>NW_028328064.1:2647500-2994166 GCF_054136105.1 Typopeltis vanoorti
AACGGTCCGAGTCTATACCTGGAAAAACAGCTCTAGAACATTGGAGTGATTCATTGTGGCATAAAGTATTCTTGGGAACAGCATCCATATTCGCTCATCCGATCAAAAAATGCTGTAGTGTGATTCGTCGCTCCACATCACCGAGTTCCCACCTCTACGGGTTGATGTTTGGGTTATTTATAGTACCCTCCATCAAAACTAACGCTGTGTGCTGTTCTTTAAAATCCCATACCATTACTACTCTAAACCTCCTGTAGATCCTTTGAATTCGTTGTTACTTATTTCCAAATCAGAATGCCATGATTTACAGGTTATCCTTTCAAGTAATCATTTAGTTCATTGAAGAGTTTGCATTTCGATTAGCTGATAATATCTTGCCTGCAGTTAACCGTGCGATCGCAATTGGAAGACTGCATCTACCACCAAGCGTATATATGGATGCACTGTTGACTCTAGGGAGATATCCATGTTGAATAGCAGTCTAGGCCACATAGGATAGTATGTTTCATGAAAACTAGGGCAGTTCATATATTAATATCAACATGTTATTGATATAGTCATGCTATAAAGGATGATACTAAGGGATAGATTTTTTAATTGTAATTTAGTGGATAGAAATATAAAATTAAAAACATAATAAATTGCAACAAAAACCCATTCTAACTTGAATGGTGATTCTATTAAATTATTACAAAATCATGTGCATATGTTCCAATATATAATCATTGTGAAAGGACGAATATCCAAGATCGTTATGGGGAGTTTTTCTTTTAATCTAATATGTCCCTTTCATCTATCTGTTCATTAATTGTATAAAAAATCAAATTAATGAACAGCATCCCCTTTATATAAAACGTATCTTAATGGAAAAGAGAATGCCTTTTAAATTTCAAGGTTGAAAGTAAAATACCAAAGGGATTCTACCAATTTAGCTGAGATAGTCCTATCTCAATGCCTAAATGATTGATCTCAGATTTTTGGTTAAAAGGTCCTGGCTTCAAATCTGGTTCAGGTTTCAAAGAATTCTTAGGCGAGATTTTCAAGTGAAGGCGAGTTGTCTGATCTTATATACAGATAGCAGGGTTTTTAATCTCTCAAAATCCCTGAAAACATTAAATTTAAATTTATTTCCTGAACAATCATCGAGATGGCGTGGAAAAAAATACCTGAAGATGTACTCTTCTACCGCCTGTTTATCTTCGAGATGGTGGGAAAAATACCTGAAGATGTACTCTTCTACCGCCTGTTTACCTGGCTGATGCAACTCACTTGTATTTGCACCGCAAAGAGAAACAGAAAAACCTATTTTTGGCTTACTCGCCTCTGGGAATCCCCTTTTCTCGCCAGGAGAAGGGGTTACTGCAACTTATTAAAAACAAAGTTGTAGCACACTGGAACAACGCCAGTCATTAAGTTTCTTTTAGCGATATAGTACGTGTCTTTATATTAAATATTAAGAATGAACCCGATAATAAATGTTGTGTGTGTGTGTGTGTGTGTGTGTGTGTGTGTGTGTGTGTGTGTGTGTGTGTGTGTGTGTGTGTGTGTGTGTGTGTGTGTGTGTGTGTGTGTGTGTGTGTGTGTGTGTGTGTGTGTGTGTGTGTGTGTGTGTGTGTGTGTGTGTGTTTCATCACTCTGCATCGACGAATAAAGTCTACCATATCATCTCTGGTGAAAAACCGTAAAAAGGGAATTGAGACACTCGAAGTAATTCCCGAAACCGTTCTGTATCGCTCTCCATCGGGAGACCTCAGATTTGTCCGCTAAAGTGATTCCTAGATTTGGTTGTCCTTCCCTCATCCCACACCTTCTATTGCTTCAAGTCCAACTTAAGGAAGATTGCAGACATTTTCTACAAATAAAAAGTAGGAATACGATCCAATTTTATTTCAAATAAGCTACTTTTTTCCCCCTAATATAAACATAGATCCCATGTATGAAGTGAAGAATCTTTATCAGGTGAGTTAGAAAATACGGGGGGGGGGGTGGATGGATTTTTATCCAGGAAACTCGGTTTTCTTTGTCCCTCCAAACAGGCAAACCTGCCTGAAGAACACACGCAATGTACAGACGTTTAATACTTTGGGAATAGGGATTAACCACCATATTCCGTCAAAGTTGGTTTCGAATATCTGCACGGTGAAGTGTGGATTTACGTAAGTGTCAATCAGAAATAGACCCATTTAAAAAATTCTTTAGAAATGAAATTTTAATTATTATTATTATTATTATTATTTTATTTTATTTTTTTTTTGCGAGGATTGTGAAAGCTGCAGATGTTTTTAGTTTTAGTTATATTTTTCATGCAGCTAATTTTATACTTAAATCTTCTAGTCAGCGTAATAATTATTCACTTGTCAAGTAGTATTTTGAAAATGACTTATCCTCCTTACTGGAGGCCTGAAGTGGCTTCAAACGCTTCATGTTAGGTCTCTAGAGCAGAATTAGCTTTAATATAATAATAATAATACAAAAAAATACTATTCCATTTTGTCCAATCGTTATATCTTTCCATATGCAGTGTTCGTAGTGTGGACACAATGACAGATGTTTTTCGCATACACAACTGGGAAACAAAGCTACAAATTGTTTAACAAAGTCAAGTTGTTTAAGCAGGAAAGAAGACCAATAAAGCCTTGAATATGATATGAGAAGGCCTTTCATAACTCGAAATAATTTTAATGAAACTAAAAAGTGAGAAGCTGATGTGTATGTTATATTGAACCATCATCACTTTTAAATGACTCATTTTTTCAGATCATTTACATCAAAGAACATATTATGGCTCAATATTTGAAAACCGTAACGTTACCATCCTATTAATTGAACCTTTCAGATTATTAAGACCACTTCTTCGGTGATATAGCGGTTAGTATCCACGCGTAAGACCGGTGTTCGATTCTCCACTCGGAAGAATTCCCCCCTTTTTTTGTTGTATGATTATCGCAGTTAATAGTGTCTCTATTCTCGAATATACACTGTAGAATTTATTGACCATCACCATTTTTTTAAAATTTTTTCTTCAAAGTCTAAAACTGTTTCAGAAAGACAAGCAGCATATTTAGTCTTAAAAGCAGGGGCTCCGGATCAACTTTGAACAAAATACAGTACTATTGAACTATAAGACCGACTTTTCATGGATGAGATTATCATTAAAAAATAAACAAATAAAACATTCTTCTCCTCTACCCTCCAAAAAACGTACTCTTGGTTTCAAAGTATACCATGTCATCGATGGAAGAGTTAAGATGGCTATAACTGATGCGATTCGAGAGGTAACCAAAAACATCTTCTGTGTATTGAACACCCACCACTACCATCTTAAAATACCAGCATAAAATATGTTGGCAATAATGTCGATAATTATCTTTCTGAAATACAACCTCTCTGACAATAAATGAAATATAGCATAATTAGTGACTTCGATACACCATTTTATTTTTATTTTTTACATAAAAATACTGAAATTAAAAAAAAAGACTATTATTATTCATTTGTACAAATGCTGAAATAATGACAACGTAGTTATTATTTTATATATAGATATTGAAATATAAATAACATGAAACTATTTTTATATAAATATTGAAATAAAAGGACTAGTTTAAGTTACTTTTTATTTTCTATAAATAAAAAAAAACTTACAGTTTAGAACATTCCCTTGAATCTTCTTGCAAGCGCCTTTAATTCTCTTGATATTTAATAAAATCATTCTGGATTTCAAAAGGATTTATTGTGCATGAAGAACACGGAAAACTGTCCATCGGTACGTGATAAATATTCAACTATTATTTCATTTGGAACTGAGAATCGGAAATATAGTGCATTATGTTTAAACATATTGTATTTCATATAAGAAATATATTGTATTTAATATAAGTTAAAATATATACAATTTAGAATTATTATAAATAAGTAATAAATATAGCCATAATAAATTTTACTAAATGTTATATTTAAATGGAATATAATGATATACATGTTCGAGCGGTTCTTCAGGCATAGCCAAGTTAGTGGGTCTTGGGAGTGGACAGTAGGGTTTTTCCCCAGTTAATTTGGGGTTTTTCATTCTACAAAGCAGGCAAACCGCCCTTGAGAATTCAACACCACTGCACACAGAGGATACACCCGAGCGTAGTGCTGACCACGTTATCCTGTGAGCCGTTGAGGTCCGATGATTAATAAACTCTCGACACCCAAGGTAAAAGAGGGGGAAAAGAAGATGAGATGAGATGAGATGAGATAATGGTATATTATTATATAATTTGAAAAAGAAAAGAACACGCCGATGAATGTGACTTATAAGTAAGAAATAAAGTATTGGTAAAATGTTTACATTAAAGTTTTAAAATTAATTTTAATTTAATTTCAATACGACATAATTTCAATTTGTGTGAGAAGCTTCAAAACCAATTTATAAAATAGAAAAATGCAATTTTAAATAATATTTAATTTTTCTAAGAACTTTTCAATTTTTATGAGTTAGACTGGCTCATACGTTTGTGAATTTTATTTATTTATTTATTTTATTTGTCTGGTTTTTCATTCAAACAGATAAACTGGCCAGAAAACACAACAATTCCATTAACATAACAACCGCTGTTCATTCTACATACACAGATGAAAAACTATTATAAACTGTTTATAAATCGCAGGTACCCTGAAGGTCGCAGTTCGAATTAAAATCTAGAGGTCTAGGGAAAGAAAGTCCAGGACTTCTTTCTGAAATCGATAAATTGGTTGTTAAGTGGAAAACTGCTAAAGTGGAAATAAGCAGCACGTTATTAAATGAAGAATATTTAATGCAAAAAATTTATTTATTTAAAAAAATATGTGACATTCACTATTGGTGTTTGATTTCTTAAAATAAAAAAAAAACATGAAAATAACGGATGAGTTGCTTTACTTAATACCAGCTTCTTCAATGTTACTAGTTATCATAAAAATAAAGAATATAGCTATGCAAATGCTATCATAAAAACCCGTTAACCATAAAGTATCGGGAGAAAGTCCACTTTAACAATAATATAGAGCTCATTTGTTCTTTATTAATTATCATTTGTTACTTAGTTGATGAACCCTGTAAAGATCCTTTGTTTAAAAATGTTAATGGTCTTATAGAAAATAAGTGTTAAAAAAAGACATCTCATTCCTAGTTACAGAGGTTACCATTATTGTCAAGTATTTGTTAAACCCAACTGAATATTATGGTTAGCGAAACCAACCTAAAGGTTACTAGACACTTAACGAAAAATAATGTAAAGTACTGAAATTCGACTGAAGTTTTGATGCAAATACATAATGACAAAAATGCTTCTTCCTCTCATGGAAGGATTATGAAGTATTATGCTTATTCTGGCCTTTGAAGCCAAAGCAAATTTCTTCAAAACACGAAAAAAATGTTTGAATTAAACTTTTAACAGAGTAATTATTTAAAAATAATAAAATAATAAACAACTATAAAACTATTTATAATAGTAATAAAATATTACGAATATATTGGAAAATTTGCGAATAAATTTAGAAAATATTCATATACCTTTTATTTTATAAAGTAAAAATTATTAAATTAAATCTTAGCATTTTATTGTTGTCAGTCAACAAATCTGATGTTACCTAGGTAGAAGAAACGGTTCTCGAATTAAATCTCTGTCAAGGCAAGACGGTTTTCTCTGTCGAAATGTTGGGTTTTTCTTCCAGTAAACTCAAGAAAAATCAACCGTAGAATCCACACTATTTCAATCAATCCTATACATGTATTGTGTTAGGGTTAGGGAAAACGAGATGGTTTTCAAAGTCTGCTGTGCTCTCTTCACTGGATGCTGTTTACAATTATTGTAGTCTTGGCTCAGCTAGCGCTGATTGTCATAACCTGGAGTTTGACTTCCCCTAAGTCTCCAAAAATTAGATAGGACTAAAAACTGCCTGAGTCCCTATGGTGATAAAAGGCGTTAGCAGTGAATATTCTTATAAAAATATCCTGATTTACGCTCACGCGTAGACCTACACTTTTTACCGGGTAGGCATTCGGAACCAAAATTCTACGGAATAGGTTGGTTACTCTTTATTCCTGGAGGTATCCTATGTCTGTAGACGCGTGTGCTCACGGGCCGGTTTGCGGGAGGAAATACCCTAGATAAACTGGGGAGAAAAGCCTTGCGGTGCACGACCGGCTAACTTAGCTATGTTAGCCGGTCGTGCATCTTTACTGAGAAAGACCCTAAGCTCCTCACGTCAGTGACAGGAATCGAACCCAGGACACTCTTTTCCCAGGCAAATGGTTGCGAAGCGCATAGCCACTCGGCTAACCGCGCGGACATAAATATATAAATAAAAAATTTTATAAAATATATAAAATGCAGCCATCTCTAAAATTCGGGTTCCACTACTCATTCTATCTGTTACACTGAACTGGTATTGTATAATTGCTTAGTATGCTGTATAAAATGAAAATTTAGCAAGGTATGTAAAGTTAAAGCCAAAAGTTCCAAATTTCCTAAGGTTGTAGTTAAGAAAAATAGACAGTGCTTACAGCAAACTGTGCAGAGTGAAATTTCAGTATGATATATGGCACCTCGAACTACGATGAAGATCTCACAACATCGTACCATGCTATCATCAGGTGATTCAGGAGTTTTTGAGGCAAGCTGGCCAACTTCTTCTTCAGAGAAAGGATAAGGAGTTGCTTGTTTTCTGGAGTGGAATTTCGAGCAGCAATGTGTCTTCCTGTTGCGTCCTAAACATGTTCTTTGAAGTTTCTGGGTTGTGAACTGGCCACTCGATTCGATTAGTATCTTCGGTCTCTAGAAGTATTCTGCACTGCTCGTGTGCAATGTGATGTAACACTGTCATCCATAAAAATGAATTCTTCGCCTACAGCACCACGAAAGAATCGAACATGACGTTGAACAATTTCGTTACAATATCGCTCACCACTCAGTCCCTTTTGTCCAGAATTGTAGCCGGGTGCGTCTATTAAGCATAATGCTTGCCCACACCATGACTCCAACACCACCGTATTTATCACGTTCAAGAACATTCTCGCGATGGTAAGTAGTACTATTTTCACGCCAGATCAAATAATTGGAGGAAAGACTAAAATGCCTCTTATCCGTAAAGTGTGCATTAGCTCATCAGTGTCTTATGGACACAACCACCAATGTAAAGGTCTCTACGATATGCTGTGGATAATGACCTTCGGGCGTATATGAGTACTTGTTTCAGACGTCTTGCCACAGTTTATCGAGATATGCGCGTACCTATGCTTGAATGAAGCTGACCTACAGAGGTGTGTCGATTAAGTTATTATTATTATTATTATTATTATTTCGGGTAACTCCAAGGAGTCGATAGACTGATCGAGGGAGGCCCTACCATCATCTCAAGAACAACTGTCCGACATTCACACACTATCTATCATACCTCGCCTTGAACTCATTCACAGTTGTCTTAGCATCCACAACAGACTCTGGCAGCTTATTCCACTCATTCACCACTCTCCAAGTAAAAAAACTTCAAAATAATAATAAAATTTAGGTTTTGGACACCAGTGTACAATCGAAGAGTTCAGATTACCAACCTGCTATAGACAGTCTCCCCCAAATTAGCTTATTTATCTTTCAGAACACTGATATGTTCTGATATCTTTTTCTCTTCCAAGGTACCAACTTACTATGCAAAATTCGGATCCTACCTCATACAAATAATCTGGGAATGTCTGCGTACATCTAGGAATAAAACATGGGATGTGGCGCGTGTTTTGCACTGTACTCAGTGTCAAGATGCCACGTTCAGCTGAACTGACGGACTTCCAACGTGCGATGGTAGCTGGATTGTATCTTTCCGCAGCACAATACTCCATACCGTACTGCACGAGACTGGTTTCCACAAAACGAAGTTGAAGTGTTGCACTGGTCGACTCAGAGTTCAGACCTTAATCCCATCGAACCTCTAAGGGACGAATTAGAACGCAGATGGTTTTGTTATTGATTTGACTTTAAGAAATAATCAAATATAGCAAGAGTAACCAAATGCGTCTTGAAATACTAACTTTGTTGGTAAAGTATGGCTTTCAGCTCTCACGAAATTTCTGCCTCTGGATCAAGAAATAAAACGAAGGTAAGATGGTGTGAGACAATCTCCTAACCATCACAGTTCAGGTAGACTGACTGGGTAGTCAGTCTACCTGAACTTTCAGTTGTTTCCGACCGTAGGTGACTTTGCAGGCATTGCCCACAAAGTATTCCTGGTGAGATTTTTACAGGGTAGTTCACCATTGCTTTCACCTGCGTTTCCGGGTGAAAAAAAAACACATCCGTGTGAGACCGGTTAACTCACCTTTCGAAAGACACTTGGGCTCGATTTACGTCACTCCCGGGAATCGAGTCCAAGTCTTTCCGACCAAATGGCTTCGTCTATACTGACTGAGCTACGGAGGGGCTCACAAGAAATTATATGCTTGGTTTTAAACCTTTCCCCAAGGAAGCAAAGCAAAGTTTTGCACATGAAATATCTTCACGTTTGAGCTAGTTGTGTATAGAGGCTAATGACTTCACATCATTTGTGTTAGTATGTACCCCATAATGCAAAGCACATCACCTTTCGGGAGTATATAATGCCATGCATAATGGGAAGGGCTACTACCCAGACCGGTTTCGACCTTTATTGAGGTCTCTTCAGTGGGAGCCAGACCCGGGAGAGATACCGAAGTAACTCAGAAGTCATATATAACTCATATACAAGTAGCCAAAAGGTGCTAGAAATTATGATTAGGAAATTAATTACGACGGCATTCATACCTTGCATTATAAACTGCAGTATCTTCAACGTATTTGGATTTCATGATGTATTTACTTAAATTGTGACTAATCAGGATAAAATTATGTCGTAGAAATATAATTTTCAAAGGGTCGATCATTTTGCACAAATTCATTTTTCGTAAAAATCTCTCAATATTTTTAATTATCACACGTGCTATCTATATTTACATATCTACATCTCTATCTGCGGTACCATTCGCAGATAGAGATGTAGATATGTAAATATCTACATCTCTATCTGTGAGATGTGTAGATATGTAGATATCTACACATCTCGCAGGTGTAGATATCTACATATGTAGATATCTACACATCTCGAGAGGTGTAGATATGTAAATATCTACACCTCTATATACAAGGGATTATATTATTACATAATATAATCCCTTGTATAATTTCAAAAACTAGTTTAACGGATGAGATATTTGTGCCAATGACTAGTCTCAAGTATTATTAACAATAACCAGTCAAAAGTATACGGGAGGTTGCAACATGAGTAGCTATTTAAGTAATTTTAATAATGAAAGATTTTTCATTTAAATGAAACTATTCAACGTTGAGTAGTTTCGTCAAAAGACTAAACAATATCGCAATGCAGCCTCGTGTGAATGTATAATAATCACGTGCCCTTTCTGAACGAAACACGTTTTGCAGTTAGAAAGATATGAAGTTTTTTCAAGTCCAATTCACTCATTATTCTGAGATTTAGAAATCGTAGGAATCCTGACGTATATTTCAGGGTTTCTACGTTTACAGTATAATCGTAGATAAAAGGATATTTCTTTTACAAGTCGATTCTTGCAAAAGAAGGCTGTTAATTGGAATCAAGGTAGATAGTTAAACATAAAAAATGCAGCCAGAAAAGCGTCTCTGAATAATGTTGACTTCTCTGTTTTAATGAGAATTGATAGAAAATAAAAGAGATCAAAGGTGTACTCTTTTCCACACCACCTCAGAGGTAGAGTACCAGGCGCGCTTTTTTTAACGTGGTATCCCCAGAAGGCCTAATCCACGATTTCGTAGTAGTGGATGAATTTATTATTTTGTGTCAAAAGAGGTGAATGTCGTTTTTCATATCAGCAAGAAAAAAATGATATTATTAATATAAAGACTGATTAGCAATGGACGAAAGACTGATCCCTGGGGGTCAACGCAGCTCACCTTAAATCTTGGAGAGTCACATTTCCCTTAAACCTCTTTTTGATATCCGTCACATAGGCATTCTCTAATCCAAAATGGAAATTTATATTCCAATACCATATCATCCACTTATGCAACAGCCATCAATGCTTAATCCTGTCAAAACATTTGACAAAGTCCAAAATTCTCACGGTGTAACCATTCGCCTTGTCTAACCCAACCGTAACATTGATATATTATGGGAACAAATTACGAGCACAAAATTTCTTTCAAGCTATTTCTGTGTGGTCTCATACCAACTTTTCCAAATCTTCATCACCGATCCAAAGATACTGATGTGTCGATTATTAGACACATCAGTGTTTGTACCACGCTTGTGCATTGTGATTATTATTATTATTATTCAGTGACACCTTCAAGGAGTCCAAGGACTCATCGCGGGAGGGCACTGTATTCTACTGTGCTACACACATATATCATCTTCCCTACAACTTAATTCTTCAACTATATAACACTACAACCATTAACGCTATCTACAGTCCATCACCACCACCACCAACAACAGTGTTTTCTTTTCTTTTTTTCCCCTGTAATTTGTGCGTGTTCCCGTGACCGATTTTCCCGTACGAGCGATGAAAAATCCGAGTTTCTGGGTTAAAAATCGAAGTATACATATGAGCACTTCGATTATTCTATATACTTACACGTTCAGTAAACTGAGAAACGCCAATGCTGTGGAGTATGCGCGCGTGCGTTTTAGATAATTCTAAATAACCATCAAGTATAGAAATTCTTTGTAATCGGGTGATATTATCAAGCAGACTAAATAGACTACAAAACGCATTGTTTATGCTAAACGTAAAATAAACACCCTAAGAAATAAAATAGCTTTAGTAATGAAATAACTGTCTTAATGAAAATTCATTTCTTACTTTAGATATGAAAGATTATATGATAGTTAACATAATATAGAAAAGAAAATTGAAACTTAAGGCTTGATAAACAGGGTTATTAATCAAAATGTTGTACAAAACGAATCATATTTCAAGGTATGGTTTCGCAGTGTCACATTATAATACAGGTGGAGAACGTTCTCGATAGCATACACGTGAAATAATATATTTTTGAGAAATTAAATTTCCAAAGTGGATCCGGTTTTTCCAATTTCCATTGGAAAAACCGGATCCACTTTGCAGCTCTAAAATAAATAAAATAACTCATTCCCAAATATATAAAATAATTTGCAAAAATGAATTCGGCTACCATATCTAAAATATCACAACAAACCTGTTCATACAAATATTCTTTAATGTAAATTTGTTAATCACATGAAAAACTAATATTAGAAGTTATTAAACAAAGTCTACTCTCCTACTGGAAGTAATGGAAAAGATTGGTATAGATTGGAAAGACAGAAGGCTAGTTATTTCACTATATATGGGACAAACTGCCATGGTGAGATACATATATGGTACTACAGAACCAGGTATCATTCGACGAGGAGTAAGACAAGGCTATTCTCTGTTCACAAATTTTGTTTAAAATGTATTCCGAAGCAATGTTAAAAGAAGCACTGGAGAATTCGGAAGAAGGAATGAAGATTGGAGGCAAGCAGATATTTGCAATAAGATACGCAGATGACAAGGCATTACTATCAAACACTGAAACAGGACAACATCTGTTGAACAGATAACTGGAATCCTGTATCAATTATGGAATAAAAATTAACATCAGAAAAACGAAGGTAATGAAAATAACAAGGAAAGAGGCAAGTATGGATATCAGAATAAATGGGAAAAAATTGAATCAAGTAAAGACATTTAAATATCTAGGAAGTGTGATTAGCAGGGATGTAAGATGTAAGAGTGATATAAAAGCAAGAATAGCGATGGAAAGAGATGCCTTTAATAGAAAATGGAATTTATTCAGAAATAAAATAGATAGAAACCTAAAGAAATGACTAAAAAAATGTTATGTGTGTATTGTTGCCTTCTATGCAGCTGAAACTTGGACATTGAAGAAAGAAGAAATTAATATTTTGGAAGGCTTTGAGATTTGGATTTGGAGAAGGATAGAAAAAATGAAATGGACAGATAAAATAACTAATGAAGAGGTCTTAAAAAGAGTAGAAGAAGAAAGAAGTCTATTAAGGAGGATAAAAAGAAGAAAGGGAAACTGGATCGGACATATTCTGAGAGGGAATGGAATCATCAGAGATGCCATCGAAGGAAAAATAGACGTGAAAAGACCCCGAGGAAGAATAAGGAAAACAATGCTAGATGACATGCTGAATGGAAACAGGTGCACAACCTTGAAAGAGAAGGCTTAGAACAGAAGAGAGTGGAAGGAAAGTTTCTGCTACTAAAAGAAGAACCTGCTCAATTGCAGAATATTAAAGAAGAAGAACTCTCCTACATTCATTGTCTTAAGAGATGCAAATTATATTCATATTATTACTGTTGAAGAAGAACCGCATTGCACTAGGATTGTCAACATGAAAACAACGTTTAATGTAGATTCAAAATCAACCAATAAATGTTAAGTTTCTCAAGTTGCGACGATTTTCATTATCTCTCTATAGAAATCTCTTTCCTCAAAGATAGATTGAGATTTTTGAGGAAGAATATTTAATATGGATTAAGATCTTTGATACGTGTCTACCATTTATCGAAGTTAGATCGTAGGCATTTTTTAAAAATCGATTGCATACGAACTCGGTTTCATGATGCAGGATGGACGCTAGCAGAATGTAATGAATTGTACAGATGCTGAAGAGCTGGCGTTATTTCACGACCACATATCCAGTACGCTATAGTTGGGATTCATAAGTAATAGCAACATTATTACAGAGCAACTCGGGCAACTCGCAGCAAAGCTGATCCCACCATAATGTAATAACAGCATACATTTTCCTAGGAAATGTGTTTTTACATTATGGAAAATACCAAGAATAGCGATAAGAACTTTACCACCTTTGCTGTGAGTTACCCGAGATTGTACTACGTACTAGGACTACTTGCATTAGCTCACGCTAGTAATCGCCGATACTTTTATAGTTTATTATACTATATTCGGCATGAAACTTTCTGATTCCAATCTTTGAGTTTCTTATTCGGTTTTAAAACAATGTGGGATTTAATATCCCCTTAATTTAAATAATGAGAAAATATATACTTCGGGGAAAATATGCTGGATTTGAAAAATAACACTCACGATATTAATTTCTTAATCAAAGGCAATGTGAAAGCTTTCAAGATAGCTGGTTTGCGAACTAAAGGGAAAAAAAAACTTATCAGAGCAGTATGCTCGACTTACTCTCTTCCCTTGGTTCATTCGCGAACAAAATAAAATAACAATTTGCACGGAATACCTTGTTTAAACTGATACTACAAAAATATATGAAAGAAATGATAATATAACAACCATATTGAAAGCAAAGAATGAAGAAGAGGACAAAATCGTTTAAAAGTTAGAATGACAACAAAGGTGGAATTAATCGATAAAAAAATAATAATGGAAAACATAAGACGTGGAAATATTAAGAGAAAGAAATATTTGATGAAAGCAGAAAAGGAGACGATATATAAATAAAATAATAACGATGCATGTTATAAGAGAAATTTGCCAAAAATAATTGCCAGACAATAAGACGAATAATACACACAAATGATGTAAAGCGAAATGTTTGAGAGAATCTGACAATTTTAATCGCAACTATAATGGCACAATAACAAATGTAATACATTGCGAGACTGGCATATTTTATGATTGTATTTAATATTCGACGTTATTGACCGGCAGCGCTTTCGCTTCCATTTTACAGGAAACATGCATTTCTTACTGAAAGAGAGTTGTTTTTATCATAGAAATTTATATGTTTTTACCACAAAAGATGTTAGAAATGCCTTCGGAAAATTATGATAGCAAATGGTTTAGAAATGATTTAAAATGTACATCTGATTTCATTAATTGATGAAATGGTTTCCATAAACTCTAATGTAAAATTCATACAAAATAAGGATAAATATTTTTCAATAATTTTTTTAAAAAAATTATAGACAGCTTTAAAATAAAGAAAAATTAAAACATAAATAAGTTTAAAACTTTTAAATTTTATTAAAATTTTGTTATATATATTAATACACCTATTTAGAAATTGAAGATATATTTTATAACTATCTCTACTGAGAATTCGGTTCTTTGATGACACGGGAGAATCGACTGTGAGATGCGGTGATTAAGAAAGATAATACCCTTGGAGGGAAATGAATGGCAGTGCCAATGAAGTTCTAACTGAGGTTCGGCTATTGCTGTTACCCTCTTGCCATGATCAGAGCTTTAATGGCTTAATAACACCTTATCCCTACACTGTCCTCTACAGATAACGGGGAAGATGAAAAGCATTCTTGCTTCGCTCCTTTAAGCCAGTCCTTATAAGGACTATATAAGGTTCCTAGATGACCAGGCAAGTTTGATGTCTAGTTGTGTTGTATTTGATGCTGCTAGTCACTGCTCTTTTTTAGGCTGTACTTCACCATTTAGCAAGGTATTCCGTGAATCTTGCATTGTGCTGGCTCTAGTCCTGCTAGAATTCCTACTCTCTTCCCCTCTGCACGAAACGTGTATGAGATCAATGGCTGTGTAGGCCCCACCCCATATGAGGACCAGTGGTGGTTGTATGGTTCTTAGGGAGGTTGGTGATTCGAGCAGAGCCAAACTACTTTATATCTTCCCACAACACTACGACACCCATTAACTTTTCTCATAAACTTTACTAGTAGACTATTTCAGTCTACAGAACTATTGGTAGCAGGTCACTAGACTTGCAGGATTTACTTGCGTTTATACTCAAATCAATCAAGATGAACGTGTCAGATGTTGACGCCATCATAGACTCTCTCTCGATGAAGAGCTGGCACTTAACTTCATAAATAAGCTTCAAAAAAAGTTCAAGCTCAAATGACACGCAAGTATGATCGATCCTGACACCATTGACTCGCTCGATAAAGGGCTAGCATTCGGCTTCATAAAGAAACTTCTTAAAAAATTCGAGCTTGAATAGCCCGGCGACTTCCTAAATTTCTATTCCTTAACCGGAGCTGACGATGATGAAAATTAAGACATTCCTCAAATGGAGGAAAAACTTAATCTAGTGGTCTCTGCCTCTACTCCATCTGATCAAGAAGAGACGCAAGAAGTGCAAAACTCTTGCCTTGGAGCCAACAAATGATATTGGCATGGATGAAGATGCTCCCAATTCAGACTGCTTTGCCTCTCCCAATGATAAGGTACCCCTCCCCCCCGCCAGTCATCTCCTAAGGGAAAAGCAGAGATGGGCAGCCTTAAGAACCATAATGGTTCTTAAGGCTGCCCTGCATGTTGGCTCATGGCTAACCTGCAGTTAAACTATTCCACCGTCAAAAACGTAGACGAGGCCATCAAAATTCAGCCCGCTACGGTAACAGACTACAGAAACTATCATACCGTCTCATATACCTCGGAAACAAATTGCAAAGTGGTGCTCCGAGGAGTATCCGAAGACATTGACCCAGAAATGAAATAGCTGCTGACCTTAACTTACAGGCTCTGCCTCCTATAAAGGTCAGTAGAATGTATAGCTCAAATAAGACCCCTATGCCTCTAGTTCTTGTGGAGATCCATAATATTTATAAAAACATATACAACTTTAAGTGTCAATCTGTGGGGTTAAAATCTCTCCAGAACCACTGAGGAAAAGAGCTTATTCTTGGCAGTGCCACAGGTGCCAAAAATTTGGCCATGCCCAGACGTTGTGCAAAGCTCAGTACAGATGCTTAAAATGTGGTGAGACCCACCCCACAAATACCTGCGTCAAGCCAAAAACCAAAAACCGGCTAAGTGCGCTAACTGCGGCGGCCCTCACCCTGCTAACCATTATTGATGTATTTACCACTCCAAAAAACAGGCAGACTGAGCAAAACAGTCAATCTACCTCATTATATAAAATGAGAGCTCCAGAAACTCAAGCTCATCAGTCTCCCACTAGTTCGAACAGGGCTACCACCATTAACCGAGCCCCCAAGAAGATGAACCTTCAACATCAAAAAAAGACATATGCCGATGTGACCCGCTTCGAAAAGTGACCAGAATCTGCCTAATCCACATTCAAATATAACAGCTGTCGTCACCTCTTCTCTTCCAAATATGCTACAGGATTTCAGTAACTTAAATCCATCACTGAGCACTACAAAAAAGGTTTTTTACAGCAAACTCAGTCCATCTTATCAGCACTCTCTGATGAATAAGAAAAAACTCACCCCAGAGTCTCTAAATATTATTGCTTGGAACGCAAACGGTCTCAAAAACAAAATACTAAAAATACAAGAATTCAGTGATACACCCTCTGTCCAAAAAGAAACCGAACTTTTTGAAAATAGAAGAAACTAGTGGAGCCACCTGTTGTATCTATTTGATGTCGAAAGCGCCAACCTTCATTAGTGTTGTGTCACTGTTTACGACATTTGTTTCATTAGAAACCCAGTGAGTTATAGTGACAAGAATGACAGTGTGTTTTGACGAACTGTCGGTCGTCACGACATTCATGACGTACACGAAGAGTTCTCACTATCATTCACTTCAAAACTTCGACATAAAACTCATCATTGACATTTTGGCCAGGCGGAACGAATTCTTTGTCGATAATGCCTTTGGAATGGTAGAAACAAATCAGCATTGCCTTTACTTTTGACTTCTCCAAGCGACTTTTTTTCGGATGCCCCTCTTCTGGTGGTCTCCACTCAGCACTCTGGCGCTTTGTTCCGGGCTCATACTCAAAACACCACGTTTCGTCACCAGCAACGATCGTTTCAAGGAAGTTTGAGTCCTTACGAGCGGTTTTAATGAGGTCCTTGCAGTGTTAAATTCGATACATTTTTTTGGTCGTCGGTCAACTTGTGGGGAACAAATCGCGAATTCAATTTACGAAGGCCCAAACTCACTCTCGGTCAAAATGTTGTGCACAGTTGATTTTGTAATCCCCAATTCATCTTCAATCTCACGGACAATTTCGGGTTTTCTTTGATGAAATCACGCACTTTTTGGACGGCCCGGCTTTTCGTCGTCCTCAAGAGTCTCACGACAACTTTGAAATCGCTTAAACCACTCGTAAACGTGAGTAAGGGAAAAGCATTCATCACCGTATGCTTTTTTTATGCGCTTCGGTAAAACGTTTACCAAGTTTAAGACAAAAGTCAATCGCAGCTGTCTGTTTGAAACTCATTTTCTGACCTTTCATCAAAACACGCTGTCACTCTTGGCACTATAACTCGGCTTCTAATGGAAGAATGTCATAAACAGTTGACACAACACTAATGAAGGTTGCCGCTTTTGACAACAAAAAGATACAAAAGGTGGCGCCACTAGTTTCTTCTATTTTCGAAAAGTCCGGTTTCTTTTTGGAAACCGGAGGGTGTATATATATTCCGAATATATCATTAATTAATAAAACTCATATGAGACCTGCTAACAACCCCAAAATAAGAGGACACAGTACGCCCACAGATACGAGACCCTTAGACACTTCTGCCATGGAGAATACAATCCGATAATAGGGTAAACAATCCGTATTGTGGAATGAGTGTTTATTATTACACGTTGATAAATAACTTATCTTTTATGAAAATTCTAGTATTTAAAGTGGTAACTATTTTGCTTTTATAACAGTTGGAAAATTTTACGTATAAAGCACGTGATTTCGCGTGTTGGGGTGACCAATTCGTATATCGCCTTAATTCTTTCTTCCCTTCAACATGAATTGACTCTTCTTGGCACGAGCCAATGGCAGCTCTCTAAAGTATGCTTTATAGGAATGACAGACTCGAATATAGAGGTGGTGGTACAGCCATCCTCATCAAAAATTACATCAACCATCATTCTGTAGCCAACCCTACAACCACTAATCTTGAAATCACAGGTATTAATGTCATCAATAACTTCCTCGGAAACCTAAAAATATACCCTGCTTACAACCCACCCTCAAAAACATTGCTGACCTCAGATCTGGATGCCATCTTAGGAGTTAAAGTGTCGGTCATTATCGCCGGAGACTTAAACGCTAAACATCATGCCTGGAGCAGTACGTCTATTAATAAGAATGGCCGCATCCTGTTTAACTACTCAAGTTCCAATTGCCAAAATGTGGCTGGCCCCTCAGTACCAACTCATCACAGTCCGATTGGTTCCTTCGACGTCTTGGATATCCTCCAGAATGTTAAATTACAGTACAACCTGGAATCACTGAACGAATTATTCTCAGACTGCATCCCTATTCTGCTCCAACTGAGTAATCAGAAGGACTTCCCCCTTCGCCTCACATCTTCATACCTTGAGAAAAATTATCTAAAATGCTCCCAAACGGCATTGTCCCTGTTCCTCATATTAATTCCAAGGAAGAAGTGGAATCTGCAGCCCATAAACTTACTCATCAAATCAATGCAGCATTATCATCTATCTTCATTATTATCTTCACATTCAACTGCTTCTAAGCCTAAACGACTACCAGAAGATTTTATGTACTTAATCGGGAAAAATAAAATAAGACAAGAAAAAAGATACCATGATTCCAGGGCAATCCAAGACAAAAGGTTTCTCAACAAACTGAATAGTGCAGTGAGAGATGCGCTTAAAACCCACGGAAACAAATTATACGAAGACAGATTATCCTCCATATCACCCGGTGATCAAAACCACTGAAAACTGCTGAGAAATATCAAAAACAAAAATAAATCTCTTCCCTTTCTTAAATCTGATCTATGCATTGTTCACACAGATGCAGAAAAAGCCGAAACTATAGTTAAAAGTTTAGAAAAGCAGTGCAGTCCTTCATAGGATAACCTGAACTTCAGTCATATTTATAAAATTCACCGAAACGTCAGATACGTGCTAAAACGGTCTGATACCTGTACCAGACAACTCACACCTACTTTTACTGCTGAAATTTATGACATTATACAGAATTTAAAGAATAAAAAATCTCCTGGGCCTGAAGGCATATCCAATAAAGTTATTAAACTGCTGCCCCGAAAGGCCATTGTACATCTTACAACATAATAAATGCCATGTTCAGATTCAAGTACTTTTCCTGTGCATGGAAGTTGGCAGACGTGGTTCCTATTTATAAGACCTGGCAAGAATCCACAGCTGTCTCAAAGTTATCGTCCCATAAGTCTGATTTCTAATTTGGGCAAAATTTCAGAAAAGGTCATCACTTCCAGAATTCAAGTCTCTGTAAACAAATTAAATATCCTTCCTACAGAACAGTTTGGCTTTCGCCAGTTTCACAGCACTACTCAATAAATCCATAGACTGATTGAGTTCATTGCCACAAGCTACAATTGGCACCAATACACTGGAGCAGTTTTTCCTAACTTAGAAAAGGCTTTTGACAAGCTATGGCACATTGGGCTACTATACAAGCAGTTTTTAGCCGGTATTCCATTGGATCTAGTCCACCTTACAAAGTCATTTCTCAGTGGCAAACGAATGCAAGTCAACATAATGATGTATTATCTACCCAACGACAAATCTTGGCAGGTGCCTCAAGAGTCCCTCCTGGCACCGATACTTTTTTCTCGATTTACATGGCGGACATCAGCACAATACAATGTAATCTATCATTTCTCTCTTTTCACTAAAAACTCAATATCACTTAAAGAAGACATCTTCCTATTTAACATCACAATTCCCTGGAAAGCAGAAACCAAATATTCAAATATTTCAGTGTACTGCTGGACAGAAAACTAACCTTCAGCCTACATAAAAAAGCCTCATGTACAAAGGCATCAAAAGTCATTGCACATCTTTACCCTCTTATCAAAAGGAATAGTAAGCTGAATACCAAAATCAAATTGCTCCTCTATCAGTTCATGATTCGTCCCATTATTACTTATGCGTCCCCAGCCTGGAGCCACACTTCAAGCACAAATATCCTTAAACTGCAGAGAGTGCAAAACAAATGCCTACGCATGATTCTAAATGCGCCATGGTATATAAGAGATGTTCAACTTCATCTGGACACAAATCTCCCTTATATCTACTCTTTCCTGCAATCTTTAGCCGTAAAGTTCTTCTCAATATCGTCTTCACATCAAAATGAACTAATACAACAACAGCAAATTATGATGAATCGAATTTCTCCAAATATAGGAGACCTAAGGCCATCCTAATTCCTAGAGAAGATCTTTAACTCGCACCCACTCCGGCAGGGCACTTAGCTCATAAACTTTCCCCTACACAGTAACTTTATCAGATAGCAGGGATTATAAAAAGCATTTCGATTCACCCTTATAGACAGTAACGTTTTGCGGTTTTTGCAGTTCCGAGATTTTTTAACTATAAATACTGGTAATAAGACGAATTTCTACTTTATTTAATTTGTAAACATAATTTCAACATAAAATATAATTGCATTTATACGTTTAAAGGTAAATGCATAAATTATACATTTATACAGAAAATGAGTAAATCAAAGCAAGCAATATTACAGATTGGCACAAACTCCAACATTTAGATTCCGATATCATCGTTAACATCCATTCCGAACGGTAGGGGGGGGTTAAGTTCTAAAGTTGGAGATCAGTAACATCTTTCAATCCAGATGCTTTGGGAAAGAATATTTGTAAAAGGCGACTTAGCTAAGACAATTTGATGTGTTATGGAGAAGTTGCTAAAACAAATTTTTCTATCGGAAAGTAGTGATTTAATTAGAAAAAGAAAAAGAAAAATCATAAAATACATAGAATCTTCAGAAAGTTAGAAGAAAAATTGAAAAGACAGCGTTTTTGTGTAATTCTAACTATAGCGATGTCAGTGTTTATGCGAAGCTATGGCAAATCACTTCCCACGAAGATTTACAGTCTCGCCATCTAGCGACGAGAAAATACGGAAGTAGCGGATTTATTTTGATTTGCGATGGAAACAGAAATGCTAATCAACATTATTACACTATAATAATTATAAACATCGTATTATATATAATTAATTTTCTTAAATCTAATATTGACATTATTATAATATTTTATAATATTATAATACAACTTTATAATAATGACATTACTATGTGAATGAATATTAAATACATAATACAATAAAATATATAATGAATATATTCAAATATATCAAATACATAAATTCCTCAGGAGATAGAATATCCGGGATTTAAATCCAAATACCTTATATTTCTCATTTCTATTCTATATTTTATACTGTTTGATGTGCCAGAGAAGTTAGAGGGAAAGATTTGTTGGGTATTTCCTTTCCTTGGTGCAGATAGATACGCATCCTGAAGTGTAAGGCATCAGTCTTTGAGTGTCACTTGAAGGGCTGCGACATAATAATATTATATTATTGTTCCAACTCGTAATATCAATCCCAGAACTTGAATTATTGTTGATTAATGTTGATGGATTGCTAAAGTACCTTGTTAAACTAGAAATGGTGTTATTATTACCCACAAATCACCGAAACCAGTAATCAATGGCTAAACACTATCAATAAAAAGAACCAAACAAAATAAACAGTACGTGTATATATTAGAATAATGAATAGAGAGGGGCGTGTGAAATAAACGATATCGTATTGACACACTCAACGTAGACAGCAGGAGAAGGAGAACGTATAGAGAAAGTGTAAATTTCGAAACAAATGGACTACTTAAAAGTTACTAAACGGAAAAAAAGAAATGTTAGTTCCAGACTGCAAAATGATTTTCAAAGCGAATGCAAGCATATCACGTATAAAATGTATTAACCCGCCTAGGAAGAAAACAAGAAGATCCTTTAATATACCATAAAACATATGCTTTGCTATAAATGACTTCATCGAATGAAAGAGAAATCATAAAAAAAAAAGAAAGAAAAGAAACTAATAAGCAAACTGCTCTTTTTAAAAATTACTGTATCCTTAAGCAATAAATATTACTTTTAATAACTTTTAATCAATCTAAAAGGCAAAATCTACAGGACAGTAGTGAGACCAGCTATGATGTTATGCTATGGTTACTGTGGTCCTGAGATAAAATAACATCAGCAGGATGGAGGTAGCGGAGATGAGAATGCTTAGGCGGATGTGCGGTGTGACCAGAAAGGATCGTCTGAGACATGACTATGTCAGGGGAACGGTGAAAGTTACGAACTTAGGAGCAAAGATACAGGAGGCGAGATTGAGATGGTTTGGTCATATGATGAGGAGAGAGGAAGAGTATGTGGGAAGAAAGTTCATGCAGATGGATGTGCAGGGGAGTATATATATATATATATATATATATATATGTTCACTGGGCATCTACAGATGCCGTATGGTCACTCCGATGCTCGGTGATGTTCCACACCAGGCCTCGCCATGTAGTCCTGTTGTTTGCTTTTCTGGCAGCCTCAACTCTCTGAAGATCAGTCACTCCACACACGCCATCCATCCATCTCATTGATGGTCTACCCCTGCCTCTTTTTCCAGGAACTTTATCTTCTATTACTGTTCTGAGAAGTCCTCCTTCCATCCTTTCAATCTGTCCAAAGTATTTCAACTTTCTTCTGTTAATATCCTTAAGGAGCCTTAATGTTCTACTAATCTTTTCTAACACCCAATGTCGTATTATATTGGTGGGATTAGGCTAGAAGAAACTGATGAGGCTAGGGATCTTGGAGTGTTAATAGATAGGAAGTTGAAGTTTAGTGGCCATGTGGCAAAGATTGGAATCACAACTCAAAAGATAATTGCAATGCTGAAACGAACATTCACATATAAGGATGTTATTTTTCCTCTTTACAAGGCCCTGATAAGACCTCGCTTGGACTATTGTGCGCAGGTCTGGTCTCCTGGATTCCGTTGTGATTCTGATATATTGGAGAGAGAGAGAGAGAGTTTACAAAGGAGAGTGTTAAAAATAATATCAAGATTGTAGAATACCGATCATCATTATTATTATTATTATTATTATTATTATTATTATTATTATTATTACGGGCAGCTCCAAGGAGTCCTTAGACTCATCGAGAGAGGCCCAACAACACGTCAAGAACAACTGTTCAATAGATATTCACACAGTATCTATCATACTTCACCTTTAACTAATTTACAGTCATGGCACCCACAACAGACTCTGGAAGCTTATTCCACTCATTTACCACTCTCCAAGTAAAAGAACCTAGCTCTAACACCCTTGATAACCACCCTATTAGCAAGCTTCCATGGATGGCCCCTAGTTCTCTCACTACCAGTCCTATTGTCAAAAATATCTTCTGAATTAATCTTATAGAAACCCTTCAGTAATTTGAATGTCTCAATCATATCACCCCTTTTCCGCCTATCAACCAATTTCTGCACCCCACAAATCTTCAACTTGTTCTCATGAGGTTCATTCCATAGTCCTGCTATTATCTTGGTCACTCGTTTCTGGATCGTCTCCACCTCCTCCCCATCGAGAAGAAACCCTGGTGCCCATATCTGAGCACAGTAGTCCAGATGGGGGCTTATCAAGGCTCGATACAGAGGAACAATAACCTCTTTGTCTTTGCTCTTTAAAGTGTTTTTCAGCAACCAAGTGATTTGATAGATAGATCTGCTAATAGCTTAATTAGCAGATCTATCTATCAAATCAAATAAAAAACGCTGTTCATGTGTCCCTTAGTGACTCATCTGTGCTGAATGCGTTAATATTTCTGAAGCATACTCTTTGACCATTTTCGAGATGAACTGCTTAACAGCAGTTCATTAATACTAAAATATAAAATCCGACAATATATATATATATATATATATATATATATATATATATATGATATATATGATATATGATATATATATGATATACATGATATATATGATACATTTAATAATGAAGCTGCAAAATTCAACACGGGAATTTTATCGTTTTCAAAAATTCCTTCATTATTATGCATGACAATAATTTAGTTGTAGTGCAATAGTTAAAATTTCATATACAAATAATTAAAAGGTGTCTCAACTTATTACTAAAATACTCCGAAATAAAGTTAAAAGTTGAAAGTTTTCCAATTTATTACATTAAAAATTAAAGATAACGAGAAATTATATTTTTGATTTTATCTTTTATCCAAGTATAAGCCACAGAGATTGTGGATCTCGTCGATTCCTCGTTCAGGAAAAATTCGCCGAGGTCAGTAACAGCATTGCTATCGCTAGGTAGTAAAGCTTCACGAGCGAAGCACGTTGGGGCAAGGTTAGTGTCATCACTGTATCCGATATTAACAACCAGAAAAAGGAAAAATCCTGTGTCAATCTTTTTAAACGCTCCTGGCACCTCCTGAGTCGCATGATATGCAAATTCCATGTATTTGTTGTTTACGACCCCTGGTGGTGACGTTTGGAACTACTTTTTCCTTCGCTCTCCGATATCGCTTTGCATTACGCAGAATGTAGTCCTGCAAAGTTTCGCAGCATTTGGATCACTGGATGGCGCTTCACAAGACTTTAAATAGGGATATTTGAAAGTTGTTTCATAACACAAACATTATATTATATATATATATTTTTTCATTAAAGCGTTTATTTTTTTAATGCATTTAAATGCTGAAGCTATAATATATTGATCTATTTCTCTTTATATTGATCCTAGCTGAGGTGGAATGTCTGAGCTTGCATCCTCGAAGCTTTTGTTAAACTTTTCTGAAGATGACATCGGTTAGTTATTGTTTATTGGATTGATTGTCGCGTCCTGTACTACTACTAAAAATAATAATAATAATAATAGTAATCAATTTCCTGGTATGTAATCTCAGTGTGATCTTTCGTCAAGTACTTTATTTCTAACTCGACTCTCAGATCCACAACTTAAAATTGGTTTGAATATTTTAGAAACTGCTGGTTTAGTATTTTCTCTCATTTCTCTCTTATTCCGTACAAATTTATTCAGTTGGTTTCCCCTTACCAGCTCTCTTTACAAGAACATTGCTTTTGTTATCTATTTCCAAGTTTAAATTGTCATCATCACTAAAAATCTGTGCCTAAATAATAATAATAATAATAATAATAATAATAATAATAATAATAATAATAATAATAATAAATAGAATCAGAGACCTCTCTGGAATACCAAACACAAGCCTTTAACTGAAATGCTTACTCATTGTGAAGCATGTAAACTGACAAAAACGAAAAGAGCTGAAGTCCTCCTATATAAGCAAATAAATAAATAAAAACGTTTTCCAAAGATGTTCTGCTAAGTCCAGTTGTCCATTAACACTTCTGTAAATTGAGAATATATTCTTCAGCGTCAATTTTTAATAAGATTTATGTAATCTTGTTTAAATTGGTATCCCTAACGGAAGATTGAGGCTTATTATCATTACGATATAAAAGACAAAATTTGCAAATTAATCTAAGGGTGTGCAAGGTGACAACATAGTATTTTAATACGATGTATGTAAGTGACGCATATTCGGGTGATATTTTGAAATGTTCTCCAATTTACGTATATGTACACTGTGGAGTTCGCACATTTATGGAAAGGCGGAGGAAATAAGAGCATGAAATAATAAATAATAATATGAAATTGTAACACGATGGCCAACAGTCATCACTGCTGCAAGCCAATCTTCAATTATTCGGGAATTCAATTGCAATTCGAAATCGCGTAGAATAAAAGTTAAAGCTCTTACTGCGTATAATCTTCGTCTTCATTTTTGGCATCTTCGAAATCTTTTTTCTTTTACTTTATTTTTTATCAAAATAATTTCCAATTATTCTCAGATAATTCTGTAAGGTATAGAATTATCTGAGATAATTCTATACCTTATAGAATTATCTCAGAAATTGGAGAAATTGCTTAAAAATGAATCATAAAAACGAAAGCTAATTCTTTCTGCAATGAAATGTTAACAATTGGATACGTTGTTTTGGTGTTTAGCATTAGTGTATTGTTTTCGAAATTTTGGCGGTTATTGTCCTGATAATTGTTCTTACTAATAATAACAATAATAATAATATTATTATTATTTAATTATTAGCATACATTAAGTTAAAAGGGAGATGGTAAATCCCGTTTTATTTTATAGCCGGGTACGAAACTCGGATCGAAATCCATCGAATCCATAGAGTTTCATGCCGAAAAAACTATCGGCAGCCCAAGTGTAAGTGATCACTTGGGTAGTTATTATATTAGCATACATATTATTAATAAATTATAAAATTAACAGTTAGTTAAATTTGTTACTTCTCTTTCAAAATTACATTTGTTCTTATCCTAATGGTAATGAACTGGGAATTTTCAAGTGCTGCCATCTGTTGATTTTATTTTAAATCATTCACCAAGAAAATAATATTTAATGCTTGTGAGTATTTATAAAAGGAAAATTTTTAATTATGGGCAGTTATTGATTAAATTATGCATGAAATAAATTATACATCAAACTGAATATCATAAGGAACATTAGCATTGCTTATAATGAATTGTTGCCTATCATGTCACTTATGAGAGGCTTCTCAACTGATCTGTCTCATACGGAGGTGAAGGGTTTGAATTCAGTCTGCTGGATTCAGGGGAATCGACCTGTCTAAGGACGAACTTGAATTGGATGGATGGATATCACTGATGATGGACGGTTAGTTGCTTTTCCGAAATATTTGGGTTTCATAGTTTTACTAAACTCTTATTGAAGAATGTTCGTTTTATAATTTTTTTTATAACAGAATGTAGAAAAGGATGTGGTAATTTTTTCTGATTAGAAACCCATCACAGGAACAGTGGGTTTGGAGATGTAGCATCGCTTCAGTTAAGATTGTTTAGCTCGTGTTCAATCGGACCTCGTCTTCTGAAATCTCTTTTCTGCATGTGAGTGCTGAAAGGCATCATTGAGTTCTTTATTGTTTACTGCTGTATTATCATTTACTTATTATGTATCATTCGTTACCGCTGAAGTATTATTAATTATTTAGTTAATTAATTAACTAACTTACTAAATATTAATCACATTGTAGCCTGCTTTTTTTTTTTCTTTCGGTCCAGAATGCAGCTAAGTCTCTGGCCAACACAATATCTTCATCTATAAAGAGATTGTGTTGGTGGGCGTAACAGGACATGTCGTTACGTGTAGGATGAGTTGTAGGAGATCCATAATGAGTATAAGCTAAGTCTTGCTCCATACGTTTGCATGAAAAGCGATTGGACTGAAATGTTTTGAACTGAATTGAATAGTAATGATGGTAAAGATGGCACTTCGTCCAATTTATCGATAGTATTGATAGAGAATTGACACTTGTTTCGTAAAGAAGGATTATATCTTCAGGATAATTCTGCACCTTCTCAAGGTCTCTACTATGACATAAGGCTTCTTTTGAATTGAGAGACGGGATTACTTCATATCATATTTTAGAGAAAGTGGATTATAAGTTAGCATTTTGTAATTCTCCTGGTTTTAGTGTTTACTGTCCAAAAACACAATCTTAAAATATTTAAGATTCTTAATAAGAAATTATTAAGAATAAATAGACATTGTGATGAGAGAAATCAGTGGAAAGTTTACATACGTCTTTGGCAACTTATGAAGAATATTGTTGTTTGGAAATTGTATTAGATTTTGTCTTCAGAAGCTTTTAATAGGGACAAATTCGCTACTATTTTGTGGCTTCTGACAATGTGCATATATTTCCTGTGATTGAACTGCCACATGAAAATATTAATCCGATGAATTAATGAGGATTTCACGGGAAAATTTTGAAACTGTTACTTTAGTCTGTAGTCATGGAACGGCTTTGAAATTATAAGTATCCGTGTCAATGCTCTTTGTAGTCAATGCTCACTGCTTGTGCCCACGAAATGTGGAATGCGAGTGAAAATTTTTGGTTGGTTTCACAATTTTAGATATTGCTCTAATACTTTTGTGGACGAATATTATCTTTGATGGCAAAAATCACAATTCCTCGACAAAAAGCATTGGTAGCAGTATTTATTACTGAACGTTAATTGTTCTGCTATTTGCTAATGAAGTATTTTGGGAAAAGACACGATGTTTCCTTCGTGTACACTAAGGAGCCTCCGTAGCTAAGTCGGTATAGACGAAGCCCTTTGGTCGGGGACGTGAGAAATCTTTATCTAGTCTCTTTCTGCGAAAGGTGACAGCTGATTATGGAAGTTTTTCACCCGTAAACTCTGGTTTTTCGTTCCCCGGAACAGGGAAACCAGTCCCATGAACACCCGCATCGACAGACTAGAAGACACCGTGAGGTATAGAATTAACCACTTTATCCTAGGGTAAGGTTACGAAGTCCACAGCTAAGAACATTAATGGTTCAAAAAGCTTAAAAATAAAAATAAGAAGAGCAGTGAGGATAAACGTATGTGCTCTATATACACACGTAGATAAATCCTTATAATGATACCCTTTTTTAGGGTAACATCAATAGCCGAGCCTTAGTTAGGACTTCATTGGCTACAGCATTGCCATCCATTACCCTCCAAGAGTATTAATCACCGCATCTTACGGTCGATAGATACCGTCATCTATCCCCACGTAGATATCCTTATAAAGACCTTTAAGTCAGTCCTTATAATGATACCTTTTTTTTTTTTTTTTTGAGGGTAACAGCAATAGCCGAGCCTTCATATTACGTATATGAAGATGAAGTCAAGGACTTCATCTTCATATATGAAGTCAAGGACTCAGTCCATCGCCATGAGATGGCGATCAACTGAGTCCTTGACTCTTTATCCTGTCATCCGAATGAAGAAAATCTGTGTGGATGGAGTGTTTATTGAGCTATAAGCTCTAGTCTTGGCTGGGTAACGGCAATAGCCGAGCCTCAGTTAAAACTTCATTGGCTACAGCATTGCCATTCGTTACCCTTGAAGTCCTAAAAATGACTTTTTTTCTCCGAACGATTCATGATTTGATATTTACACTTAACCCTTAACATTTGTGGCTGGATGGACCTTATAATCCCATGGATTATAATCCTTTCATCTCTATGAAAAATGGCTTGAATTATTGAGGATTTATCGAGCACCTGCCTCACCCATTTTAGGGCAGTGTGGGAGCGTCTGTACCGATGAGCAGAGCCGCTTTACGATTGTGTTTCCACCTATCGTTTTCATCGTAGTTAGATGACTCTCGAATGAGTTGATTGGGATGACTAGCTGCTTTGGTGAAATATGTAATAGCAGTATCACGGAGAAGCATGTGAATATCAGGAATGTCAGCATCTCGGTGGAGGAGAGCATTCCTGACAAACCACGGAACATTGAATATCATACGGAGACATTTGTTCTGGATGATTTGATATTATAGTCCTTATAAGGACTGGCTTAAAGGGGCGAAGCAAGAATGCTTTTCATCTTCCCCGTTATCTGTAGAGGAAAGTGTAGGAATAAGGTGTTATTGAGCTATTAAAGCTCTGATCATGGCAGGAGGGTAACAGTAATAGTCGAGCCTCAGTTAGAACTTCATTGGTTACAACATTGCCATCAATTACTTTCTTTGTATCCATTATAAAATATATATTCAATTTCTAAATAGGTTTATTATTAATTATTTTTCAAATGTACTTACATACTGTTCTTGTCATTATAATTTCCATTTTTATCCTGCTTAGCATTTAGTAATTGCTACTTCGAATTTCAAAACTTTGTACTCTCTTGTATCTTGAACCAGCACGAACATATCGATGCCAACAATGATATGATCGATGAGGATTTTCTTATTTCTTGTGTCTTCTCTCCACTTGAAATTGTGCATGTCTTCATGATGTCATATAGTGTTAGTCATTTGAGTAAGAAATACGGAATGAAATTTAGTAGAAAAAAAACGTAACGACATATAAATAAAAGAGCAAGTTGATGAATTATGAGAGAAATTCGGAAGGAACTCATTGCAGAACTGTAATCAAATCATAGAACATCAATTTGTGCTATTGAATATCGATGCAAAGTTTTAATGTACTGTAAATCTGGCTTATTTTACCATTCTGTTGGACGTCCATCGCTTCCATTGTATATGAAAGAGATATCATTTATTGCAGGACATTTTCTTTTATTAAAGAAAGTTTAATTAATTTACTTCAACAAATAAATTAGAATTTAAAATAAAAGAATGACTAAAGGAAGGATAATATTTGAAAATCTAAAAAATTTGTAAAATATTCCATATACTTAATACACCAATTTTGAGATTGAATAGACATTCTATCTAAAGTTTTATACAAAGAATTGAACTCGTATGGTTTTGGATTTCCATTGAGTTTGATGAGATGGAATTTTATTTCTGTTATATTAATATTAATAATGTGAGTTTGTGAGTCGAATTTGAATTACTTTTGTAAGTGGTGCTTGTTGCAGATGAGTTTCGAAAATCTTGCCATTTTATGCTGGTGTTTTTATCTTAAAAATTCACAGTTTTGCGAAAATACCGGCCAAACTATAACTGCACAGCAAGCGTTCTTTTTTTTTTTTTAGCTCCTGACACTTCACATTGATAGATATGGAAAAACAAATAGATGAGGCGATATTTGAGGTCAGCCGATGGTCAGCTCTACGATCTACAATGTCCAGTTTACAAATTGATTACACAAAGGCCAAAACTGTGGATGAGGGTATCAAGATACAACCCGCCAAGGTGACACATTATAGAAAAGTAAGAAAGGAAATGGACGTCAGAGGTATTCAGTATCATACCTTCTCACTCAGTTCGGAAAAAAAAATTAAAAGTGGTTCTCCATGACGTCTCTTAAGACATTAATCCAGAAGAGATAGCTGCTGATCTTAACTTACAGGATCTGCCTCCTATAAAGGTCAGCAGAATGTATATATATTTGACAAGTCTCCCATGCCGTTAGTCCTTATAGGGATCCACAACATATACAAAAATTACTGAGATAAGAGCCAACAGGCTTCACTTCGGCGAAGTAAAATTATTCAAATCAAGTGGATATTGAATTCTACATTATTTCTTAGCCTAATAAGAAACTCAAAGAGAGAAATGTAAGAGTTTCATGCCGAATATAGAACTGTTCTATATTCCGCACAACTCAATGGCATCCATCATGGCCCTATATGAGAATGATACAACATTATTAGCCAGATCTCTTCGGCCACACCTTGTTACTAAAACGCTTCAAGAAAACTTCCTTCAGTTAGAGAAATGATTCTCCAAATGGAGACTACATGTAAATCCCCAAAAGAGTTCAGCCATTCTCTTCACGAAAAGATCGATATCTCCTGCAGGAGACATCTTACTATTCAGTACTAAAATCCTTTGGCAGACAGAAACAAAATACCTTGGTGTCGTGTTCGACAAAAAATTAACTTTTAACCAGCACATCAGGACTACGTGTGCAAAGGAATCAAAAGCCATCGCCCAGATCAACCCCCTAATTAACAGGAACAGCAAACTAAACACCAGAATCAAATTGCTTTTATTCCAGCTGATGATTCGTCCCATAGTCACTTACGCTTCTCCAGCCTGGAGCCACACCTCCAACACTAATATCCACAAACTACAACGCATACAAATCAAGCGCTCGCGAATGATTCTAAACACTCCATGGTTTATCAGAACCAATCAACCATCGAGATACAATCTTAAGCAACGACTTTTTTCCTAAAAACGTCGTTGCTTAAGATTGTATGATATTATGATCTAGTTCAGCAAGCTGTGTCCTACGAAGCAACGGATATATTCAAACATAAAAGACCAAAAGCCATTTACACTTCCAGTAGCAATGCATAATCTCCATGCCCATTCAGGGCGAGCAAACTGCTCACAAAATATTTCCCTCACTGTAGCCGTAACAGATAGCGGGGAATATGAAAAGCATCTTGTTTCACCCTAAAGCCATTAATGTCAATTGTCAATTGAATTCATATTTTTGTGCCTAGAATGTGATGAAAGCACATTTGCTTATGTTTATTTTGTCTGTATCCGTGTAATGTAATTTATTTGAAAGAGAATAAATATTTTTAAAATTGTTACTATTTTTAATATTATTATCGATATAAGGCAAGACTAATTCGACTGCATATCTGGATCCGAATTTGTATTGTCTTTCCTCATTTTTCCTCTGTAAGTTGATGACTGATTGCTAAAGAAAACTCGGAAAATGCGTGCTTTTTTATATCATTCGTATCACACACTAAGACAAAAATTAGTTTTAATTTTCCATCAACAGAACTGCTGCTTGTTTTTGTGTAGGTTTTCAAATGAAAACTTCCATCAGTTGGATCCTTCTGATGTCCAAAGTAGTTTTTCTTATTCTAAATATGATGATATGAAACTCAGTTCAGTTGTATATCAAGACTAGTCAAAGATTGGTGAGATGCTTAATAAAAGAAAGATTAATATGCAAAGTAATATGCTGCAAATGAGAAAGCAGACGAGTTCAGTGTAAAGAATTGCAATTAAATACTTCTCTTCTTTGGGTTGGACTGACTGGATTCATGAGGATGTGGTCGATAAAAATGGGGATAACGGGAAAAAAGGTTGAGAGTTCTTCAAAAAGTTTCAAGAAATTATACAGAAAATAAGACGAATTATTATCCCACATTATTACATGAATGCAACTCATAACCAAGTAAACATGAACAATATAAGACGAATCATTTTTCAGAACATTTTGTATACATATCAAAAGGTAACTAAGCATCTAAGATCAGCACGTGGACTAGAATATTTTGGAAGTAGAAAGAATGAAATTAGATCATAAAAACTCTAAAACTAACCGAAGAGAAAATAAAATCAAAACGATGATTGAATGAGTTCCAAACACTGCGTTTATAATTAGAAATGCACCAAATTTGAAATTTAAAAACAAAACGATCCACTGAAATCATTCTGAAACAAATAAAAGAGTCTTATTTAAAGCATACAAATTTCCAGTATCAACGCCATCATATGACTCATTCAAGCTATTAGAATGCAGAAAAACGTGTTGAATACAGAATACAAACATTGTAAAAAGAACATGAATGATTATTTCTGTTAAATAAAACTAAACCTAGTTTATAGATAGGAATATGAATACAACAACTTGGGTATCGATGATATATTCACACTGCTGCGTGAATAAATTGGAGGAATGGGATGTTTCCAAGTCAATGCAATTACGTCGGGGTGAACTGGTTGCGAGAAAGGAACTAACGGTGTTTGAATGAGACGTGTGATAGGTTGTCATGTTGCAAGCTTATCTGTTAGACAAATTGTTGATGCTGTCCTAAGGAGATCAATTCGGCTCATAGATGACCCCTCGCTCACAGGCCCACTTCAATGTCAGTCTCACAGATGCAATTTTTCAGATGTTTGTGTCTGTTCTGCAGATACTTCTAGGTCACTGCTCCAGTGAACTGGCAAGCATTATTCTTCAGCTAGCTGTTAGGCCTGTCAAAAGAAGACCAGCTGCTATTCAACATTCCTTTACCGTACAAGTGCAAACTCATCGAACCTGCTTCACCTCTTCCTCATTTCTTCCATCTACATATGTCCTTTGAAACAACCTTCTTCATAATGTGTTTCCCACAGTTTCAACCAACAGCTCTTTTTTAAGATTGCCAATAGGTTTCATGTTTCTCAACTGTCGTCCTCACCTCCCATAGCACTGATGTGCTGTAGGATAAATATAACAAAAAAGCTTATCCATAGTTTAACAGGGAGTGGTAGTACTATGCCGGCCGTTCCCAACCCTATGCCCGCGGGCACCATGGCGCCCGTCGATCAATTTGTGTGTGCCCGCCGCTGTTCAACCGTGTGCCGTATAATCACGTGCACATCACGCAACAATTCATGGCATGCTATATGACGAATGCGTTAATGACACATGACGAGTATTAAACGCATACAATGTAAAGTAAACGCGCATTCGAAATTGTTCATTATCTGTTGCTATTTATATGCGCATAATTTTAACGGTGTCTTGTACTTACGTTTTTGAAATATTTTGATTTTTAATCCTAAAATGAGTGAATCAAGTAAAAGACAACGAACCAATAATTTTAACACTGACTTGGAGGAAACACAGTTTCGTTAATTTTAAAGATAATTGTGTTTGTTTGTTTTGCAACAGTAGCGTTACAATTCCGAAAAAACATAATTTTGAACGTCACTTCCAGACCAATTTAGCCTCACGGTAATATAGCTAAATTGGTCGACTGAAGCCTCTTTATAATCTCCTACTATTATATCACACTGTACCTTTTGATCTCTTCCCATCTCACTACTTGCTGACCCTCAGCACTCTTTTATACTATAAAGCCATGATGAGGGACAGGAATTCCCAAAATATCTGTTGTTTGTAACTTTCGGCATCATCCATGTTTGAGTATGAATCAATCTGAGGTTTTATTTTCAATCGTTTGCATGTGCTGCAAATTCGCACTGTTACCACGGAGATATTTTTGTATTGACTATATCGATTAACTGTTAGCAATGATCTAGCTTAAAAATTGACCACCTACCCAACAAAAGACCAAACGGTATTCACACCATCAACACACTGAAACCTTTGTCAACTAGCCCTCCTCCAAACAGAACTGCAGATGTCCGCTCTTCTTTCACTAACTCAGGCAACAGCTAACCAACGTTTCTTTTTTTCTGCGGAGCTCCGTTAACCAACCGCTTTCTCTTTCCTAACAAACAAGAAGAGTGCTGAACTGAATGACCTTTGTGATTTCTGTTCCTCCAATGATGTCATTTTTCTTTCTGCTAATCCAAACACCTACCTTGCTTTCACTATTGTTTGAAATAGCATTCAACCTCTGTCCAAAAAGAAACCGAACGTTTTGAAAATAGAAGAAACGAGTGGCTCCATCTGTTGTATCTTTTTGTTGTCGAAAGTGGCAACCTTCATTAGTTAGTGTTGTCTCAACTGTTTATGACATTTGTTTCATTAGAAGCCGAGTTATAGTGACAGTGTGTTTTTACTAGCGGTCGGTCGTCACGATATTCATTACGTACGCGACGAATTCTCGCTATCAATCGCTTCAAAACTTCGAGATAAAACTCACCATTAACCGTTTCTCCAGGCGGAACAAATTCTTTGTGGATAATGCTCTTGGAATAGTAGAAACAAATCAGCATTGTCTTTACTTTTGATTTCTCCAAGCGACTTTTTTTCGGATTTCCCTCTTCTGGCGGTCTCCACTCAGCACTCTAGTGCTTTGTTTAGGTGCTCATATTCAAAACACCACGTTTCGTCACCAGTAACAATCGTTTCAAGGAAGTTTGAGTCCTTTGAATTTTTTGAGTTCTTACGAGCAGTAAGGACTCGAAAAATGAGGTCTCCTTGCAGTGTTCAATTCGCTGCAATTTTTGGTCGTCAGTCAACTTGTGGGTAATAAATCGCGACTTCAGTTTACAGTTTACCAAGGCCCAAACTCTCGGTCAAAATATTGTGCACAGTAGATTTTGGAATCCCCAATTCATTTGCAATCAATCTCATGGAGGATTTCGGGTTTTCTTTCATGAAATCACGCACCTTTTAGATGTTAACTTCGCTCACTCCAGCTTTTGGACGGCCCCGCTTTTCGTCATCATCAAGCATCTCATAACCACTTTGAAATTGCTTAAAGCACTCGTAAACCTGAGTACGGGATGAGCATTCATCACTGTATGCTGTTTGAAGCATTTGATGCGTTTTGGTAAAACTTTTACCAAGTTTAACACAAAAGTCAATCGCAGCTCTCTGTTTGAAACCCATTTTGTGACCGTTCATCAAAACACGCTGTCACTCTTGGCACTATAACTCGGCTTTTAATGAAAGATATGTCATAAACAGTTGAAACAACACTAATGAAGGTTGCCGCTTTCGACAACAAAAAGATACCACAGGTGGCACCACTATTTTCTTCTATTTTCGAAACGTTCGGTTTCATTTTGGACAGAGGGTGTACTTCTAATTAGAGCCAAACGTTTTTTTTTTAAAACGAAACTCAATTTAAAAGGCAATAACATTTGTTTTCGTGATTTTGTGTAATAGTTAAAAGAACTACTTTCTCTCCGATGTATAACGGAACAATCACTGGCTTCTACTTTCTCTTGACACTCTCCCGCACCAAATGACAGTTTCTTTTTTCGAAAGATTTTAATTCCATAATTTTAAATGGTTCATCACAAAACTTCCACTTTGGGAATGCGATAGACAAGCACGCTTAGACTTATGGATCTTCTAAAACCCAACATTCAACAGAACCGGAAACGAAGAAGCACACAGGAAGATAAAAAAATTATAATTCAATTAATCATGGATAGAATTTAAACAAACGTCAAAGTTTTTGCTCTGATGATAAGATGAGTGTTTCATCACTTCTTATGAGTGACGTTATGATGTTAGTTATGTGAAGGAAGAATGGGAATGAGATGAGCTAACATAAATCGTTTATAGACCCACCAATAATTCGGGAAACGGAAGAAATAGAGTACCAAGAGTAATGTCAGATAACCAAAAAGGTCTACTATTATTTCCTTTCTTTGAAAAGATGTTTAGTTCAGTCGATATAGACGAGAGTCCTTCTATATGTATGTAAGGTAGCTGAACAGTGAAGCAATTTGTGAAATGAATTGTGCCGTTTCCTCAACAGTTTTTCGTTGTTATAAAGCTTATATAAAAAAGTGAAGTGAAATGTGCTGCAATTGCTGGAGTGTGTGGTGTAATGGTGAGAAGAAATATTCTGCAACGATGGTTGAAGCTTAAACAAAGGGCCTCTGATTTCCCTTTACAACACGTAAGCTGCAAGTTGGTTGAGCGAATAGTAACACAGATAAAATGAATAATCTCCCAATTTTACAATATTATCCATGGGTCTAATTTTTTATAATCAGATGTAGGTTGTTTATATTAAAGTATGTCTGAATCAACTATCCTGCAGATATATTGTGTAAAAAATCAAAATACAAATCACATTTTGTTCACAGATGGTTTTAATAAAATTAAAGAAACCATGAACTCTCAAAGAGGCAGAGATTTTTTTTATCATTTACTTTAGAAAATGGCTACGAGAGGGCACTTGCAACAATAGTATACAACATAGGAAACCAAATACAGAAATTTACTGAGTTTCAACCTGATACTGCCGATGTCTTCTTTGCGATTTACTGCGAAGCAAACTCGTTGGACAAATAAGATATATTAGAAATGGGAAAGAACTCTATCAGATTGAAATACTGGGGGGAAAGAACTCTATCAGATTGAAATACTGGGGTGGCTAAACATACATAAAGTGGAAAAGCATATTAGAAGAAATCAAGATGTAAAAAGGGACATTCGTCGTCCAGTTATGACTGCTAGCCTAAACTTATGTGTAATCAAGTAAATTACCCACTTACAAAATTCAAAAAAATATAAAATGTAATGCTGATCGATCTAAGAACCTGAAGCTATGTGCTAGTTTCGTTTATTTTTAAGCGTATAACGTCGTGCAGTCAAATTTGTTTTTAAATGCTACAGGTGTACATGTTACGTGATGGGCATCCTTTAGTTTTTCTGAATGCGTAGCTTAGTCAGTATGCACGATGTCTTTGTTTGAGAGAGAGATGAGTTTTAATCACCTCTACTGGATTAGACATATTTATTATAGTTTTTCATTCGAAGAGGAATAAGTTGATTTGATATCGGAAAGACGGGGGTGGGTTGTTTTTCGCAAAACAGTCAAACTAGTACAAAGAATGCTCGACATCAATACTTTCAGTGCACTTCGCATTGTTTTTTTTTTTTCGCCGAAATTTAAACAACACAACAACATCCCAGATTATTGGATGATCATAAAGAGCAGGTGATCATTCTTTTAGTTAAAGCGATCTGTGGGTGTGATTCCCACTTTTTGATTCCGTTTGCGATAGTTGTATGTAACGTTTACGTAATCTTTCGTGTGATAGCTATTCTGAAAGCACACCCAAAACTGATCTAAATGGAATGATTAAATGCCTAGACAGGGACGTTTTACGTATAACTACCTCCAGAGCATTCACGCTAGAGTGCGTCATGTCCGCTAACTTATTGTCTTCTTCTCGTCAGTTTTTCTGTTTGATGGGATAAAAAATTTCAGTTTTGGAAAGAAGCACCCTCGCATCCCGCATATGAGAAGCATAGCGAAAACGTTTCGCCTCACCTCTTCGTAATATTTATAGAGTACTCTCATATTTCCAGGATCTTATTTCCCTTCATGAACTGCTCTGTAGCTCTAGTTTTCATGACCTAATCCATCGTATCCACAGTCCACTCAACCAAACAACAAGCAAGCAAACAAAAACATCGTAGGTACTTTTCATCTCAGAATTGCTTCTCACCTGTACAACAGTTAACACCATAAATCCTTTTAACACAATACAAGGGTATAACACGCGATCTAATAGTTTAGATCGCGTGTTGGGGCGGGCTGAAGTTTTTATAGCTTTAAAAGAGTGTCGAAGCTCTTTCGTGACACCAAACCTGAAACCGTTCATTTCTCGCGATTTGACCTCAAACAAGTGAGATGTGGTCTCAAGCCGGACGATGAAATTTATCGACCAGCTAAATACGGTCAATAAATAAATATGGTCAGATGTTCCTCCAGTATCTTGTGCATTCAACTGCTCTTTCTGTGCAGGATATAAGGTCCTCTTGTCATGGAAGCAAGGGGCAATAAAAAAGGTGTTCCATGGACTGGGTTGTCCCACACTCACAATTATCTGGTTCAGTGAGGTTGTCACATTCGATGAGGTTTTGTTTGCAGCATCTTGATGTCTGAAGTCTGTTGAGGTTTTTCCAAGTATTCCAGTCCAAGTGGGCACCTGGAAGATGTTCGGCTGTTGGAATACCAGTATTATTCTCAGGGTATAGTGTAAGCCATTGTTGAAGCCTTGTCTCCGGAGGGTTTTTTAGGTGGTTCAACAGTTACTAGGAAGCTATGTCGGGATCTTAATCTTTGGGGCACTGTGGTCTGGCCGAATAGTGGGCGACCTTCATCAATCATCTGTCTGCTTCTTTCGTCAGCTGAGAATGCAGATCTTCGAAGTGAAGGGGGGCAATACCAGCCAAAGTATACAGGTCTTTTAGTTGTGCTGGTTTCAGGCATCCTGTAATTAAGTGGCAGCTTTCATTCAATGCTGGATCAAGTTTTTCAGCATGGCAGGATCTGGACCATTCTGGGCAGATATATTCAGCAGAAGAATAGGAATGGGCCAAGGCAGAAGATCTCAGTGTGCTAGGGTCTGCATCCCATTTGGAGGAGGTAAGCTTTCTTTGTATGTTGTTTCTTGCATTCACTTTTGCCTTCGTTTTTTCTGTGTGCTTTATATGAAAGGGTGCCATCGAGAGTCACATCGAGGTAGATTGGGTTCCAGTAATGTTCTAAATCAGAGCCTTCCCAAGAAATCTGCAGCTTCCTGTTCACCTCCTTATTTTTAAGGTGGAAAAGGTCAGTCTGGGTTTTCAAGGAGTTTAGTTTAATTGATTGCTGCTATAATATGTGGTTAGTTATTTAAGGCAAGTGATAGAGTAGTTTCAATGGACTTGAAATTATTTTTGATTGAGTAGCCATGGCAAGGTCATCAGCATAGATAAAATATCTAGTTCCTGCAACGATGGGGAGATCATTGACGTAAATGTTGAAAAATAATGGTGATAACACACTTCCCTGGGGGGAGGCCATTTTTTGGGGGATGCCAGCGGCTCTCAAAAAGTCAACAAAAAAAGTCCACAAAAATCGTCTGTGTTCCAAGAGTGATTGGATCAGGAGAACAAGGTGATGGACTCTAGTTATTCTGTATATTTTATTTTATCCAGAAATGCTCTATTCTATCCTATATTCTACCAAGGTTGGTGTTGAACAAATTTTAAAAACTACTCTCAGGGAGTGAACTGTGGAAAGTCACTGGAGGTGGGCAACATTTGTAATGTTGCTATTTGAACAGGAATCTGCTCGCTATTGCAAATAAAATTAGGATTAAGTTGATTTTGACGACCTTCCTAACAAGATGTGAAGTGTGGAAAGGCCGAGATACGTAATTTCCTATGAATTGCTCAAAGGAGAAACGAAAATGGATATTTACTTCACCTCTGACCTCCGTAAGGTTTACGATCCTTATTTTCCTCATGAGGAAATGAGTAAAATATCAAGATACTCCTCACCAGTCATAAAACACACTTTATAGGTAAATACGTAGAATAATACATATATCCAATCACAGCTTTTCACCACCAGATGTCACTTCTATGAGCAAGCACACTTCGATAATTCAGGTTCGCTGTAAAGACCAAATATGAGACTTCTAAAAACAGTTTCCTTTTGCTATACGCCGTAAGGAGAAATTAGTGAAACCGAAATTTTTACAGGATGTTTCCAATGATTGCGGTGTTTAATGATCATGTTTCAGAAGGCGCATCCTCAGTGATCGTTTACTATTTCCCAATCGATCTGTTTCTGGTGTCTTCCGATATACTTGAATGCAGTACGTGGTTATAACACGAAGAACGTTTATTAACTTATTGTTTAATACAATAACATATGAATTTTAAAAACTCATGAAATTAATCTGTAAAATGTAAAATATAAAACTTTTTAAATATTTAATTATAAAAAAATATTTAAAATATAAATTAATTTTAAAATTAAGAAGCTACTAGAAAACACTTATCTATTGAAACTATTTTCTCACTAGTTTTCTAATACACCTATTAGAAAACTCAATCAAATCTAATTAACAGGAAAAGAGAGAACTCTGTTACCGGTGAGGATTGATTCATTCAATCCAATACCCTTGGAGGTTAATGGATGACAATGCTGTAGCCAATGAAGTTCTAACTGAGGCTAGGCTATTGCTGTTACTCTCCTGCCATGATCAGAGCTTTAATTTAATAGCTCAATAACACCTTATCCCTACACTGTCCTCTACAGATAACGGGGAATTTAATTTAATAGCTCAATAACACCTTATCCCTACACTGTCCTCTACAGATAACGGGGAATATGAAAAGCATTCTTGCTTCGCCCCTTTAAGCCAGTCCTTATATAAGGATAAGGACTGTTACCGGTGAAGTTTACTCATTATCCTTTTCTGTTTCTCTCTGACATTTTCGAAGTAGTACATCAATATATATATATATATATATATATATATATATTATATATATATATATATATATATATATATATATAAAGAAATGCGAAAACCATTATACAGTCTTATCTTATATATATATATTATATATATATTATATATATATATATATATATATATATATATATATATATATATATATATATATATATATATATATATATATATATATATATATATATATATATATATGTATACAGGATTTGAATGTTTTCCAAAATTTTTCTTCAGGACTTTTGTGATGTAAAAATCGCGAACATATATATATAAGCTTTTGAAATGAATTTATCAGGAAACCTTACAGAACGATACATTTACACAAATACTATTTTCTCTGTTACATTCTGTAATGGGTGTATGTACTACTTCGAAAGAGTCGAGTACTACTACTGGATTTTGGAAGGAAAATTGGTTATTTCGCTAAAAAAGGTTATATTGGGTGGAGTTAATCACTTCACATTCAATTTCTAACGTTTTCGATATTGGTTTGCTTATAGGATCTATGTTAGCGATTTTCTCGTATGCTTACGCATTTGTGAAGAGTTTTTGAACTCGAGTTCTTTTTTAATAGATAAAATGTTAATATTTGTACTATTTACCCGAGATATAGCGCAGGTTTTTGTTAAAAAAACACTGACACGGAAAAACTAAATTTGTCGTGTTTCACAGAATGCATACTACATTAAGGACACATTCTGTGAGAGTTTGTGATGCTTTATTCAGGTCTTGGAGTCAATTCTACACATGAAATTCCAAGATCCTTTCTTCTGTAATCTTATGAGAAGAGAATGGATTGGGCAATTATTTTTTGAAGAACGCGTTGTTTGTGATCACATAAAACTGCGCACTTTTTTTTATCTCTGCGAGGAACGAATATTTTTCAGCGTTTTATTATTTTAAACCATATTAAATTATATTTTTTATACTTAATACTTTTTATAATTCCAGAGCACTTAAAATAATTTTTTTAAAATTATGAACAACTAAAATATCTGATATAAGTTAGTAGCAAAGTCATTAAAGTAATTAAAAAAGAATGAGTTAAAACATTGGTGGACCTGATTAGTGGGATGTAAAACTGGATTTCCCTACGGAAAATCTCTTCTACCACAACCTGTAAACGACTATTCAGTACTACATGTAGAAAAAATTACTTTTCCACTCGACAAGCAAAATCATCATGAACTAAACCACTGATGATTCGTGACGTAATTCTGAAACATAATGATTGTCCATCCTCTTAAAAGTAAAATGTATTCTTGGTAGAAGGTCACTTTTATTCCAGATTTAAATGCTTGTTACTAGCTCCTTATAGTATACGTAGTATAATGAAGGAAGGTTACGTAATTATTTCCTGACTCTATTTAGCGAGACGGTTTATGATATTCTACATGTTGTTGTGAGGTTGCTTTCACGTTTGATATTTCGGTTGAAATCAACAACAAAGGTTCTGATACGCAGTTCATCAAAATACCCTTATTTTTCTCAAACTGCATTCAAAATTTAAGGTTCAGTTCTTCGAATTGATTGAAGCATAATTCAGTTAATTATGCTTCAATCATAACTTCAATCAAATCAATCTTCAAACAGAATATAATTTATAATTCACAGCTTTGTGTAGGCAAAGCACTGATAACTCTCTTTGAGTTTGTCTTGTTGATTTATTAATATCTAATTTTAATTAATAAAACTAACGTATAAAATTAGTTTCCAAAATCAAGACTTGGAAAACAAACATTTTTCAATGCTTTTATTTTATTCGCAAATATCACCTTGGATTATACTGTGTAGGAAATAACAAACAAATCTTTTCTTACCTTGAATGAAAACGTGTACCTATCTTTGGATCATTCTTCTTCTGATAATGACAGTATTACAATTATATAAACGAGTAAACAAGAAATTGTATAATCTTAGAAAGAAACAGTAAATTAAGAGAACGTAATATTGTTTACATATTACGTTCAATTATAAGCGACGTTAAAAAGTGACTTCTGAAATTGTTCACTTGCTCGCCCCCACCCCCCCCCCCCCCCACCCCCCCCCCCCCCCACCCCCCCCCCCCCCCACCCCCCCCCCCCCCCACCCCCCCCCCCCCCCACCCCCCCCCCCCCCCACCCCCCCCCCCCCCCACCCCCCCCCCCCCCCACCCCCCCCCCCCCCCACCCCCCCCCCCCCCCACCCCCCCCCCCCCCCACCCCCCCCCCCCCCCACCCCCCCCCCCCCCCACCCCCCCCCCCCCCCACCCCCCCCCCCCCCCACCCCCCCCCCCCCCCACCCCCCCCCCCCCCCACCCCCCCCCCCCCCCACCCCCCCCCCCCCCCACCCCCCCCCCCCCCCACCCCCCCCCCCCCCCACCCCCCCCCCCCCCCACCCCCCCCCCCCCCCACCCCCCCCCCCCCCCACCCCCCCCCCCCCCCACCCCCCCCCCCCCCCACCCCCCCCCCCCCCCACCCCCCCCCCCCCCCACCCCCCCCCCCCCCCACCCCCCCCCCCCCCCACCCCCCCCCCCCCCATTTGTTTCATTAGAAACCGAGTGAGTTATAGTGCCAAGAGTGACAGTGTGTTTTGACGAACTGTCGGTCGTCACGACATTCATGACGTACACGACGAATTTTCGCTATCATTCACTTCAAAACTTCGAGATAAAACTCATCATTGACAGTTTGGCCAGGTGGAACGAATTCTTTGTGGATAATGCCTTTGGAATCGTAGAAACAAATCAGCATTGTCTTTACTTTTGACTTCTCCAAGCGACTTTTTTTCGGATTCCCCTCTTCTGGTGGTCTCCACTCAGCACTCTGGCGCTTTGTTCCGGGCTCATACTCTCAAAACATCACGTTTCGTCACCAGCAACGATCGTTTCAAAGACGTTTGAATCCTTACGAGCTGTTTTAATGAGGTCCTTGCAGTGTTCAATTCGATACATTTTTTGGTCGTCGCTCAACTTGTGGGGAACAAATCGCGAATTCAATTTACGAAGGCCCAAACTCTTGGTCAAAATCTTGTGCACAGTTGATTTTGGAATCCCCAGTTCATCTTCAATCAATCTCACGGACAATTTCGGGTTTTCTTTGATGAAATCACGCACTTTTTGGATGTTAACTTCGCTCTGTCCAGTTTTTGGACGGCCCGGCATTTCGTCATCCTCAAGAGTCTCACAACCACTTTGAAATCGTTTAAACCAGTCGTAAACGTGAGTAAGGGGAAAGCATTCATCACCGTATGCTTTTTTGATGCGCTTCGGTAAAACTTTTACCAAGTCTAACACAAAAGTCAATCGCAGCTCTCTGTTTGAAACTCATTTTCCGACCTTTCGTCAAAACACGCTGTCGCTCTTGGCACTATAACTCGGCTTCTAATGAAACAATGTCATAAACAGTTGACACAACACAAATAAAGGTTGCCGCGTTTGACAACAAAAAGATACAACAGGTGGCGCCACTAGTTTCTTCTATTTTCGAAAAGTCCGGTTTCTTTTTGGAAACCGGAGGGTGTATATATATTCCGAATATATTATTAATTAATAAAACTCATATGTGACCTGCTAACAACCCCAAAATAAGAGGATATAGTACGCCCACAGATACGAGACCCTTAGACACTTCTGCCATGGAGAATGCATTCCGATAATAGGATAATCAATCCGTATTGTGGAATGAGTGTTTATTATTACATTGATAAATTAACTTATCTTTTATGAAAATTCTAGTTTTTAAAGTGGTAACTATTTTGCTTGTATAACAGTTGGAAAATTTTACGTATAAAGCACGTGATTTCGCGTGTTGGGGTGACCAATTCGTACGTCGCCTTAATTCTTTCTCCCCTTCAACATGAATTGACTCTTATTGGCTCGTAATTGACTCTTCTTGGCACGAGCCAATGACGCTTTATAGGAATGACAGACTCGAATATAGAGGTGGTGGTACAGCCATCCTCATCAAAAATTACATCAACCATCATTCTGTAACCAACCCTACAACCACTAATCTCGAAATCACAGGTATTAATGTCATCACTAACTCCTTCGGAAACCTAAAAATCTACGCTGCTTACAACCCACCATCAAAAACATTGCTGACCTCAGATCTGGATGCCATCATCGGAGTTAAAGTGCCGGTCATTATCGCCGGAGACTTAAACACTAAACATCATGCCTGGAGCAGAAAGTCTATTAATGGGAGTGGCCGCATCCTATTTAACTACTCAAGTTCCAATTGCCAAAATGTGACTGGCCCCTCTGTACCAACTCATCACAGTCCAATTGGTTCCTTCGACGTCTTGGATATCCTCCAGAATGTTAAATTACAGTACAACTTGGAATCACTGAACGAATTATTCTCAGAATGCATCCTTATTCTGCTCCAACTGAGTAATCAGAAGGACTGCCCCCTTCGCCTCACATCTTCAAACCTTGAGAAAAATTATCCAAAATGCTCCCAAACGGCATTGTCCCTGTTCTTCATATTAATTCCAAGGAACAAGTGGAATCTGCAGTCAATAAACGTGCTCATCAAATCAACGCAGCCTTATCATCTATCACCTCACATTCAACTGCTTCTAAGCCTAAACGACTACCAGAAGGTTTTATGTACTTAATCAGGGAAAAATAAAATAAGGCAAGAAAAAATATACCATAACTCCAGGGCAATCCAAGACAAAAGGTTTCTCAACAAACTGAATAGTGCAGTGAGAAATGCACTTAAACTCCCAGAAACAAATTATGGGAAGACAAATTAGCTTCCATATCACCCGGTTAACAAACCATCTGATAACTTCTGAGAAATATCAAAACCAAAAATAAATCTCTTTCCCCTCTCAAATCTGATCTAGGTATTGTTCACACAGATGCAGAAAAAGACGAAACTATAGTTACAAATTTAGAAAAGCAGCGCAGTCCTTCATAGGATAACCTGAACTTCAATCATATTTATAAAATTCACCGCCACGTCAGATACGTGCTTAAACGGTCTGATACCTGTACCAGCCAACTCACACCTACTTTTACAGCTGAAATTTATGAAATTATACAGAATTTTAAGAATAAAAAATCTCCTGGGCCTGAAGGCATATCCAATAAAGTTATTAAATTGCTGCCTCGAAAAGTCATTGTACATCTTACAACATAATAAATGCCATGTTCAGATTCAAGTACTGTTCCTGTGAATGGAAGTTGGCAGACGTGGTTCCTATTTATAAGACCTGGCAAGGATCCACAGCAGCCTCAAAGTTATCGATCCCATAAGTCTGATTTCTAATTTGGGCAAAATTGCAGAAAAAGTCATCACTTCCAGAATTCAAGTCTCTGTAAACAAATTAAATATCCTTCCTACAGAACAGTTTGGCTTTCGCCAGTTTCACAGCACTACTCAACAAATCCATAGACTAATCGAGTTCATTACCACAAGCTACAATTGGCACCAATACACCGGAGAAGTTTTTCTTGACTTAGAAAAAGCTTTTGACAAGCTACGGCACTTTGGACTACTATACAAGCTGATTTTAGCCGGCATTCCATTGGATTTAGTCCACCTTACAAAGTCATTTCTCAGTGGTAGACGAATGTAAGTCAACATAATGATGTATTATCTACCCAACGACAAATCTTGGCAGGTGCCTCAAGAGTCCCTCCTGGCACCGATACTTTTTTCTCGATTTACATGGCGAACATCAACACAATACAATGTAATCTATCATTTCTGTCTACGCTGCCGACACAGCAATAATAGCCAGATCTCTTAAACAGCATCTTGCCACCAAGAAACTGCAAGAAAACCTAGATGAAAACCAATGAAACTAGAGCACTGGTTCTCGGAATGGAGATTTCAAGTAAACCTTCAAAAGAGCATCGACATGTTTTCACTAAAAACTCAATATCTCCTAAAGAAGACATCTTCCTATTTAACATCAAAATTCCCTGGAAAGCATAAACCAAATATTTCAGTATACTGCTGGACAGAAAACTAACCTTCAGCCCACATACAAAAGCCTCATGTACAAAGGCATCAAAAGTCATGCACAGCTCTATCCTCTTATCAATAGGAATAGTAAGCTGAATACCAAAATCAAATTGCTCCTCTATCGGTTGATGAATCGTCCCATTATCACTTATGCGTCCCCAGCCTGGAGCCACACTTCAAGCACAGATATCCTCAAACTGCAGAGAGTGCAAAACAAATGCCTACGCATGATTTTAAATGCGCCATGGCATCAGAGATGTTCAACTTCATCGGGACACAAATATCCCTTATATCTACTCTTTCCTGCAATCTTTAGCAGGAAGGTTCTTCTCAACATCGTCTTCACATCGAAATGAACTAATAAAACATATAGGAGGCCTAAGGCCATCCTAATTCCTAGAGAAGATCTTTAACTTGCACCCACTCGGGCAGAGCACTTAGCTCATAAACTTTTCCCTACACAGTAACCTTATCAGATAGCAGGGATTATAAAAGCATTTTGCTTCACCCTTATAGACAGTAACGTTTTGCGGTTTTTGCAGTTCCGAGATTTTTTAACTATAAATACTGGTAATAAGACGAATTTCTACTTTATTTAATTTTAAACATAATTTCAAGATAAAATATAATTGCATTTATACGTTTAAAGGTAAATGTATGAATTATACATTTATACAGAAAATGAGTAAATCAAAGCAAGCAATATTACATATTGGTACACGCTTCAAGATTTAGATTCTGATATCCATTCCGAATGGTAGGGGGGTTAAGTTCTAAAGTTGGAGATCAGTAACATCCTTCAATCCAGATGCTTTGGGAAAGAATATTTGTAAAAGGCGACTTAGCTAAGAAAATTTGGTGTGTTATGGAGAAGTTGCTAAAACAAATTTTTCTATCAGAAAGTAGTGATTTAATTATAAAAAGAAAATTAAAGGCATTTTTCATAAAAAAACATAGAATCTTTAGAAAGTTAGAAGAAAAATTGAAAAGACAGCGTTTTTGTGTAATTCTAACTATAGCGATGTCAGTGTTTATGCGAACTATGGCAAATCACAACTTTCCATGACGATTTACAGTCTCGCCATCTAGCGACGAGAAAAAACTGAAGTAGTAGAGTTATTTTGATTTGCGATGGAAACAGAAATGCTAACTGTAATCAACATTATTACAATATTACATAATTACATAATTACAGTATAACAATTATAAACATCGTATTATATATAATTAATTTTCTTAAATCTAATATTGACATTATTATAATATAAAATATTATAATACAACTTTATAATATTGACATTATTATGTGAATGAATATTAAATACATAATACAATAAAATATATAATGAATATATTCAAATATATCAAATACATAAATTCCTCAGGAGATAGAATATCCGGGATTTAAATCAAAATACCTTAAATTTCTCATTTCTAATCTATATTTTATACTGTTTGACGTGCCAGAGAAGTTAGAGGGAAAGATTTGTTGGGTATTTCCTTTCCTTGGTGCAGATAGATATGCGCCCTGAAGTGTAAGGCATCAGTCTTTGAGTGTCACTGAAGGGCTGCGACATAAATTTCGAAACAAATGGACTACTTAAAAGTTGCTAAACGGAAAAATAAGAAATGTTATGTCCAGACTGCAAAATGATTTTCAAAGCGAATGCAAGCATATCACGTATAAAATGTATTAGCCCACCTAGGAAGAAAACAATAAAATCCTTTAATATACCATAAAACATATGCTTTGCTATAAATGACTTCATCGAATGAAAGAGAAATCATAAAAAAAAGAAAAAGAAAAGAAACTAATAAGCAAACTGCTCTTTTTTTAAAATTACTATATCTTTAAGCAATAAATATTACTTTTTATAACTTTTAATCATCTCCTCTACTTCCAGCAGGCTGGAGGTAGCGGAGATGAAAATGCTTAGGTGGATGTGCGGTGTGACCAGAAAGGATCGTCTGAGAGATGATTATGTATGGGGAACGGTGAAAGTTACGAACTTAGGAGCAAAGATACAGGAGGCAAGATTGAGATGGTTTGGTCATGTGATGACGAGGGAGGACCAGCATATGGGAAGAAAGTCATGCAGATGAATGTGCAGGGGAGTAGGAAACGCGGACCGCCAAAGAAAAGATGGGTGAGATGGTGGAGGAGGACTTGAGGATGAAGAACTTGGATGTGGCTACAGCCCAAGACAGGAGGTTGTGGAGGAGACTCACCACAAACAGCGACCCTGCTTAAGTGGGAAAAGCTGCAGAAGAAGAAGAAGAAGAAGAAGAATAACTAATACTAAGTCATCCGGTTACGATTGCTACATCCCATTAAACGCATGCGTAAAAACCTCAACAGAACATAATACAATTAAGACGTATACGAAGCGAAATTAACTAACACATCACTTCGCTGCTCCATAAGGGTATCAAATATATCAATATCGGATGTGCTCTTAATGTATAAATCGTTTTAATGTATAAATCACGTATATAGAAATTAATCATTACATTTACAACATTTATACTAATGTTAATCAGGAATACTGTTGCTATGCAGTCTTTGCAGAATGATTTGAACAGGCTGCAATTGTGGATATGCGAAAAATAATGTAAGTTCTCTCTCTCTATGTTTACTGGGCATCTACAGATGCTGTATGGTCACTCCGATGCTCGGTGATGTTCCACACCAGACCTCGCCATGTAGTCCTGTTGTTTGCTTTTCTGGCAGCCTCAACTCTCTGAAGATCAGTCACTCTACACACGCCATCCATTCATCTCATTGATGGTCTACCCCTGCCTCTTTTTCCAGGAACTTTACCTTCTATTACCATTCTGAGAGGTCCTCCTTCCATCCTTTCAATCTGTCCAAAGTATTTCAACTTTCTTCTGTTAATATCCTTAAGGAGCCTTAAAGTTCTGCTAATCTTTTCTAACACCCAATGTCGTATTATATTGGTGGGATTAGGCTAGAAGAAACTGATGAGGCGAGGGATCTTGAAGTGTTAATAGATAGGAAGTTGAAGTTTAGTGGCCATGTGGCAAATATTGGAAACACAACTCAAAAGATAATTGCAATGCTCAAACGAACATTCACATGTAAGGATAAGGATGCTATTTTTCCTCTTTACAAAGCCTCGATAAGACCTCGTTTGGACTATTGTGCGCAGTCTCCTGGATTCCGTTGTGATTCTGATATATTGGAGAGAGTACAAAGGAGAGTGTTAAAAATAATATCAAGATTGTAGAATCCCGATTATTATTATTATTATTATTATTATTATTATTATTATTATTATTATTATTATTATTATTATTATTATTATTATCACGAGCAGCTCCAAGGAGTCCTTAGACTCATCGAGAGATGCCCAACATCATGTCAAGAACAACTGTTTAATAGATATTCACACAGTATCTATCATACTTCACCTTGAACTCATTTACAGTCATGGCACCCACAACATACTCTGGCAGCTTATTCCACTCATTTACCACTCTTCAAGTAAAAAAACCTAGTTCTGACACCCTTGCTAACCACACTCTTACCAAGCTTCCAAGGATGGCCCCTAGTTCTCTCACTACCAGTCCTATTCTCAAAAATATCTTCTGAATTAATCTTATAGAAACCCTTCAGTAATTTGAATGTCTCAATCATATCACCACTTTTCCGCCTATCAACCAATTTCTGCAGCTCACAAATCTTCAACTTGTTCTCATAAGGTTCATTCCATAGTCCTGCTATTATCTTGGTCACTCGTCTCTGGATCGTCCCCACCTCCTCCCCATCGAGAAGAAACCTTGGCGCCCATATCTGGGCACAGTAGTCCAGATTGGATCTTATCAAGACTCGATACAGAGGAACAATAACCTCTTTGTCTCTGCTCGTTAAAGTGTTTTTCAGCAACCAAGTGATTTGATAGATAGATCTGCTAATAGCTTAATAAACGCTGTTAATGCCCCTTAGTGACTCATCTGTGCTGAATGCGTTAATATTTCTAAAGCATACTCTTTGACCATTTTCGAGATGAACTACTGTTAGATGGTGCTCATTAATACTAAAATATAAAATCTGACAAGCGGCTTTAGAGGTACTGATGTGTCGTCTGGTTTAGTACAGTTCTACTTTACTGCGTTCATTTTGCAAACAGAACGTAGCTTATTCTGAGCCCTTGTTGGTATACTTCCATGATTTGATGATATATATACAGGGTGTTCGGGATAAATTTGACAGTTTCGTAAGGAAAAAGAAAATCTTCTTTGTATCTATTAAATTTAATGAATTGACAAAAAACATTACAGGCAGAGTTAATTACAATACTATCAACAAGATTTACTCAAAATAACCACCATTAGCATCGATCACAGCTTCAATTCTGCTTCGGAACCTCGAACAAGCTGATGCTACAGTCTCCCTGGGAAGGGCCGCAAAAACTGTTTTAATTTTATCCATTAACTGGGCTTTTGTATTACTGGAAGTGCGATTGGTGTCTTTTTCAACTGCGCCCCATACAAAATAATCCATGGGGTTAAGGTCTGGGGAGTTTGGAGGCCAAACATTTGGACTGGTGAAGTCGTAGAAATTTTCAGACAACCATTTTTGACTTTTCCCAGAGGTGTGGCAAGGGGCCGAATCCTGCTGCCATACATACGGCCTAACATTGGCTACCCTTGTTATCCAGGGCTTGACTACAGTTAGCAACTCCACGAACAAAGCCCGAATTCCAATGCCAGGGTTCTTCAACACCTGTTCCTGCAGATTTGCGAGGAATTCTGCTGTACGAACGCAATCAGATCGTCTGCTAGGGATCTTTCTTCTTGCTACATCCTCGTAGTCACCATTGCAAGTCTCTAGTTCATGCCTGATTGTTTTTACTGTATTCAGGGAGCATTGGGCAGCAGTCTTAATATCCTTATTTTGATGGCGGGCACGAATCATCATGATACAAGTTATTCTCTTCCATGATTCAGGTGGGTTCCAGCTATCCATCCTTTCTGACATCTTGTATATGAATGAAGAAGGGTCCAAACTTTTAAATGAAGAGAAGTGTGTGTTAATACATGTAACTTACGGAAAAATATAATTAATTATAAATATGTCAAATTTATCCCGAACACCCTGTATATATATATATATATACGTATATTTAATACATTTCACGAAGCTGCAAAATTCAACATTTATGTGTGTGTTACACATTCGTGAGAAAACCGAAAAGTATATGGTATGTATGTATGTATGTATGGGAATTTTATCGTTTTCAAAAATGCCTTTGTTATTATGTATGATAGCAATAGTCCTTATAAGGACTGGCTTAAAGGGGTGAAGCAAGAATGCTTTTCATCTTCCCCGTTATCTGAATCTGTAGAGGCAAGTGTAGGGATAAGGTGTTATTGAGCTATTAAATTAAAGCTCTGATCATGGCAGGAGGGTAATAGCAATAGCCGAGCCTCAGTTAGAACTACATTGGCTACAGTATTGGATTGAATGAATCAATCACCGCATCACACGGTCGATTGATTCATGATAGCAATTTAGTTGTAGGGCAATAGTTATATTTTTATATACAAATAATTAAAAGGTGTCACAATTTATTACTAAAATACTCCGAAATGAAGTTAAAAGTTGAAAGTTTTCCAATTTATTACATTAAAAATTAAAGATAACGAGAAATTATATTTTCGATTTTATCTTTTATCCAAATATAAGCCACGGAGATTGTGGATTTCGTCGATTCCTCGTTCAGGAAAAATTTGCCGAGGTCAGCAACAGCATTGCTATTGCTAGGTAGTAAAGCATCACGAGCGAAGCACGTTGGGGCAAGGTTAGTGTCATCATTGTGGGCGATATTAACAACCAGAAAAAGGAAAAATCCTGTGTCAATCTTTTTAAACCCTCCTGGCACCTGCTGAGTCGCGTGATATGCAAATTTCATGCATTTGTTGTTTACAACGCCTGTGGTCGTGACGTTTGGAACTACTTTTTTTCCTCCCTTCTCCGATATCGCTTTCGCATGAAGCAGAATGTAGTCCTGCAAAGTTTCGCAGCATTTGGATCACTGGATGGCTCTTCACAAGACTTTAAATAGGGATATTTTAAAGTTGTTTCATATATGCACACACACACACACACACACACACACACACACACACACACACACACACACACACACACACACACACACACACACACACACACACACACACACACACACACACACACACACACACACACACACACACACACACACACACACACACACACACACACACACACACACACACACACACACACACATTATATATCAAATCAGATAACGCCTATGTTGTTCCCGTATAGGGAGTAGGCGGGGTCGTTTACCCTATCTAACTTTTGGAGACTGAGTGGGCAGTTCAATCTCCACTGGTAGCCAATCAGAGAGATAGCTTGCCCAAGGCTATCACTGATTCATCGGTACGCAGTGAAGAAGACGGCAAGCTAGTGCCGCCATCTCGTTGTCTCTAACCCTAACACAATATTTTTAATGTCTGAAACTAGTGTGGGTTCTACGGTCGATTTTCTTGAGTTTAGGAGACGAAAAACCAGAGTTTCCGGGAGAAAAAACCCGCTATCCCGTGCCAGAAATCGACTAACTAGGGAACCGGAATTTTCAAAATTTTGGTGGTTCGAAATTTTCGACCCACCAAATCCTTTCTTCGTGCGGTCAAGCGCTGTAGAGTGCAAATGCCACTTCTACTGAGCTACACAGGCTCTCACATTATATATATATATATATTTTTTTTTTTTATTTTTTATTTTTTTTTTTTTTTCATTAAAGCGTTTATTTTTTTAATGCATTTAAATGCTGAAGCTATAATATATTGATCTATTTCTCTTTATATTGATCCTAGTTGAGGTGGAATGTCTGAGCTTGCATCCTCGAATCTTTTGTTAAACTTCTTTGAAGATGACAACGGTTAGTTACTGTTTATTGGTTTGATTGCTGTGTCCTGTACTACTACTACTACTAATAATAATAATAATCAATTTCCTGGTATGTACTTTCATTGTGAACTTTTGTCAAGTGCTTTATTTCTAACTCGACTCTCAGATCCACAACTTAAAATGGTTTGAGCATTTTACAAACTGCTGGTTTAGTATTTTCTCTCATTTCTCTCTTATTCCGTACAAATTTATTCCGTTGGTTTCCCCTTACTAGCTCTCCTTCCAAGAACATTGCTTATTTTGTTATCTATTTCCAAGTTTCAATTGTCATGATCACTAAAACTCTGTGCCTAAATAATAATAATAATAATAATAATAATAATAATAATAATAATAATAAATAGAATCAGAAACCTCTCTGGAATACCAAACACAAGCCTTAACTGACGTACTTTACTCATTGTGAAGCGTATAAACTGACAAAAACGAAAAGAGCTGAAGTACTCATATATAAACAAATAAATAAATAAAAACTTTTTTTCAAAGATGTTCTGCTAAGTCCAGTTGTCCATTAACACTTCTGGAAATTGCGAATATATTCTTCAGCGTCAATTTTTAATAAGATTTATATAATCTTGTTAAATTGGTATCCCGAACGGAAGATTGAGGCTTATTATTATTACGACATAAAAGACAAAATTTGCAAATTAATCTAAGGGTGTGCAAGGTGACAACATAGTCTTTTAATACGAGGTATGTAAGTGACGCATATTCCGGTGATATTTTGAAATGTTCTCCAATTTACGTATATGTACACTGTGGAGTTCGCACATTTACGGAAAGGCGGAGGAAATAAGAGCATGAAATAATAAATAATAATATGAAATATAACAAGTAATAATATGAAATTGTAACACGAACAGTCATCACTGCTGCAAGCCAATCTTCAATTATTCGGGAATACAATTGCAATTCGAAATCGCGTAGATTAGAAGTTAAAGCACTTACTGCGTATAATCTTCATCTTCATTTTTAGCATCTTCGAAATCTATTTTCTTTTACTTTATTTTTTTTTATCAAAAATTGGAATTGGAAATTGGAGAAAATGCTTAACAATGAATCATAAAAACGAAAGCTAATTTTTTCTGCAATGAAATGTTAACAATTGGATACGTTGTTTTGGTGTTTAGCATTAGTGTATTGTTTACGAAATTTTGGCGGTTATTGTCCTAACAATAATAACAATAATAATAATATTATTATTTTAATTATTAGCACACATTAAGTTAAAAGGGAGATGGTAAATCCCGTTTTATTTTATAGCCGGGTACGAAACTCGGATCGAAATCCATCGAATCCATAGAGTTTCATGCCGAAAAAAACTATCGGCGAGCCCAAGTGTAAGTGATCACTTCGGTAGTTATTATAGTAGGAACAGTAGGTTTGGAGATGTAGCATCGCTCCAGTTAAGATTATTTAGCTCGTGTTCAATCGAACCTCGTCTTCTAAAATCTCTTTTCTGTATGTGGGTGCTGAAAGGCATCATTGAGTTCTTTATTGTTTACTGCTGTATTATTATTTACTTATTATGTATCATTCGTTATTGCTGAAGTATTATTAATTATTTAGTTAATTAATTAACTAACTTACTAAATATCCATCACATTGTAGCCTGCTTTTTTTTTCTTTTGATCCAGAATGCAGCTAAAGTCTCTGGCCAACACAATATCTTCATCTATAAAGAGATTGTGTTGGTGGGCGTAACAGGACATATCGTTACGTGTAGAATGAGTTGTAGGAGATCCATAATGAGTGTAATCTAAGTCTTGCTCCATACGTTTGCATGAAAGCGATTGGACTGAATTCAGTTCAAATGTTTTGAACTGAATTGAATAGTAATGATGGTAAAGATGCCCCTTCGTCCAATTTATCGATAGTTTTGATGGAGAATTGACACTTGTTTTGTAAAGAAGGATTATATCTTGAGGATAATTCTGCACCTGTTCAAGGCCTCTACTATGACATAAGGCTTCTTTTGGATTGAGACATGGGATACTTGATATCATATTTTAGAGAAATTTAGCATTTTGTAATTCTCCTGGTTTACAATCCAAAAACATAATCTTAAAATATTTAAGATTCTTAATAAGAAACATTGTGATGAGAGAAATCAGTGGAAAGTTTACAGGTCTTTAGCAACTTACGAAGAATATTCTTGTTTGGAAATTGAATTCGATTCTATCTTCAGAAGCTTTTAATAGGGACTAATTCGGGACTTTTTGTGGCTTCTGAACAATGTGCATATATTTCCTGTGATTGAACTGCATCATGAAAATATTAGTCTGATGAATTAATGAGGAATTTCAGGGAAAAATTTTGAAACTGTTACTTCAGTCGGTGCTCATGGAACTGTTTTGAAATTATAAGTACCCGCGTCAATGCTCACTGCTTGTGCCCACGAAATGTGGAATGCGGGTGAGAATTTTGCTCTAATATTTTTGTGGAGAAATATTACCTTTGATGGCAAAAATCATAATTCTTCGGAAAATAGCATTGGTAGCAGTATTTATTACTGAACGGTAATTGTTCTGCTATTTGAAGAATTTCAGTATTTGGAGAAAAGACAGGATATTTCCTTCGTGTACACTAAGGAGACTCCGTAGCCCAGTCGATATAGACGAAGCCATTTGGTCGGGAAAGTGAGCAACCTTTATCTGGACTCTTTCGGCGGAAGGTGACAGCTGATCTCATATGGAAGTTTTTACGCCCTTAAACTCTGGTTTTTCGTTTCCCAGAACAGGGAAACGAGTCCCGTGAACACACGCATCGACAGACTAGAAGACACCCTGAGGGATAGGAATTAACCACTTTAACCTAGGGTAAGGTTGCGAAGTCCACAGCTAAGAACCTTAATGGTTCAAAAATCTTAAAAATGAAGATAAGAAGAGCAGTGAGGATAAACGTATGTGATCTGTATATACACACACATAGACACATATAAGGACTGGCTTAAAGGGGCGAAGCAAGACTGCTTTTCATCTTCCCCGTTATCTGTAGAGGACAGTGTGGGAATAAGGTGTTATTCAGCTATTAAAGCTCTGATCATGGCGGGAGGGTAACAGCAATAGCTGAGTCTCAGTTAGAACTTCATTGACTGCGGCATTGCTATTCGTTACCCTCCCTAGGTACCCATTTGAGTCGCGTCGTACGACATGCATAAGCTACATTACGGCTATTCTTATCCCGGCCACCACACGGGACACGTAAATGCATAGATTTGGTGTAGGCTGGTGAATGTTTCTTATATAGAGTTTATATTCGTGTTCGAAGTATGTAACTAGTTTTTCAGAAATTTAAATTAAAATGAACAAATAATAATCACTTTTTAAATGTATGTTTGTTTTACAACATTATTTCAGTACATTATTTTATATTTTGTTAATTTATCCTATGAACATTTTATGTACAAGGTGTTTTTAATTCAATATATTTGTTGAACTATTTACCAATAGAAGTTGCTGATAGGAAGTTGGTAATAGCATAAACTTAATCACGCAGTAGATGGATAGTAAAGAGAGCCAACGTGGTATTTTTTGTAATCCCGGAGAATATATATCAGGAGTTTATGATGATAAACATGATACATTCACTTTAAATATATTATATATATATAATATATTATATACAACAAATATATATATATATATATATATATATATATATATATATATATATATATATATATATATATATATATATATATATATATATATATTTGTTGTGCAGAATATTTCCTCCCACAGTAATTCTTGAAAATCGGAAATATTCCTCCACCGCACTGTTTATCATTAGGAAAATTACCTTCTTATTGACATCTATGGTCACCTCAAAGCCTACCGCAATCATATAAAAATCAAATAACGACTTAAATATTACCGGATTGTATGAAGGAAAAAAAAACTAACAATTACTACAAGCGACAGATGATGTTAGCCACTAAAATGAAAAAAAATCTGCCGAAGCAATTGAATTCTAAATTCCATCAGGACAATTTTGATATTTATTGCAACTGGTTATGAAATGGATACAAATGCTTTTTCGACGCTTATTTCTGTTACAGACAGCTCTTGCCACACGTTAAAAATAAACAAACAAACAAACAAAAAAAAACTCCGGACAACTCTTGAAATAAAAATGGAACCCCGACTCCAGTACTTCCATATTGAACGTTTAGTAATTTCAATCATGAACTTGAATATTTTCATAACTCAACTATAAAAGGCAAAAACACCAAACAGATAAACAATAATCTGGATACCTAACTCTTTACAGGTATAACATTTTGATTATCGAATAAATAACTAAAATATATGTTAATAAATATAAGGTGTATAGAATATAATAACATTTTAATCAAAAAGGTTTAAAATCATTAGACAGGGCCACACTCTTGCATCTTGCGTATATAAGATGTTTTTGCCAAGGTATTATTTACTCCTGAATAAATTTTAAAAATTCGATGAACTCCACCGTCTCTCTTTTGGTAAAACAACAACAACAACAACAAAAAGCCGTTAGAAGAAATATTTATCTGTTTTTATTAGAAAAAGGAAGTCACCACTGAGATTGAAATTCGTCCGATGTAACAAGGATCGAATGACTGGTACCACACCCACGTTGAGAAAAACCAGATTTTTTTTCCTTTTAAAAGCTAAATATTGCCTTGAAGTTCCTACTGCTCAAGTTCGACTGGTTTGACCGAAGTGATATGAGATGTACGAGGATGGCAGCTAAAAATCACAGAGAGACAAAGAGACAATGTTACCGATAAGCGAAATCAGCTGGGGTTTCCTTGGCTAAAACTGTAATTTCTGAATAATCCTGGCAGTACACGTAAAGGAGGCTTTCGCCTAAGAAATATCTGTTGTACATACTACATCAAACCATTCGTAATGTCAACCATACAAGACACGGCTTGTTTAAACAACTTCCGGTGAGGTCTTATCTTACAAAGAGTGTGGTTATACGTAGCGAGAAGTATGTGGAATTTTAGCACGCATTTGGAGTGTTCTAGATCAGCTACAGAAATTATTAAGAAACGAAAATCAGGAAGTGAAAGGAAACGAGGAATAACAAATTAATTGAAAGAAAGATAAAGGAGGGCTGTAAAGTCGGTTTCTATCTCTTTACACGAACATATTTGTTCAACCACTTCAGGATGGCTACAGATGTAGATGTTTGTATTAAAACATATAGTTGACCACACTGGTTGTCTGATGTCTATTTTTCATTCTTCTCCCATAATTAAAAAAAAAGTATTGAAGAAGAGCGCAACATCGTTCGTTTCATCCTAACGCTTTATTGAAGAATTATCCCATTTCAACGATTTACTGTCCCATGATCAGCAAATCTGATGATTCTATTTTTTCAGTTCAAACAAGTAAATAATTCATATATGGCACGAAACGAAAGAAGAAAAATGTCATTCCCAATTGAAACTAACTCAATATCAAATAATACTTTACATAGTCTCTGGTTCCAGGACGCATCTAATAAACAAAGCGTTTTGACATATTGTTCAATGTTAAACTACTCAAACGACGAAACAATTGTTGAAATAGGTGAATCGCCTTTCATTGTTCATATTTGTAATTGTTACTTCATTAGCTGAAACATCTTTGTTGAAATCCAATTTTAAAAAATGTCGCGTATAAGAAGCAAACGCTCCAAATCCTGCCAACTGTAGAAATGTTTAAATAGCATGCTAATTATTTAATCACAGTTCAGATCCATCTACGAGATGTCAGGGATTGGACTGCAGGAGGAATAAAGAATACCGTGGAATAAAGAGGATTTTGGTTTACCCAAGACAGGATGGAAGTTTTCATTTTTAATGAGTGTTGGTATCACGTAAGTATATTAGGAGGGGTGATGAGCGATAAAAAATCCTCGTAGGGCACTTCAAGAGCCCTTCGATTGCAAACACCCTGGTTCGAATCCCGTACATGAGGTAAGGAACGTTTATCAGGTGTTTCTAGTCTTGGATTTCCAATGAAAGATTAGTGAATTAAGCCAAATTGATGCAAATACTTACTTGTGCGATAATTGCATGAAAATTAACCATTGATTCCTCAACGATACGCATCATTGAGGAATAACAGATTTTTATTAGAAAAGTAGAATTTTACATATTTTCATTTAAAGGTCGCAGATTCTCTGTTCTGGAAAATTTCGGCGAATTTTAGTCCTGAATAAATCTATGATGCTGACGAAGCAGGTCTGTTTTGCTGTGACACACCTGTGCCGCTTTGGTTCAGTTGCAGTCTAGAAAGGGAATGAGTTGTTAGGGAAAATATGCTTCTTTGATTAATACCTAAGTATAATTAACTTAGTGTAACTAAGTATAATGACACATATGTATACGTATAGTTACGTATAGTTGCTCATTTGGAACAAAATTTGTTTAATTGTATCCCAATTCACACACACACACACACACACACACACACACACACACACACACACACACACACACACACACACACACACACACACACACACACACACACACACACACACACACACACACACACAATCTGATCAAACGTAATATCCGGACACCCATCTGTATTCGTAGACTGACGTCTAGGTGTCACGACGACCTCGCTTACAGGTATAAAAGGATGCACGGAGTTGTGTTGTTCAGTGATAAGAAGTACGAGCAGAATGGGTAGGTCAAGGGAACTCAGTGACTTCGAACGTGGACTATCAGTAAGAAATCTGTCAGAGACATTTCCATCCTCCTCGAGTTGCCCAAGCCAAGCTGGCAGTTGGTGACGTTATTTGAAGTTGAAATGTCAAGGCAGAACTACAGCAAAAGCACAGCCGGGTAGGCTGCGTTTAATGACGGTCCCTGTCTGTCTGTGCGATTTCCATCATTGAAGAGGATGGAAATCGCCAGACATCGAGTGAAACTATCATCACTGAGTTCCGCAGTGCTACTAACTGTCCAGACAACACCATGATTGTGCGTCGCGAGTTAAGAGCAATGGGTCCATGGTCGAGTAGATGCCCCATAAATCAAACATTTTCCCTGTGAATGCTAAGCACCGCCTGCAGTGGCGTAACGAGCTACGCCTCTGGACAGTGGACATCTGGAAACCTCTGATTTGGAGCGATAGATCACGCTTTACCATGTTACCTTTTTTAAAAATTAGGACTCCATAGACCACTGAATAGTGGCCGTAAGATCGTCTAACTCAGCGTTGGCTCCACTCAGTGACGCCCCCATCCCCACCCCCGAGCATACCTCTCATATTCCAGGGAAAAGCATCCACCGACATGGCCACTCACGGGCCACGACGGAGAATACCCTCCCCAGAGACTCAAAATGCTCTCTCAGGGCAACACCCCTCCCCTCCCCGAGAGCAAAATTTCTGAAGAAACCTGAGAGAGCCAACTCTCGAAACTCAACGTCCATTTTAGTCGCTTTTTACGACATGCATAGACTTACGTTAGGACTATTCTTATCCAGGCCACCACACGGGAAAAATTCATTTTTTTGCTCCTTCTGATTTGAGGATAATTATATGTGAAAATAAAAATGATGTGTTTTGAATTTTATTTGTTTTTTTTTATAATAGTTTACAGATATAGCTTATAATTTCTTTATATTTAAACAATATAAATAAATTTCCATGATTTTATGACTGACAAAGAAATGTTTGTAAATATCCCATTTATTTTATTTCTAAATGAGGTATTTGTGACGATTGCAGCAATGAAATTCTAATCGGTCAATTTTATTACAATTAATACTAGTGTCGTTTGCGATTCCCTCACGTCAGATATGCAGAGCATGTTTTTGTTAGTTTGAAAATAAAAAAGCTCTTCAAAAAGAAAGCATTGGAACAATAGACTGTCCATAATAAAAATAAGACTATCCAGGACTGGAAAATGATTTTTCTTTCAGTAAGAATGAGAAACATTGTTATAAACAGTTTGTTATTAGAATGGTGTGTATTCTGAAAACAGAAAATTTCATCCCTCCCCCTCACACACACACACACACACGAAGACAGAGCCAGGATAATTTCTAGAAACGTTGTGGAAATTTCCATGTACCCTTTTTTTTCCAGTTCCAGTTTCTTTTTTCTTTTAAAACAAGAAAAACTCTCACCATTTCTCACCATTTGGGAAACGACGAGAAATAAGAAGTTGTTGGAAAATAATTGCGTAATTATTAATATGTAATATTAATAATTATTACATGTTAATTATTAATTATTCATTTAATTCATTCATTATTAATTAATCATTTCCTAATAATTAATTATTACATATTAATTATTAGGAAATGATTCTTAGCAAGCTTCCATGCACTCTCTAAAAGATATGCTTTTCGCTTTCTTTTAGGAGTGGCAGTCAAAACTCTGAATGGTAAGTCAGCAAAATAGGTTACGCCCACTTTTCAATACACTCCATTGGAATTCGACTTCATTAAGTATTTGCTATTAGATGTTGGTGTAGTGCAGCGGATATGAACGGTCTGATTACGAAAATGGGGGCGGTATTTGAATGCAGCCTTTATGAATCTGAATCATCTGAGGATCATAAAGTCGGATGTGAAATTATTATTATTATTTGACATTTCCAGGGAGTCCAGAGTCTCATCGAGGGAGAGTGTGCCAACATCATCGAACGATTGGTCCTTTCCAACTACTAACCGCGCTCAACCTTGCTTAACTTTTCGCGTGAGCCATTAGTAGCAGAGGCTCTACCAATCGACCAACCTTTCAGAAAGAGAAGAATTAACCACCCGATTTTGAATCTAACATACAAGAATAAACAATTATTGATATTCGATGAAATTAAATAAATAAATCGTATAGTTTAAATATTATTCAATTTGAAACCTTAATATGAAAAAACGATATTCACGTCTTTTATCACAAAAAATTCTCTCTTCGTGGATTAGGCCTACCGGGGATACCACGTTAAAATAAAACGCGCCTAATACTCTACCTCCGAGGTGGTGTGGAAAAGAGTACAAATGTTCCCTTTCTGGTTACGTATTCCGATTAACCACACTGTTCAACATTACGAACAGACTGGTTCAGGTATTAACTATAGTTACATGCGTAATTGTAATTTTGCATTTGATTTATACTACCTCTCTGGTAGTTTATATCCACCTTATCAATACCGATTGCTCTTCCATTAAAAGTAGAAGAATTACTTCCCGTTTCTAAAATATCTAAATTAAAAAAAGAAGAGGAAGAAGAAGAGGTAGCAACTTGAAAAGTCTTGGGCAAAGAAATTCTAAATGTCAATAGAATGACTCATGTGATTGCTGTTGACATTTTTACGCAGTTGATCTGTTAGGACAAGGAGGTCTCATCGTCAAACCACCATTTTGTGGTTTGCATTCCTCCCTTTGTGATTAAGTCTTCAGTTTCCTTTCTGGTGGTTTATTCCTCGTCTTGGCAGAAGATTTCTTCAATTCAGATTTTCTTGCAATGCGAATTCCATTAGTCCACTTACTTCTACTTGCCAAAGAGGGTGCAAAAAATTGCAGATGCGAGCACACTTTCTAATTGGCAAACACAGTGTGGAGATGAAAAGCTTCAAATGTTTAATGCTTCCAAACGTATTCCTGTTATTTCTAGCACAGAAGATCGTCACTTATAATTTCTTCATAATCGTACATAATACTGAAACTCCCAGTATTGTCATATTTCTGATGCACTGCTTGCTCACTTGCATTCCCAGCATTTTCCAGCAGAGAAGTGTAAAAATAAAATAAATAAAATAAAATAAATGAATTTCTGAGTCGTCGTCCGCAGACTGAATATGGTACTGATGGGTTTACGGGTCATCAGACCTCTAGTATGGTATCAATTCAAAAAAACTTAAAAATATCAAAGATTAATTTTTAAAAAAATCCTCTCCAAAACTACTTTGTCAAATAGCACCGATGTGCTACTAATTTGGCAACAGCTCGCTTGTTGAGTCAATATTAAAAAAAAAGTGATGTAACAGCGGGGAAAAATGTTTAGGTCTTTTGATATATATATATATAGGGTGTTAAGTTTATCGAAATATCAGTACCAGGAGAGATAGTCGGATTAACGAGAAAAAAATGAAAAAATTACAAAGTATCGCGATTTGCAAGTCGAAGTTGAACGAATCTGGCAAAAGAAAACGAAAGTTGTTCCCATAATAATAGGTGCTTTAGGCGCCATCCCTAAAACATTAAAAAAACATCTAGAAGCACTCGAGTTAGATGGATTAAAAATTGGGCAGCTGCAAAAGGCTGCTTTGTTCGGCACAGCTTTCATTTTCAGAACGTATTTCCACAACTCACAGGCCCTTGGGTTAAGCCGAAACTTAACCCAAGGCGTTATGTTGTCGATATTTTCATTAGATGGAGTCACGGACACACATCTCTCATGGATTTTCTTATCATCTTAACAACCAGCATTCTAATATAAAATTCACTGCCGAGCCAGAACGAAATAACTGCCTTCCATTCCTGTATATAATTCTTATACGATGCTCTGATAGATTTAAAATCTCTATATACAGAAAACCCACTCATACTAACAGATATCTGCCCTGTCAATCCTAGGCGGTGTACTACGGAAACTACTGATCTTAAAGGTAGCATATCAATCCCTTACATTAGTTCAGTCTCCAATAAATTGGCTAACGTCCTTAAAAAATACAACATCAGGACGTTTTTCACTACACTCCCTAAAGTCCGTTCTCTTATAAGCCATCCGAAGCCTATTCATCACAATCTGAAATATCCAGGTATATACAAGTTATGGTGCAATTGTAATATTCCTTATTTTGGACAGACTAACAAATCTATTGAACTACGTATAGAGGAGCATAAGAGAGACATCTACTATAAAATATCACATGCATCTGCGCTAGCCAGTCATGTTCTTTTCTCAAACAATCCTCCTGATGATCTACAGAGTCACTCAGTTTGCTGGGATAAATCCGAAAACATTTTTCGCTGCAGTGATGAGTTTGAAAGGAAAATCGTGGAGTCCAGGGAAATCCTCCTTAATCCTGAACATTTGAACAGCAATTTGAGTAACAACATCCCTGATAGCCATGCTGCAGTTGTTCAATACTGGCGTTCATGAGAACTTGCAAATACGCATGCAACAAACAATAGCGCGTTAGATAGAACAACTTGAAAACTACAACGTTTTTTATGTCAATTATGTATTGCATTTTTGCCTGTAATTCTCGGTTTTTTGTATCTTCAATTTTTATTATTGTGTTCTACCTTTAGTGGATACCTGATGAAGGCTGTAAAAGGCTGAAACTAGTTGTATCATTTTCATTAAAACTTAATATTTTATCTCGGTTTAAAGTCATTAAATATTTATTTTTTTAAAATGTACCATAACAACCGAGTAAATGCTCAGGAATATATATATATATATACACGCACACACATATTTGTTTTCTTTTTTTTTCAAATTCTTTTGGCTCTTTTTGTCATTTGGACACATCACATTTGATCTGCAATAAGTCAAGCTTCACAGATAAATATTTAAAATAAATGTCCAGTATTGGTTTTCTTTTTTTTCTCCCTGACTTAGTTATTTTCATCCCAATCGTGTGGTTATTAGAATTTGAAGATCAATAAGAATAAAAATTGAATTAAGGCTCAAAGTAATTGTGGTCACAATTCTTTTGTTGTATATAGTAATTAGTAATTAGTAATTTGCAATTAGTAAGATGTTCTAACAGGAATACGCATACAAAGGGAAAGTGCGAGAATATCCCGCGCATTCATTTGAACTAAAGTAACATGCAGAAGTAAGATGAATTCTTTTTTTATCTGAGAAACGAAATTTAGGATTGCAGTCCTTATTTGCATATTAATGACCTGTTATATACGTAGATAATATTGAAGAAATTTAAATCATAAATTTGTCGTTTCTGTTTTTTCCTGTGCGAAATGACAGAATAACTATTATAACTTAAATACGAAAATTCTTTTCACAGAAGAATCAAATCGCGCAATTATTTTTCAGCCCACCCACGGTAATAATACCAACTTAACGTAAGGTCATTTCAGGATGGGGGGGGGTTGTTATTAAGTACAGTGCTACGTAGATTTGCAAGTATCTTGGTCTAGTTAAGAAGTCTAGTTCTCGCAAGCAGTCTGTGCTTATACTCACAGTTCATTGCATGCTATTCAATGAATGCATTTGCTGCTGCTTTTGCCAGAAAGACGCCAAGTGAGAGTACGTTTAAAACGAGAGTATTCTTCACCCACATCATTTAGATGCTCTGTGATGGAAAGACCAGAACTCGTGTCGTCCTCAAAAGTTTATTCTAGTTTCGAAATTCTGCTGCAGAGTAGAACTGCCTGATCGAAGGTCATCGACAAGTTTCTTTTGACTTATGAGTAAATCTCGATAATTCGTGTTGCATCCTAATGTGACTTTGATCCTCAAACTCAATCTCGGAGAATATCCACCTGCCTCTTGCAATTATTGGCTGTTTATTTGAATAATTCGTCAGAAATCTTATACGAACCTCTCAAGGTTGTTGTAATCCGTATCATGTGATCAGAAATAAATTAATGGAAATATTAAGCACATCAGCGGAAAGTTTCCAGGAACTATGAAACGATGAGTCTTTGTGTGTTGGTTTAACTCAGAACGCACATCCTTCTTAGTTCAATCGAGATCCTCCCCTACAAAATACTACCAATTACTTTCCCGTTATCGTTACCAGAATCATTCATAGTCCTCTGAAAGAAAGCAGTGATCGTGCTTCAATTCAAGCACTGTGCACAGGCAATGTTATACTGCAGATAATATTGAAAAGGATTGTTGATCAATACGTACTGTACGAAGGATATTATCGCTGCTTCATCCTCAAATGATTATATGGCAGTAATGCTTCATCCACTACAAGTTGAATTTTCACAGTGGTCTCAGAGTCCGTCTGCTGGAGAAGAGTATGAAATTCTCCTTCATTGTCAAATAAACTGGACAGGAAAGTAGATGAATTTCGCATAACCTGTTTTCGGGATTTGATATTTTGAGTGTAAAACTCTGGCAAAGTTTCAACATTTCTGATTCCATTTGAGCGTTCACCTCATTCGAAAAGAGTCCACTACAGCACAAATATCGATGGCAATACATTTCATTTCGGACCGCGGAGCTGATATTTCTGTCGTCCTCAAAAAATTTATTTTAGTTTAGAAATTTAATGAAAAAATCTTTAGTCTCTAAAACGTGTAGAATGTACATAAAGAAATATTCAAGTAATTAAACAAAATGTAGGTGATTGGTGCTCCAGGTATTGAAATTGAAATACGGACTGAAAATGAATAAAATGATTTACTACAAAAATACTAAACAAATTATAATCTGTTTTATAAATCTGATTAATGTTAAAAAAACGAACATTTGTTAATACTCTCAAATATCCTAAATATTCTTAATTATTTTTGAAATATCCTTTAAACCACATCTTTTTACTATACATTTTACCATAAATTTCTTTCCAGTTATATGGGGAATGATGTCTGTGTTATCCTTCGTATGGAGGTAGTGAGGAAAGAAGAATTTCAGTCTTGTCATCATCCACTTGGAATTCTTTTTCCCTACGTGATTCTCTATCCTTGTTTGTTGGACAGACAAATAGGCTTCCTCACAGGAGGGAAAAGCCATCAGTTCGGATTAGGAACACGGCATGGTGGTATTGATCTCTCATTATCACATAAGGCTACAAATCGCTGCTCAGATGAATCAACCTCTGCATGATGAACTGCACCTGCTCTACTCAGGCAGCAGTAAGGTGTATTGTAGGTTTAAAAAAACTTTTAAGGTAGAAGTCATCATATAAAGTGCTTATAGTGTTTTGAGTAAATAGAGTAAATTATACTTTGAGTAAATGAAACTTGTACATCACATAGGACGCCATATCAATATCTGAATACTAAACCTTCAAGGGTTTAGGAGGTCTTCAAAATGTGTAAGCATCTATCACATTCGTGTGATCTTGTCCATACATAAATATATATAACAACTGCGCAATGGTGCAATGCAATGTTATGAAAATTTCATATTTTGATGAAATAAAATTTAGCTCAACCCTCTTGTGTGTGTCATATAAAAGTGCTACCAAAGCCATAAAGGCGATTCATTTAAATACAAATCTACAATAATAATCGATGACAACACTGTACACGAATACTGTAATCCAACGTGCCTTTTTTGTTCACTCATATTAGATAGTATTAGACAAGTTTATTAAAATATTTTAATCGATTAAATTGCGAGAGGAATCAAGAAATACCATTGCTTAGGTTCTGTCATAAATGAGCATTTTTCACAGGGCTGCAGTTCGGTGATTATGTTCTGACATGAGATGAAAATTCTAAGCAATAATCCACTGAAATCGAATGATGAGCGCAATAAATCATTAATAAATACTGTTTCATAAATAGAAAGTTGTATCAAGTAACCAAATTAATCAACAGGTTTATAATGAGAAGACGCAACAGCTAGAAATTATTCAAGACCAGTTAAAACTCAAAACGTAGCCTACTGTATTTAATTAGGACAGCTCTATTCTACTCCTCGCACTTACGAGCAATTCGAATTTAGGTCCTTAGTAACGATGTGACCAATTCGCAAAGTCCTCTCGTCTACAGTCTCCGTAGTTCAGTCGTTATCCATTTGTTTGAAAACATGTGTGTCCTTATACCGTCTAGGACTAGAAGAACACACAGCTTTGGTCGGTCTCATACGGAGATTGAAGATTTTTCCTTCCCAAAGACTGCAGATCCGCATTCCCGCAAAACAAGAAATTTACCCGAGGAACAAACGCAATTTAGGGACATAATACCGTGGTCTCACAGCCTCTGACTACACTACAGAGGAACCTTCTTTCAGATGCCACGGTTCAACACTCATATTGATCGAATTCGGAGTAATATATTTGCTCTTCATTATCATCAGTGGTTGTAATACATTTTAGCTCCCAGGATCTTCCAAGTAGCCTTGGATTTCGTAACCATAATTCTAGAATGATGTCGTTAAGTCCTACGCTTTAAGTATTCTTTGCTATGACACTTGCGTATATTCTCCTGGGCGATTTGTTTGATTGCGGGATGAAAAACCAGATTTTCCAGTAAAAAAAAAAAACTCCGCTGCTTTCGTATGAGATCGGCTAACTCACCTTCAGTTGAAAGATCCTGATATACGTTCTATGTATCCTAGACTGGATTCGAACCCAAGTGATTCCAACCAGAGGGTTTCCTCTATATCAAATGAGGCTCTTACATTTATTTCTTACCTTATTTTTTATTTAATTTTCTGTAAATAAATTTCAGTACAATCGGATAAAAATACGTGTGAACCGTAAGCCGTTTTTCAATGAGTTGCGTAAAGTGAATTGGAATTATTACCTTCGTTTTATCCATTCTTTCGCATAGAATAATCCACATAAGCAAGCAGATGTTTCGGGAATTTGGTATTTAGGAATTTTACTAAATTAACGAAGCAACCTTAATTTTAGTTTAAATAAAATCCTTATTTTTAGTGGCAGAATTCGATAAAATCATTTTTTGAGATTTGTAGGAATTTTGGCAATTAAAAAAACGTTTATAATTGAAAAAGGAAAATAATACTTTTATTATTGCTACATACGTTCTACCACTAAAAATAAGGATGTTATTTAAACTAAAAGTGAAATTGCTTCATTAAATTTAGTAAAAATCCTTTGAGATTTTTACTAAATATTCCTTTGAGAAAGAAATACATTTTTGTGTGCAGGATGTTATAAGCCATGATAAGTAATTTATTGCGATAATGAATGCGATGGTAGAAAAACCTTTTCTTTATTTTTTTATTTTATTTTAGACTGTAAAGACTCACAATTGAAGTTTTAGATCACGATGAATATTTCTCAGGTTTATCGTCAACTAAGAGGATCGCATTACAACTTTTTATGGTCTCTTCTTCTTCGCATTATCCCGCTTCGTGTAGGGTTCGCTATTTAGATTATGCGAATTTAAGCGACGACAAGCTGCCTGACGTTGGATGAAATACATTAATGTCTGCACATGTGTGTGTGTGTGTATTCACGGGGCCAGTTTTCCTGTTCTGAGGACGAAACACCCGACTTTCTAGGCGAAAAAAACCCTCCACCTTCTAATGAGACAGAAAACTCACCTTTACTCGTAAGAGACCAGATAAAGGTTTCTCACGTTATTGACGGGAATCGAACCAAAAGTCTTTCCGACCAAAGGGGGGTTAATGTACGGAGCATCCAGGAATGTGTTAACAGAGCTCATCTCAGGTAGTCACTTAAACAGAATGGGGAAAGGAAAGATTAGTAAAATAAGTGTTCGCTGTGCAAGGTTGGCAGAAAAAAGACCCAGAGGAAGACCAAGATATAGGTGGACTGGTACGGTAAAAGTGCCTTAGAAGATTATCATTATCATATCTTAGAAATATAAGATGTGATAATGTTGGAGTCTTGACAAGTAACAGTCTGATTTGGAGGAAAATTGTAGATAGGAAGTTAGTAATGATGTAATAGTTTTCATGTATCATATCCTGTACACCCTTGAGGGTACTTATCATTAAGAAATCATTTAGGATTATTTATATAAACTGTAAAATAATGAATAGTTCGAAAATTTACTTTAGAAAAATCGAGTAAATTTTAGTTTATCACTACACCTCTAATAAAATTCAATTTACATTCATAAAATTTAATCTCTGTTATACTAGCGATGGTAGGAAAGCGGCTTACCGTGGTTATCCTTCCAAGTTCTGTTTACAATTCATACACTTCTTTTCTCAATTTCGAATAACATTACCAAAATCTAGGGAAAAAATTAAGTCGAAAAACAAGATTTCTATGTTTGTTTTGAAATCTAAATTACCTTAACAGGGTTCACAAACTAGGTGTTTAAAATTTCCTGCGTTCGCCATTCTCTGCATTAAACTTAATAACGACAAAAATCCTCGGCGTGTGTGTGTGTGTGTGTGTGTGTGTGTGTGTGTGTGTGTGTGTGTGTGTGTGTGTGTGTGTGTTGTGCACATGGGAAAAATCTGGAAATAAAACTGTGGATGTATCTTCTTCGAAACGTTAAAACATAAACAAAATTTAGGTCGTTTAATTTTTTAATAAAATATTTCTGCGAGTGCCACTTTTCGCATTTGATTTGAAGTAGATCTGAGTCATCTGCTTGGATGATTCACATCTACCACACACACACACACACACACACACACACACGCACACACACACAAACTGATTACGATCCTTTTTCTTTCCTGTCTCCCTTGTCCACTTGAATGTTACAGTTTCCATAGGAAGAATCTCCTTCCCATGCTTGGCCAAGCCTCGAAAACAAGAAATCCAAAAATATGGGATAAGAGCAGCGCAGTCACTAGCTTTCATTAACAGGAAAAAAACAAATTCAGAATCTTGAATCGTGATGAAGTTCCAATTGCGATATGCACGCTATAGTCAGCCAAGACATTTATGAGCGCCATTAGAAAAATATAAAGGAAGAGGAATTCAGATAGAGAAATGGGATATCGTCAAAGTAACAATAATGCATTCTTCATGAATCTCAAATTCGGAGGTGTCAAGACCATCCCCCACAAGTGCATTTGATCTGTTTTTCAGAGTATTCTCTCAAAAATTAACTGTTATGTTATCTTGAAGTTTTATTTTCCTCCAAAATAGTAAAGATGATGGACATATCATTGCCCTATCTCATCAGGAACAAGACAACGCAATCACTTAATTTAAATAGTAATGATTTAAATATTCTCAAAATATTCAAATTTGATGGCCAAATAATCGCACATTTTTGGATTGCCGATTTCCGCACGATTTAGATTTACGGATGTAGCCTGGTGGCTACGTCTAATTGACTTATACAATGCAAACTAAAATATTTGGTTTGCATGATTTTGACTTGTAACATTAATAACAATAACGTAACCTCGTTACTTTACTCCTTCCTACAGAGACAAAAAACATTACGTAAACAAAAACAGCTACAATAGCATGTTTAAGAATTTAGGATGATGAAACCGTATGATGAAACCACTCTGTACTTAATACATAGGAATGCTTTATCTATATAGAAGAGAGGTGTGTTTATGCAATTTAAGAATTCAAGAAAATAATTTCCGTTTTCGTTTCTTTCGGAAATAAAATTAAAATAAGTTTATGTTTTACTGTGTATTTTATTGAATAATTTAATACTGAATGAAATAAAAATTATCTGCGGTAGAGTGCTTGAAAATAGCAGGACTATTAATATATCATAAACACTATTGGACTTCAGTGTCCTCATTGTGCACACTACTTCTTTAGATACCTTCAATACTTTTATTTTCATACAGACTTATCGGAAAGAGTTAAAATGAATATTTCAAAATTTCCTCACTTCAATTCAGTTCCTTTTTAATATTTCCCTATCTAACATTTTTATGGATAATTTATTTCTCTATCTTCCCCTCAACGATTTACATATTTTTCGTAGGATATACAAAAGAAAGTCTAGATTTAATATTCGCAGTGGAATTCGTTATTATGAGCTTCGTGGAGAGGCTTCCCAATGTCCTTTGCGAGCTGCACAACATGTTCTACTCACTATCAACTTACGAAACTAAGAATATTGTAAAACTGTATTGTGTAAACATCGAGGGGTATACCTAACACGATTCATATTTGAACTGCTGGGAAATGCTTTTGCAGAATATTAAAATATTTTTTAAACATAATGAAAAATATTTATTACAAAACAATTTCAATTCAAACTTATCAAAATGATTAAAAATTCTTTATAGCTTTTATTATTTCACAGCAATCTTAAATTAATATATCTTTTATATTTAGTACTTTTATTATTTCCATCATGTGTGTGAGATGGGGAGAACCAGGATTGATCAATCGACCGTGAGATGCGGTGATTGATTCATTCAATCCAATACCCTTGGAGGGTAATGGATGGCAATGCTGTAGCCAATGAAGTTCTAACTGAGGCTCGGCTATTGCTGTTACCCTCCTGCCATGATCAGAGCTTTAATTTAATAGCTCAGTAACACCTTATCCCTACACTGTCCTCTACAGATAACGGGGAATATGAAAAGCATTCTTGCTTCGCCCCTTTAAGCCAGTCCTTATAAGGATCATGTGTGTGCGGGGGAGCCTAAAAAAGTCCTTTTTAGGACTTCCAGGGTAACAATTAGCAATGCTGAACCGAGGAAGTAAACTGAGGTTTGGCTGTTGCTGTTATCCTGGGTGATGAGTTTTTGAGTTTGCTCCCTTGGGGTTTTTGCCTTAAGGGAGCACCTTGAGTCTCCAGGGAAGGTGTTCTCCGGCAGGGCCCGCTGAGGGGTTCTTGTCGGTGAATTATTTTCCTCGGAATTTGAGCGGTTCTGCTCAGGAGTCGGGGAGCCCATCGGGGTGCTAGGATGGGGCGGCCGACACTGAGTGGAACCAACGCGGAGCGGTTCTGCTTAAACGGGGAGCCCGTCGGGGTGCTTGGACGGGGCGGCCGTCAATGAGTGGAACCAACGCTGAGACATGGACGGTCTTTCGCCCACTATGGAGTGGCCTAGAGATCGTCCGATTTTTTGAGATTTTACCCTTTACTTACTAATCAGGACTTCCAGGGTAACAATTAGCAATGCTGAACCGAGGAAGTAAACTGAGGTTCGGCTGTTGCTGTTATCCTGGGTGTGAGTTTTTGAGTTCGCTCCCTTAGGGTTTTTGCCTTAAGGGAGCACCTTGAGTCTCCGGGGAAGGTGTTCTCCGGCAGGGCCCGCTGAGGGGTTCTTGTCGGTGAATTATTTTCCTCGGAATTTGAGCGGTTCTGCTCAGGAGTCGGGGAGCCCATCGGGGTGCTAGGATGGGGCGGCCGACACTGAGTGGAACCAACGCTGAGCGGTTCTGCTTAAACGGGGAGCCCGTCGGGGTGCTTGGACGGGGCGGCCGTCAATTAGTGGAACCAACGCTGAGACATGGACGGTCTTTCGCCCACTATGGAGTGGCCTAGAGATCGTCCGATTTTTTGAGATTTTACCCTTTACTTACTAATCAGGGTAACAATTAGCAATGCTGAACCGAGGAAGTAAACTGAGGTTCGGCTGTTGCTGTTATCCTGGGTGTGAGTTTTTGAGTTCGCTCCCTTAGGGTTTGCCTAAGGGAGCACCTTGAGTCTCCGGGGAAGATGTTCTCCGGCACGGCCCGCTGAGGGGTTCTTGTCGGTGAATTATTTTCCTCGGAATTTGAGCGGTTCTGCTCAGTGGTCGGGGAGCCCGTCACTGAGTGGAACCAACGCTGAGATATGGACGGTCTTTCGCCCACTATGGAGTGGCCTAGAGATCGTCCGATTTTTTGAGATTTTACCCTTTACTTACTAATCAGGGTAACAATTAGCAATGCTGAACCGAGGAAGTAAACTGAGGTTCGGCTGTTGCTGTTATCCTGGGTGTGAGTTTTTGAGTTCGCTCCCTTAGGGTTTTTGCCTTCAGGGAGCACCTTGAGTCTCCGGGGAAGGTGTTCTCCGGCAGGGCCCGCTGAGGGGTTCTTGTCGGTGAATTATTTTCCTCGGAATTTGAGCGGTTCTGCTCAGGAGTCGGGGAGCCCATCGGGGTGCTAGGATGGGGCGGCCGACACTCAGTGGAACCAACGCTGAGCGGTTCTGCTTAAACGGGGAGCCCGTCGGGGTGCTTGGACGGGGCGGCCGTCAATGAGTGGAACCAACGCTGAGAAATGGACGGTCTTTCGCCCACTATGGAGTGGCCTAGAGATCGTCCGATTTTTTGAGATTTTACCCTTTACTTACTAATCAGGGTAACAATTAGCAATGCTGAACCAGGGAAGTAAACTGAGGTTCGGCTGTTGCTGTTATCCTGGGTGTGAGTTTTTGAGTTTGCTCCCTTAGGGTTTTTGCCTTAAGGGAGCACTTTGAGTCTCCGGGGTAAGTGTTCTCCGGCACGGCCCGCTGAGGGGTTCTTGCCGGTGAATTATTTTCCTCGGAATTTGAGCGGTTCTGCTTAGTGGTCGGGGAGCCCGTCACTGAGTGGAACCAACGCTGAGATATGGACGGTCTTTCGCCCACTATGGAGTGGCCTAGAGATCGTCCGATTTTTTGAGATTTTACCCTTTACTTACTAATCAGGGTAAGAAATGGCAATGCTGTAGCCAATGAAGTTTTAACCGAGGCTCGGCTATTGCCGTTATCCATCCATGACTAGAGCTTTTTAACTCAATAACACTCCATCCGCACAGATTATCTTCATTCAGATGACGGGAGATAAAGAGTCAAGGACTCAGTCCATCGCCCAGTTCTTTTAAGAACTTTAAGATCATGTGTGTGCAGGTTAGGTGAGATGCCGTGATAAATAATCACGTGTGTGCGTGCATGCGTGTATATATATATATATATATATATATATATATATATATATATATATATATATATATATATATATATATTAAAGATTTAAAGATATATATATTAATTAAAGATACCAAGTTATTTTAAATATATATTAATTAAAGATTTAAAGATATATATTAATTAAAGATACCAAGTTATTTTAAATATAAGCCTGGTTATATTTACTCCATTTCCCAAGTAAGCAAACAGACAAGTCAGTCAAGTTTGCGTCTGCAAGTGTTGCAAGTCTAGCTGATCCTGTACGTAGTGCGAGACCAAGGCAACTCGTGGTAAAGGTAGAATAAGCTCTGATAAAATATAGATTTAATGACTTAAACCGAGATAACATATATATCTATATAGTCCTTATAAGGACTGGCTTTAAGGGGTGAAGCAAGAATGCTTTTCATCTCCCCGTCATCTGTAGAGGACAGTGTAGGGATAAGGTGTTATTGAGCTATTAAAGCTCTGATCGTGGCAGAAGGGTAACAGCAATAGCCGAGCCTCAGAACTTCATTGGCTACAGCATTGCCATCCATTACCCTCCCAGGGTGTTAACTGAATTATCCAGTCATGTTCTTTTTTCAAGCAATCCTAATCATGATCACCAAAGTCACTCCGTTTGCTGGGATAAATCAGAAAATATTTTTCGCTGTGGTGATGAATTCGAACACTTAAACAGCAATTTAATAGCCATACTGCAGTTATTCAATATTGGCATTCACAAGAGCCTGCACGCACACACGTAATAAACAATAGCGCGCTAGTTGAACAACTTGAAAATATACAACGTTTTTGTTTCAATTTTTACCTGTAATTCCCAGTTTTTTAGATACTTCAATGTTTTTTACTATTCTCTTCCTTTAATGATTACCTGATGAAGGCTGTTATGAGCCGAAACAAGTTGTATTATTCTCATTAAATACCTTATATGTTATCTCGGTTTAAGTTATTAAATTTATTTTTTATAAAATGTATCATAATAACCGAGTAGAAGATCAAGAATATATATATATATATATATATATGTATATATATATATATATATATGTATATATATATATATATATATATATATATATATATATATATATATATATATATATATATATATATATATATATATATATATTAGGATAGCCAAGTAATTTTATATTTTATAAACTTGGTTATTTTAACTCCTAATCCTAAGTATGCAAATAATTAAGTTTGTGCCTGAAACAAAGTTAAAGTCTAAAGATGGTACAACACCAGGTCAACTCATTGTAAAGGTGGGTAAAGCTCTGATCACTATTCTTAGTATTTTCCATAATGTAAAGCACATCTCACTAAAAGATGTATACTGCAAAACATTATGGGTGGGGTCGCTACCCATTTTTTGAGGTCTCCTCAGTGAGTAGCTAGACCCTAAATACTAAGGTTTTAGTAATACAGAGCCTTATCAACTTTACCTAATCAAGTTGCAACAAAGTGTTTTTATTTTGAATAAGAATCTCTGGGGTAGATATAGATGTAATTACTTATGTCTATATCTGCTCCAGATCTATATATATATATATATATATATGTGTGTGTGTGTGTGTGTGTGTGTGTGTGTGTGTGTGTGTGTGTGTGTGTGTGTGTGTGTGTGTGTTTATGATGAATTGAATGACTAGAACTGACATTTAAGTAAAAAGGACTCAAACTGACTCGCTATTCTGGTAAACTCAAAATATCGATATATAGAAAGCCCACACAAACCAGAGATATCTGCATAGTCAGTCCATCACTTCCCTCCTCATAAACTTGGAATAATTTCTACGTTGAGACATAGAGCCCGTTCTCTTCTGGATGACCCAAATGAACTTCTTAAAGAAATAAATCATCTCAAAACTTCTTTCGAAGTTAATGGATATTCCAAGAGAATCGTTGCAAAATTCCTACTTAATCCTGCTAGACATCACTCAGAAGAAACAAATAGATTCAAAGGCCTTACATAAGTACGGTTTCACATAAATTAGCAAACGTTCTAAGAAAATACAATATCAGAACCTTGTTCACTCCATTTCCAAAGATCCGTTTCTTAAGAAGCCACCCAAAACCTTGTCATCATCATCTCAAATACCCTGGTGTATATAAAATATTGTGTGATTGTGATATTCCTTATTTTGGGCAGACAGACAAATCTGTCGAATTGCGTATGGAAGAACACATGAAGGACATTACTTACGAAAGACAGCGAGCCAGTGAATTATCAAGTCATATCCTTTTCTCGGCTAACCCTAATGATGAAAACCAAAGTCACAAAGTCTGCTGGGAAAAATCTACTAACATCTTCCGTTGCAATGATGAACTAGAGAGAAAAATAGTGGAATCTACAGAAATCATCTTCAATCCTGTTCATTTAATAATAATTTAAGCTACAACCTCCCAGATAGTCATTCAACAGTAATCATGTACCGGCGTTCACGTGATGCTGCAAGCACGCACTCTCCCAACAATGCAACAAACGAAAGAACAGCTTTAAATACAACTACGACGTTTTTCATGCTAATTATGTATAGAGACTCTCTATGTTGTTCATAGTCTTTTAACCTTCAGTGTTTAGTGTTTTTTCTTTTTTCTTTCTTTTATAATGTCACATACTGAAGGCTGTTACAGGCCGAAACTAGTAGTGTTTTTATATTAAAACCTTTTTACTTAAATCTTGGTTCCAGTCATATATATATATATATATATATATATATATATATATATATATATATATATATATATATATATATATATATGTGTGTGTGTGTGTGTGTGTGTGTGTGTGTGTGTGTGCTTTTTATCTTCCCCGTTGTTTGTAGAGGACAGTGTAGGGATAAGTTGTTATTCAGCTATTAAAGCTCTGATCATGGCAGGAGGGTAACCGCAATAGCAGAGCCTCAGTTAAAACTTCATTCTAATTATGAATATTAAAAATTTAAGGTTACATAACATAACTAGGTTACAGCATTGCCATCCATTACCCTCTAAGAGTATTAATTATACGAATTAAATTCTTTGTATAAAACATTAGATAGAGTGTCTATTTAATCTCAAAATTGGTGTCTTAAGTATATGAAAATATTTTCCTAATCTTTTAATTTTTCAAATATTACCCTTCCTTTAGTCATTCTTTTATTTTAAATTCTAATTTATTTATTGAAGTAAAATAATTAAATTTTATATTATGAAAGCAAATGCACTGCAATAAATGATACCTCTTTCATATACAATGGAAGCGATGGACGTTCAACAGAATGATAAAATAAGCCAGACGTACAGTATATTAGAACTTTTCATTTTTATTCAATAGCCCAAATTGATGTTCTATAATTTGATTACAGTTTTGCAATGAGTTCCTTCCGAATTTCTCTCATAATTCACCAACTTGCTCTTTTATTTATATATCGTTACATTTTTTTTCTACTAAATTTCATTTCGTATTTCTTACTCGAATTATTTTACTTATGAATGTTTTTCCCTATCATATTCCATCGATTTTACATCTTAATGTCATTCTAATTTCGTATACAATTTTATCACCTTTCCCTTCATTTCTTTCACACGATTCCATTATGACATTATTTGTTTCATATTTTGCCATTTTCCCCGTAATTCGAGGGCAATGTTCTGTATAAATTTCCAATCTGATTCGTTCGCCGCTGTACCAGGAGACAGATGAGTGAAAAACATTTTTTTAACAACTTCATTTCTCAAATCTTGAAGCTGTCTTCACAAATTTATAGCTTGATTATCCTTTTCCAATTCCAGTGTACGTTCCCAAAACGTTTCTCATGGCGCCCATGTAACCCTGCTTTCTTTGAAGCTGAATTATTTGCGATATCTGATCATTCATATATATATCATAATGATATACTACATAATTATATATTACGATATTTTTTGGAAGGTAAATAATGTTTCGCATTCATGGAGGGTTGCAATCCTTGAGGACAGATTCCATTATCTCCAAAACCATTGGTAGGTTAATGCCTGAGGGATCGACATGGCCAACTGTGAATCAGTGGAATTATGGGAAGGGTTTTAGATAAAGACATACTGATTTTTTAATATATAGTTAAGTATCTAATATCTAAGAACACAAAGAACTTTACCCAAGCATTTCAGCTGATGCTTGAGTTAGCCTGTCCCATACGTGAAGGGGGGAGGGGTTCAGGGTTTTTCCGTCATGGAAACTCGGGTTTTTCATCCATCACGCTGGCCAGGAGAATACACCCAGTTTACTTAAGTTACTAGCATTTTTTGTCTTTACAAAGCGAGCTGTGATATTTATCACTGGTGCTCGAGCGGTAGTATTTATTTTCAAGAAACACGATAACATTATAAAGTCAATAGTTACGAAAACGACTTCAGAGTAGAAACCAATTCGTTCTCGGGATTCGAAGATGAAACCGTTACAGTAACAATCAGTTTTTTTTTTTTACTTGAGCTACGGAGGCAGGCGAAAGAATGATTCAGGCAGTTAGTATTTGCGTTTAAGCGAGTGTGATGGACAATGTCGCGATCAAAATTTAGACCTATTAACTCTGACTGGTGTCGGTGAGCTGGAGCAATGCACAAAAGTAACGATGCACATATTTTAATTTAAAGATAATTGATTTGTACGATTTCCCTGGATGTCACAAACTATTTTATGACTTATATGGCATACAGTATTATCTGGTTTACAATAGCGTAAATAAACAACTTCTTCTGGTTTATAACTTCTCCCTTTCAGCAGCGGCATGAAAAATGCAACAGAATTAGTGAACAGGAAAGGAAAAGGAATGTACGCTTGAGAAAAATAAGAAGAAGATTGAAGATGGCAACTGAAAGATCACTTAAGAATGATGAAATCTGAAAATATCATAAAACATATCCCTTATTATTCTAATTTCTAACGTGATGTCACTGATGTAAAATATTCAACTTTAATTTGAATTTTAATATCGTGAATCAAAATAAAGTTAACTCTTAAACAATCTCTCATTCTTTTAACTTTCGCAACAATGTCGCTAACAATGCAGCAGCAGAAGTGATTGCCTAACAATCGCCATACACACCTCATTGCAGTCCACTTTACGTACTTAGACGTTTTAGTGTAGTTACAGAAAGTCTGTAACTAAAAAGAATAGTCCCCATTCTTGATAAGATTCAGCTTGAGGTTAAAATGAAGCCAAGGTAAATCGTTGTTTCAGTTGAGTAACATTCCTGTTATAAAAATAATACCAAAAAACTAATTTGCATAACAATGATTAGCATAGCGTAATGATTATACAGTACGGAATTTCGTAGGGCTATTCATAGGAAATAATGAAAAGAAAGTGAAAACGGAAATGATATCCTCCTATAAACAGAAAAAGCGATAAGTACGTACCCTAAGAAGAATCTCCTAAACTACTTCGGTTGATATTTTAAAATATAATCGTATTTATTGCTAATGAAATATTACTGCATTCCATTGTCAGTATGTATACACTGCTGAGTGAAAGCACGCATACGTATATTAATGCTGTTTAAGCACAAACAAAGTTACCTGTGTTGAGCAGACAGAGAGAGAGAGAGAGAGAGAGAGAGGGCATGAATTTTGACACAGCTGAACATATTCATTATTTTATAATGTTTGATTAAATGAAATCTGTAAAAAAAGATGATTATTTTACTTTTCCCCCATGGCATCAGCATACTATTACAAATTCGAACTCAGTTAATATATATATATATATATAATTACAGGAGATATTAATTTCTGAGGAAATCTCAGATACGAGCACAGAGGAACCTCAAACAATTCCAGTATTTTTCACCTAAGGTATGGCCCAGGTATTAATTGCTTTTATCACATTTCCAGCATTAAGCATTGACTTAAGGAGTTTTCTTAGTCGTCTTATGTATTCTGCTCTAGTTCTTTCTTTGATCTTATTGTGCAGAACTTCTGATGCTTCTAAAATTCCCAAATATTTGTAGCTATCTTCGAATTTTATTGCCTAGATTATTTCATCATTGAGCTTTCGTTCAGATCTTTAGACTTTCCTCTTGTTATTCCAGCGATTGCAGAATTATCTAAGCCAAAATTCATTGATATATATATATATTGCCTAATTATGTACACAGTATTAAGCAATGATTCGAGTTCATTCTCTGATTTTGCATACAACTTCAGATCGTCCATGTATAAAAGGTGAGATATCTTTGCACTCTTTTGCGCAGTTTGATAACCATGAGCAGTTTTATTTAAAATTCTGTTTAAGGGGTTCAATGACAAGATAAACAATACACAACATAATGAGTCTCCTTGAAAGATACCCCTTTAGATGTTTACCTCTCCAATTTCTTATCTATTCAGAACCATCGTTTTCATGCTGGATGGCAAAAGGTTTTGTACGTTTTCGCTAATACCGAATAGTTCTGTGCATTTTAAAATCCAACTATGAGGCACCGAATCAAACGCTTTTTTATAATCTATCCAAGCCATATGAAGGTTGGTTTTTCTACGTTTGCAATTTTTTTTTCAAAAGGTCTTTTGTGCCTCTTGAATTTTTGCTGTTATCTTTTTGCTCAAGTGGGAAAAGACAATTTGGTTTAAGATAGCTGTATATTTTATCAGCTAGTATACCTGTGAGTAGCTTAAAAGTCGTTGGCAGGTTATTGGTGGACGTTTTCTGGGTTTGGACCGTTTTCTTTATCCTTTTTGATCAAAAACGTTTTCCCTGCTGCTGAGCCGCTCTTCTTTGTTTTTTTTTTTGCTTCTAGAACATAAAATTGGTTAACAAGTCTTAAGCCTGTTAGATATTTCAACCAGAAGCCATGTAATTCATCCTTCCCGGGTGTTGACCAATTTTGTATATTTTTAGCTTGCTTTTGAAGCATTTCAGTTGTTATTTTCAGTTGGTCCATTTTTCGTTCTTGAGATTCGTTTTCAATTTGTTCTGTCCACTTTGCCTTGTCATTGTGCCCCTTAGGGGGCACAATGACAAGGTAAATAAATTTGGGATAAACCAATTATCCAATTGGTTTATTCCAAATTTAAGTGTACTTTCTTTGTCTCTGGTATTTATATTTATATTTTCTTTACGATTATCATTCCTGCAGCAATCAATTTTCTTTTAAAACTGGTGCTGATTTGCACAAAACATCGAATTTTGCTTGTACTGTTCAATGCGTGCATTGTATCTTCTTATTTTAGTCGCAACTGCAACTATTTTTTGCTTCACTTCCTCTAATTCTTCATCAACAGGTCGTGATCCAGTATTATATCTCTTTATGAGGTTATTTCGGATTTTCGTGTTTTTCAGCTCCTTTTCCTTAAGGTTTTTCAAATTGCTCACGTCTGCTCTGAGTTCAAGAATTTTATCCCCCATTTTATTTCCCGATGCTTCCATTTTGCTTTCTGAGCCTTACTGCTCTTGGGTTCACTAATCTTATATCCTAATTCAGATGTTACGTCTATTGAGTGCATAAGTTGATTCGTTTGCCCAGCAGTTCCAGTAGGAATAGCCCTTGCAGCTTTATTGACCTCTTGTAGGAGTTCCTTCAGTTTTTGTTGAGGTATTTTTCTCGATACTGGAAGCCTAACCCGTTCCTGGTTGCTGTTCATTTGCTTGATAATTTTTCTTGCGAGTTCGTGTTCCTTATCTGATAGCGTAATTTCAACTATTTGTATATTTTCAAGATTTTCAGCATTCTGCACCTTGTAATCTGGTTCTACTCCATTCATATTCTTGGTCACTTTAGGATCAGCACAGTCTTCTTTTACAGCTTGAGGTTTCAGTGCTTCCAGCTCACGTTCACTAAATATCTTGCGTTTGATAATGAAGCTGCGTTGTTTCATCAGCCTTTCGAATGAAATTCACGAATTTGGGTGTCGTTCAAGCCTAAGTTGGAACATTCGTTTCCGAAATTCCCTAACTGATGGGTTTGAAATGTAGTAGCACTGCATGACTTGTCGATTTTCAGCCAGGCTCCACTTTTCCCTAGTAATTACTTTTCGAGTTCTGTGGATTTTGCTCCTGTAGCCCACTTGTCACTGGCTGTCCAGGAAACCCAACATTCAGTGCTGTCCTTGGTAACCCGCGCGACAACCAATGCGGTATAGAGTTCTGATGTGTCTTCACCATTTTTAACTGGGGCCGGCAGGTGGATGAGATGGAAAAATACGAAAATAGGAAAGAATTACCATAGCCCTCAAATTTTCTAATAGGATTGGGTTTGGGGAAGGAGCAAGATGAAAAGAAATACACAGGGAAAGAAGAGTAGAGGCCAGTCTACAGATAATATAACAGCTGTATATTACATGAAGTAAGGCGTGGTCCAGCTTCAGGTGCCTTGGGTTCGCCTTGCCCCTACTCACTAGAGTGAGCACTTGAGGGCTCTCCTCTCTCTCTCTCTCTCTCTCTCTCTCTCTCTCTCTCTATATATATATATATATATATATATATATATATACAGGGTGTTCGGGATAAATTTGACATATTTATAATTAATTATATTTTTCCGTAAGTTACATGTATTAACACACACTTCTCTTCATTTAAAAGTTTGGACCCTTCTTCATTCATATACAAGATGTCAGAAAGGATGGATAGCTGGAACCCACCTGAATCATGGAAGAGAATAACTTGTATCATGATGATTCGTGCCCGCCATCAAAATAAGGATATTACGACTGCTGCCCAATGCTCCCTGAATACAGTAAAAACAATCAGGCATGAACTAGAGACTTGCAATGGTGACTACGAGGATGTAGCAAGAAGAAAGATCCCTAGCAGACGATCTGATTGCGTTCGTACAGCAGAATTCCTCGCAAATCTGCAGGAACAGGTGTTGAAGAACCCTGGCATTGGAATTCGGGCTTTGTTCGTGGAGTTGCTAACTGTAGTCAAGCCCTGGATAACAAGGGTAGCCAATGGTAGGCCGTATGTATGGCAGCAGGATTCGGCCCCTTGCCACACCTCTGGGAAAAGTCAAAAATGGTTGTCTGAAAATTTCTACGACTTCACCAGTCCAAATGTTTGGCCTCCAAACTCCCCAAACCTTAACCCCATGGATTATTTTGTATGGGGCGCAGTTGAAAAAGACACCAATCGCACTTCCAGTAATACAAAAGCCCAGTTAATGGATAAAATTAAAACAGTTTTTGCGGCCCTTCCCAGGGAGACTGTAGCATCAGCTTGTTCGAGGTTCCGAAGCAGAATTGAAGCTGTGATCGATGCTAATGGTGGTTATTTTGAGTAAATCTTGTTGATAGTATTGTAATTAACTCTGCCTGTAATGTTTTTTTGTCAATTCATTAAATTTAATAGATACAAAGAAGATTTTCTTTTTCCTTACGAAACTGTCAAATTTATCCCGAACACCCTGTATATATATATATACAATGAAATGTTTACGCTACTTCGACGTAAAGATTACGGTTTGTGTACTTAGCATGTTTATATGCTATTTATGTACGACATGTAATTCCAATGCAGTGCAATAATGCATTTAGTACTGCTATAATAAACGACATTTTTTCATAATAATAATAGTAATAATTTTATAACTATAATACTATAATTATAATATTAATAATAATAATATTTTAGCAGTTGAACTGTATTTATTTTAGCTTATACAAATTTATTATTAATATTTTATTTATCTGTTTTTATTAATATAATTAGAGTTCAACATACCCTGAAAGAGGAACATACTGTTAATAACAAAAATAAAAATAAAATTAAAAAAAAGAGTGTGCGTAACAACGTGATAGTCTTGCCAGGTAATTGCATGATGCCACTAGCAAAGTACGATCCTAAGGTATAAAATGATATGAAATATGTATTTAATATTTCATTAATTTGTTAAAGAAAATTTAAATAGGTGTGTGTAAATTATGTGGCTAAAATAAAGTAAATTAAGTAATAAAACATATTAAGTGAATTCGGTGTTAATTTTAGTATTGAAAGGATGGTGACGTAGAATATTGTCACAGAGTTCGAAGCTAGTGTGAGCTCTTCAGAGACAGTAGGATTATCAATTAATGTAACATTACTATTACTACTTTATTTTTGCTAGCTTTTATCGGTGTATTTAGGATGTTGTTAGGAGAATTTCCACCGTTTGTATTTTAATTTTTCTGTAATTGTTTAAATGTTTTTTTATTAGATTATAGGGCAGGGTGTTAAGTCGTGTAGGTATTAGACGCTTTCTCAATACCGCGCTATGAAAATTGTTATGACGTCTAGCTCTGTTCGAATCTGTTTAAACAATAATAAATCAATAATGAATACAAACGCTTGTGTTATTTGACTTTCAACAATGATGCAAGATTTTCATTTTTAGAGAACAATAACTGCTCAAAGAGACCGAGAAGTAAGCTCTACAAAGGAGGATGACATTGGACTGAACTCGATACGAAAAAGAGATATATCTGCAGTAGCGCTGGTTCCAGATAACTCTTCAGGTTAGATAAACTTGTACGTTTTTTTTTTCATTTTTAAAAAATATTATTGTTAATGAAATTTAGGCTGATTTTGCGGGAATTAACTGGCAATCATATATCATTATGTTGTATTGTAGCCAGCACGTGAAAAATAATTGAATTTATGTGTGGACATGTAATCCAATGATTTATCTGCTCAAACAATGATTTTTTGAGTTTTGTTCTCCGGACGTTTAGCTAAGTGTTTAATCTTTATTTTTTAATTTTATAATTTGATTTCGATGTGGTTAGCATTATATCTCGAGCTCCAATGTAAAACAGTTTCTAGTTATATTGATCTGGTCATTTCTTGTCTTAAACAGCAGGTATTGTGGGTGGTGCTAATTTCCACGAGTTTGCCCGAATTCGATATGAACAGCGAAATAATAGTAATTAGATCAAAATAATAATTTAAGAACCATTTAAAAAATTTAAAACTAATTATTATCAATTTCGGTTCTTTGATGTTTTGTTTAAATTTTAAAATTTAGCTTGAAGAGAGCTAAATTATTTTAATTGGACACAGTGGTCCTTTGCGCACCCTTGTGCAATGAGATTACCTCACATTCTTTCCACTCCTGTGGAATCTTCCCTGTTCTGAGACTCAAATTATGTAGCCTAGTCAAAGGAACAGCCAGTTCAGTTGAACTCTCTTTTAGCATCGATGCTGATATCCCACCTGCTCCTACTGCAGAATTCCTATTCAGCTTGTGCAGCACGTCTAGTACTTTCTTCCCATCCACGAGTTTCCACATATGGTGAAGAGGTAATGCTGCATATACCAGGTTAATCGTTTTTAGCAAGATGGCTATTCATTAACTAAACAATCACTTCTGTGACAACATGCTTGAGAATTTGCCGGTGCCTATTTATCAGTTCGGACGAGGGGTTTGGTAGTTCCATCACGTTTTCACTTCACGATAACCCTCGCTGACAGTCGACCAGGGTGCGTGTAAAGTGGCAAAAATCTCGAATGATCCAACGCTTTTAATCACATGTTATGCTAGGCAAAAGCATATAATAAAATGAACGTTTCTTTGCATTAAATTTTATATTTATTATCTATTTATTCTTGAAATTGGTGTATTAAATTTATTAAAAAAATTCTGCTATTCAATTAATTTAACACCATTATTTTTAAAACTTTTCTATTAATTATAAATTTTCATTAAGTTTTAGAGAAAATAATTCTTCTTCTTATTGTGCTATCTTCTATCGAAGGTCAGCGACCATCTTGGCGAACAAACTGCGCTCTTGTGTTAATCTGAGCAGTTGGGCACTGCTCTTTCCTGTCCACCTCTTGATGTTGTCAAACCATGATATTCTTTTTCTTCCTCTAGTTCCTTTGCCATCAATTCTTCCTACCAAAATAGTTTGTAGAAGTTGGTATTTGTTGTTTCTCATGATGTGTCCAAGATATGATGTTTTTCGTTTCTTGATTATTTGTACAAGATGTTTAGCTTTGCTAATGGATTTTAAGACATCTTCATTGGTAATTTTTTCTGTCCATGATATCTTTAGCATTCTTCTGTATAGCCACATCTCAAAGGCTTCGATTTTCTTGATGGTATAATTAACTTTTTTTATTAAGTAAATGCTACGTGTTTCATATACATTTTCAGTAAGTTCAAAGAATGGTAAAGTAGGCCAGCATTATAATACATTAGAGCTTTGCTTGCTGTTGTTCACTAGAACAAATTGATGTTTTATAATTTGCTTATAGTTCTGCATTGAGATGCTAGCAAATTGTTCTCATAATTCGACTCCTTTCTATTTTATTTATGTATCTTTACCTTTTTTTTCTACTAAATTTCATTCCATATTTCTGACTCGAATTACCACCTTTGCTTGTTTGAATGTTTTTCCTTTATATTATATACTCGTTTTTTTTTTTACATCTTAATGTCGTTCTGATGTCTTTAACGGTTTGATCACCTTCTTTTCAATGATTTCTTTCATCAGATTCCGTTGTGATATTATTTCTTTCATATTTTGCCATATTTCCAGAACGTCTATCAGTTTTCTGGTATATATTTTCATTTTGGTTCAATCATCACTGGACCACGAGATACATAAGTGAAAAATATATTTTAAACAACTTCATTTCTCAAATCTTGAAGTTGTCTTTACTTTTAGCAGTTTCCTTGATTATGAAATAGAAGTTTATTGCTTGGTCATCCTTTTCCAGTCCAGTGTACACTCCCGAAAACCGTTTCTCATGGCAACCATGTAGCACGGCTTTTTTGAAAACAGTTCCCTAATTTATTTTGGATATCTGATCATTACTATACATACTATTAATAATATACTACATATTAACTACATAACATATAATTATATATTACAATATTTTTGGTAGGTAAGTGATATTTCGCATCCACGTAAGGGGGAAATACTTGAAGACAGATTCGATTATCTCAAAAGCCATTGGTAGGTTAATGCCAGAGGGATAAACATGGACAGCTGCGAATCGGTGGAATTATGGGAAGTATTTTAGATAAAGATATGCTCATTTTTTTTAAACGTTAAGTATCTAATTTGTAAGAGCGCAACGAACTTTAATCGAAGCATTTCAACTAAAGCTTGAGTTAGTCAGTCCCGTACTGGGATGGCAGAGTTTCTCCTCCTGGAAACTCGGGGTTTTCATCCCGCAAACAAGCCAAGAAAGCACACGCAATTTACATACGAAGTGTACTTATAGGCATACGGCTAACCACTTCATCTGGAATCCTGCTTATACAAGAAATCCAAGGATACCTTTCGAGGTCATTGGTGCCGAAGAGCCCTTGACCAATGTAACCTGCTAAGAACCGTAGAAGATGGTATATCAATTTGAAAATATGACCACCCTCGTAAGATTCTTTCATATCGTCATGTTTTATCGCTGTTTTATGCGTAAATCTTCATTTTCCCCATTTCTTTCATTTTATAATCTGTGTATTTCAGATTCGTTTTTTTTTTCATTTTTAAAGATTAATGCATCTATCCTGAGATTTTTCTTAGTCTTTCTTCCTTTCCTAGTGGAAAAATCTGTATTCTATTCTATTCGTAACGACATCTGAATCTAGTTTCAAAGAAATTTATGGATAAATATGAAGTGTCCCTGTAAAGCCTTTTCTAAAAATCCAAGATTACAATGAAGAATATTTTAATCAGAATACAGTAAATATTATTGAGATAAAATTAGTTAAATTTAGAAAAAAAAAACCACCAGGAAGGGAAGAAAGACTAAGAAACACCTGGATATTCCTACATGCAGTTTATAACACATCATTAACAAATAGGAACATTCCGGTTCTTTGCTAATTGCCACTACGAATGACGTTCATTTAAAACTGGATTGTTATTAGCCTAAACAGATGACTAATTAGAAATGACCCTTTTGTCTTTCTTTCTTTCTTTCTGTTCGTATGTAGTCTTACTGTACATGTGACCGAAGTAATTACGAAATGACCTTTAATCACTCTTTTAATAGTTCGCATTACCTATTTCGAAACTTTTTGTTCATCATTATTCATGCGATCAACTTTATGAATTGGGATGTTTTATTCCAATGCGTTCTTTGTTGAAGTTTATCATCCAGATAAAAGCTCTGTCCAGTATGTATTCGAAAAGAAGGACAGAAATAAGAAAGAAAACCTCATGAATGAGTACGTTCTTGGGAAGAGAACGAAGCGACCCCTTCATGTACCCCAGTACGGCATTTCAAGCTCATTTCCTTCTTCAATTAGGTTTCGCATCAATCTTTCAGTTTCACGGAGATATTGAATTTTGTAAATGGGAATCTCCCACTGAGATACATTCATAAAACAGATCATTCCCTTCGCAAATAATAACCATACTAAAACAATCACAGCCAGTTACCAGCTAAAATGTAATGATATTTTCATCACATTCCATACCTTTTTTTTGTACCATCTAACATTTTCTCGGTTATTCAATCTATCAAGATATTTATCGCAAATACTTGAGAAATCTCTGAAAATCTCCATCGCAGTTAAATATGCAGACAGTTCGGAGGAATTAAGAAGCATATGTACTCTTAGTTATTTATGTTCAGATTATTCAAACGAAGAATTATCATGAAGATAAACGTCTTGATTGAAAAGCAGTTTTAGGTAGTGTAAATGGACAAAAAATGAAGAAATAGAAAATGAAACTGGTTTGTGCTTATGGTCTCACAGACGGTTCTTCTAAAGAAGAAGTCGAGGAATGTGTTGTCATTAGAACAAGCAGCTGAGAAAACATGAAAAAAGTGGTCCTTGGTGGAGATCTGAACATCAAAGTAGGAAATGAACTGCACCAGACATATTGGAACATTTTGGGAAAATTTGGAATAAAGAGCAAAGCCAACAATAATAGAAAGTATTTATTGGATTTCTCTTCAGGAACTGGGCTACTCATTATGAACACTATACGACATTATGAAGATATGCAGAATTTCACGTGGAGAGAAGACACAAGAAATAAGAAAATCCTCATCGATCATATCATTGTTGGTATTGATATCTTCGTGCTGGTTAAGATACAAGAGAGTACAAACATTTGAAATTCTAAGCGACAATTACTAAATACTAAACAGGATAAAAATTGACATTATAATGACAAGAACAGTATGTAAGTGCGTTTTAGAAAGAATTAAAGTTGGGCAGGTTTTAAGTCCCCCCCCACCCCCCCCCCCCCCCACCCCCCCCCCCCCCCACCCCCCCCCCCCCCCACCCCCCCCCCCCCCCACCCCCCCCCCCCCCCACCCCCCCCCCCCCCCACCCCCCCCCCCCCCCACCCCCCCCCCCCCCCACCCCCCCCCCCCCCCACCCCCCCCCCCCCCCACCCCCCCCCCCCCCCACCCCCCCCCCCCCCCACCCCCCCCCCCCCCCACCCCCCCCCCCCCCCACCCCCCCCCCCCCCCACCCCCCCCCCCCCCCACCCCCCCCCCCCCCCACCCCCCCCCCCCCCCACCCCCCCCCCCCCCCACCCCCCCCCCCCCCCACCCCCCCCCCCCCCCACCCCCCCCCCCCCCCACCCCCCCCCCCCCCCACCCCCCCCCCCCCCCACCCCCCCCCCCCCCCACCCCCCCCCCCCCCCACCCCCCCCCCCCCCCACCCCCCCCCCCCCCCACCCCCCCCCCCCCCCACCCCCCCCCCCCCCCACCCCCCCCCCATCTGCTTGATCTAAAGATAATCATTTCAACTACAAACAGTAAATCCTCCCGATGTAATACTAGCTCCCACGTTAGTATTATCAATTTGTTTAGACGAAAATTCCGATTTGAAGGTAGTTAAAAGGAAATCGCATTTTCTGGACATTTTCAACTGAATCTGAATTAGATTATCGAAGACAGAGACGAATAGTTGTCTCCTTCTCCTTCATCGTAGATTCTTTGACTTCCTTTTAGTTATTAGTGTAATTGTAAGGAACTCAGTCGTAAAAGCGCTTAGTAGTACAGAATTTCCTTTTTTTTTTTTTTGAAATACCTGCATTTCGTTCGCTCAAAATGTAGTGCTGTAAGAAGTGTAGCATTTTGGTGTGGAAGATGTTTATTACTTGACTTTTTGTTAATGGGATTATCTGAAAGGGTTTGGTTGCTTTTGTAAATTGCTGTTCGTGATGATGTGCTTCCTTCACATTAGAGCATCTGAATCTCTAACTTGAGTCGCCGCGAATCATCGACACAAGCGATTGCATAGTTTCAGGAGTCACTCTTTATGCTTGCTTATAATGAGGATATTTAAAAAATATTACGTTCTCTTAATCTACTGGTTCGTTCCTATTTCATGTCTACTCGTTTATACAATTGTAAATGGTACATTATCAGATGAAGAATGATCTACAGACAGATAGACGGTTTCATTGAATAATAAAATAATAAAACTAAAAACAATTGTCCATTCACATGAACATAAAAACATAAACATTTCCTTAATAGAAAGATTTTTCAGTTCTAATTGAATTATATTTGACTTCCCAAGAAATTTTGTTTGAATCTTTTACCCAAGCTTGAGCAAACAAAGTTTCGCATGATGTAACTTCATGATTAGTGTACTTGCCTAAAGAGGCCGCTGACGTCTCATCAGTTGATTCAAACAGCCTCTGTCCACATGTTGTGACAATGCTTCACGCGAAAAGCTCAGTCAGTTTCAACGCTCCCCTCTGGCTCGAAAGACCTGGTTCGAATCTCGTCTAGTTCGCAATGAACCTTTCTCAAGACTTTTCAACTGACGATGAGTTAGCCAATCTCATGCTGGTGTGTCAGGATTTTTACTCTTGCCACTTGTTATAAAGAAAAAGAAAGCGTTGGACGAGTACCGAACGATGCTATCATGTGTCGTAACCAGCTTGAGCGTGTTAAAATATAAATATGAATTAATTCAAGTAAACCGAGAGTATATCACTTCCGGTTTACAAATAACCAGCATGGTATTATCACACCGAGAGGTGAAAATTATCACTCCTAAAGATATCCGCAGACTTCCATGTCACAGTGAATCTAGAACTGATTTCGAGTGTATTCCTGATAACTTTAATAACAAAAAATGGGAAATCGATTGTGTTTGATTTATTGCGTTATTAAAGCAGTTTGTACGCTAATCGTCCTAACTTCGTTTCGAAAGAGATTCAATTTCAGATATTTGTCCAGTATAAAGGCGTGTATTCATTCATCTTTTACTAGAATTAAGAGAATAGTTAATATATAATCTTGACTTGGGTTTTTCAGGAATCCTTTCAACTCAGAAGGGCCTGTTGAAAATGAAGATTATTCTTTTGCTACTTATTTCTTAGATATTTAATATTTCTTAGATAAAAGATAAAACAATTTACGTATCTTCGATATTTTTAGACATCAAGCCCAAACCCACCATTCCTCAGCTATGGGCCGTGTGATTTTTTGAATTTCGAAATAAATTCTGCAAACTTCCGCATGTTTAAAGAGGAACTCGAAGGAATATACGCAGATGACCAACTGCATTCGATAATCGCACGCTCACAACCACATGAAGAATATCTGAATATGTCCTACTGAATAAAATCACGAAATAGTCACGTAACCCTTCATGACTCTTATAATCTACTCTTTCCCCCTTCAATATACCCTATTCCTACTATGGGTTTAAATTCGGAAGAAGGCTAGTTCAGAAGCCTTAAGGTAGTAGCCCTACCACTGAACTATTCCATCGTCAGGCTAGTCCCCTGACATGGAGAACATAATTCTCCATGTCAGCAGAATACTTGTAAGCTGACAGAAAAAGGGCATATAAACAGTAATTGGTTTATATGCCCCAGAAGAAGGAAGAGAACAGGATAATGGTATAATCAGCGACAAAACATATATAATAAAATAAATAAAAATGAGACGTAATTTTAGCAGGAGATTTAAATGCAAGAATTGGAAACACGAAAATAAATAATAAATAGGAATACATGGAGAACATATTCTAAACAGGAATGGTAAAAAATTGATTGACTTTGTAGTTTATAATAACCTTAAAATAATGAATTCCGTCTATAACCATAAAGACATACATAAATATACTTGGGCAGCAAGAGGATGGAAATCAATATTAGACTGCTTTATATTAAATGAAAAGACATCAAAATTTTCATCAGATGTTAGAATTCACAGAGGATATGAAATAAGCAGTGACGACTTCTTGTTAAAATGAAATTAAGATTACCACCTAAATGGCTACAAGTAAGAAGAACAGAAAGAAAAATTGAAACGTTTGTTTATTAAACTAGACAATTGAATAACTCAAATGTACAATGTCTATATGAACAAAGAATTAATCAATATCTAGATAAAATAAAACAAAATGAAGAAATAAAAATAGAATGGCTTAATATAAAAACGACACTAAATGCAGCAGCAAATGAAAGCTTAGGTAAAGACCAAAAAATTAAATAAAAGAAAAAACCGAAGATCTGGGATGATACAATCAAAGAAATAATCAAAAAGAAAAAAGAAGCCTATCACAAATGGTTAAGCAGTAAAAGATTAGAAGATGAAATAGAATATAAAAGAATAAGAGCCATAGCTAACATAGAAGTCAGAAAAAGACATAGAGAATCATGGAACAAATTTGTTTGTAATTTAGAACATGATTTATGTAAAATAAGACCCAATGTATATAAGATTTTGAAACACTTAAATGCAGATACCAAAGAAAACATAAAATTAAACACCGAATTGAAATTAGAAGAATTTCTAAATTACTACACAGAATTGTGGAGAGACAAATATTTTAAAAAAGATAACTGGCAAGAAATTAACGAAAATGAAAAGGAAATAACTAAAGAAGAATTAGAAATCAGCCTGAAAGAAACAAGAAACGGAAAATCACCAGGAGAAGATAAGTTAGGTTCAGAACTATATAAATACTCAGATTAAAAGAAAGACATTATTTTTAAATGAAATTTATTCAACTGGTATCCCCTCCCCCAATAGAATGGAAAAAAGCAATTGTGATTCCTATCTTTAAAAAAGGTAATAGAGAAGACCCTAAAAACTATAGAAGTATCAGTATACTAAATTCCTGTTACAAAATGTATAGCAGAATCTTAAATAGCAAAGTAATGAAATATTCTGAATACTTTATTTTAGATGTACATAATGGATTTAAAAAAGGACGACCATGTATAGGCCCAGCCTTTTGACTTAAATTAATAATAGAGAAAAGAAGAGAATACAATTTAGAAACACAAATTGCATTTATTGACTTTGAAAAAACATTTGACAAAGTTAAAAGAAACATATTATTTAACATATTAAAAGAAAGACAAATACCAAATAATATCCTAAAATCTATCACAAGTATATAAGAAAATAATCAAATACAAATAAGATTAAATCACGAGCTATCATATACGAGAGAGAGATAAACGAAGGGGTTCGACAGGGATGTCCCCTCTCAGCAACTTTTTTTTAATATCTACTTAAATGAAATAGTAATAAAATGGAGTAAAAATTTACATCAAGGAATTCAATTTTCTCCTACAGTAAACTTAAACACTCTCCTCTTTGCGGATGACCAAATAATAATTACAAGTTTTGAAGATAACTTACAGAAAGCTATTTTAGATGTAAATGAGATATCCAAAGATTATGGTATGATAATATCAATAGAAAATTCAAAAACTATGGCCTTTAAAGGACAAGATCCAGCAAGAACTAAAACAGTAATAGATAACAAGATCTTAGAACAGGTGAATTCATTCACCTACCTAGGATGTATGATCACATATGAAAATGAAAAAGATATAAACGTAAAAATTGCAAAATATTTAAAAATAACAGGTGTAATTAACTCTATATTTGAACCAAACCTAGTTCAAAAACAAACCAGGCTAAAAGTATACAATACCTTAGCCCTACCGGTCTTAATGTATGGAAGCGAAATCTGGACAATAAAACAAAAAGACAAACAAAGATTAACAACAGCAGAAATGAAGTTTATGAGAAAAACTGCAAAGTATACCCTATTTAATCACAAAAGAAACGAAGAAATTATGAAAGAATTAAACCAAAAACCAGTAATAGAAAAAATTAAAAAATATAAACATAAATGGATGCAACACGTTCAAAGAATGAAAACAGAAAGATTACCAAAACAAGCCTTAAAGTACAATCCATTACGAAAACCAGGATGTCCTCTTAAACAATTCAAAGATGACTTCTAAGCCCGGAACAGCCCATTATAGTCCTAAATCCTCGATATACGGTTGATGATGATGATGATTCTAGAGTACTTAAAAGATCCTCTTGTGGTGGCTGGAATAGAATGGTTCCACTGTAGCCCATGCATGTCGTACGAGTCGACTAAAATGGGTACCCAGGGAGGGTAATGATGGCAATGCTGTAGTCAATGAAGTTCTAACTGAGGCTCGGCTGTTGCTGTTATCCTCCTGCCATGATCAGAGCTTTAATAGCTCAATAGCACGTTATCCCTACACTGTCCCATTGTCCTCTACAGATAACGGGGAATGTGAAAAGCATTTCATATTCCCCGTTTTGCTAGATGTGCGTAGCATGAAATGCTTCGCCCATCTAGCAAAAAAAAAAAAAAAACATTGCTCAGATCACCAAGACTACTTAAAGAAAACATCCAGAGTAACGAATGGCAATGCGATAGCGAATGAAGTTTTAACTGAGGCTCGGCTATTGCCGTTAAGATCAGTGCTTATAACTAAATAACACTCCATCCACACATTTTCTTCAATCAGATTGAAGGCATAAAGAGTCAAGGACTCAGTCCATCTCAAAAAAAAAAAAAGTACATAAAATTACTATTTCTATGAAGAGCAAAAGGCTTCAATTTAATAACTTAAATAAGTACACTTAAAATTCATTTTTTTAAGAAATATGAACGCCTAAAATATTTGATATAAATTAATATTAACAGCAAAAGTCATTAAAAAAAGATGAGTTAAAAAGACTAGTCTGTTTAGTGAAAACACCCTTTTACTACAATCTGTGAACGACTCTTCGGTACTACATGTAGAAAGAATTACTTTCCCACTCGACAAGCAAAGTCATCATGAACTAAAGCAAGGTAGATGCGTGGAATAATTCTGAAAGAATATGATAGTCCATACTCTTAAAAGTAAATTGTTACTTTTTTAACTTGCTACTAACTCTTTATAACATATGTAGCAGAGTCATGGAGGGTTATCGTGACTATTTCGTGATTTTATTCAGTAAGACATATTCAGATATTCTTCATGTGGTTGTGCGCGTGCGATTATCGAATGCAGTTGGTCATCTGCGTATATTTATTCGAGTTCATCTTTAAACATGCGGAAGGTTGCAGAATTTATTTCGAAATTCAAAAAATCACACGGCCTATAGCTGAGGAATGGTGGGTTTGGGCTTGATGTCTAAAAATATCGAAGATACGTAAATTGTTTTATCTTTTATCTAAGAAATATTAAATATCTAAGAAATAAGTAGCAAAAGAATAATCTTCATTTTCAACAGGCCCTTCTGAGTTGAAAGGATTCCTGAAAAACCCAAGTCAAGATTATATGTTAACTATTCTCTTAATTCTAGTAAACGATGAATGAATACACGCCTTTATACTGGACAAATATCTGAAATTGAATCTCTTTCGAAACGAAGTTAGGACGATTAGCGTACAAACTGCTTTAATAACGCAATAAATCAAACACAATCGATTTCCCATTTTCTGTTATTAAAGTTATCAGGAATACACTCGAAATCAGTTCTAGATTCACTGTGACATGGAAGTGTGTGGATATCTTTAGGAGTGATAATTTTCACCTCTCGGAGTGATAATACCATGCTGATTATTTGTAAACCGGAAGTGATATACTCTCGGTTTACTTGAATTAATTCATATCTATATTTTAACACGCTCAAGCTGGTTACGACACATGATAGCATCGTTCGGTACTCGTCCAACGCTTTCTTTTTCTTTATAACAAGTGGCAAGAGTAAAAATCCTGACACACCAGCATGAGATTGGCTAACTCATCGTCAGTTGAAAAGTCTTGAGAAAGGTTCTTTGCGAACTAGACGAGATTCGAACCAGGTCTTTCGAGCCAGAGGGGAGCGTTGAAACTGACTGAGCTTTTCGCGTGAAGCATTGTCACAACATGTGGACAGAGGCTGTTTGAATCAACTGATGAGACGTCAGCGGCCTCTTTAGGCAAGTACACTAATCATGAAGTTACATCATGCGAAACTTTGTTTGCTCAAGCTTGGGTAAAAGATTCAAACAAAATTGCTTGGGAAGTAAAATATACTTCAATTAGAACTGAAAAATCTTTCTATTAAGGAAATGTTTATGTTTTTATGTTCATGTGAATGGACAATTGTTTTTAGTTTTATTATTTTATTATTCAATGAAACCGTCTATCTGTCTGTAGATCATTCTTCATCTGATAATATACCTATTACAATTATATAAACGAGTAGACATGAAATAGGAACGAAACAGTAGATTAAGAGAACGTAATATTTTTTAAATATCCTCATTATAAGCAAGCATAAAGAGTGACTCCTGAAACTATGCAATCGCTTGTGTCGATGATTCGCGGCGACTCAAGTTAGAGATTCAGATGCTCTAATGTGAAGGAAGCACATCATCACGAACAGCAATTTACAAAAGCAACAAAACCCTTTCAGATAATCCCATTAACAAAAAGTCAAGTAATAAACACCTTCCACACCAAAATGCTACACTTCTTACAGCACGCACTACATTTTGAGCGAACGAAATGCAGGTATTTCAAAAAAAAAAAAAAAGGAAATTCTGTACTACTAAGCGCTTTTACGACTGAGTTCCTTACAATTACACTAATAACTAAAAGTCAAAGAATCTACGATGAAGGAGAAGGAGACAACTATTCGTCTCTGTCTTCGATAATCTAATTCAGATTCAGTTGAAAATGTCCAGAAAATGCGATTTCCTTTTAACTACCTTCAAATCGGAATTTTCGTCTAAACAAATTGATAATACTAACGTGGGAGCTAGTATTACATCGGGAGGATTTACTGTTTGTAGTTGAAATGATTATCTTTAGATCAAGCAGACATGAATTACAGATTGGGATCTGCGAACTCTGAATTGCTAACAAAACAGGTGTCTTAAACTAATCAACGTGCGTATTATTAAACACAAAACTAATAATGAAATTGAAGAAGATTTTCTCAGTACTTCCTTAAGACAATTGATGTCAAGGGATCAAATAGCACGGAAGATATCAAAGGATGAAAAATACTTCGTTGCGAAGGACATCGACGTCTTCAGTCAAAAGAGTTCTAACCAGGGTGTTTTCGCCATATTGAGATATGTTTGTGAAAATATAGCACATAATCGTTTACTAGAAATATAAACTAAACGAAACAAAAAAAACTTGCACAAACGAACTTCTGATTTCTTGAAACTATTAATAATGAGGTTGCGATATCGGAAAAAAGTTCCTATATTAAATCCCTATTAATGTATTCTTGCTTATATTTTCTGTAACCTTTGATTCCACATAAGAAATGTTTATATGTGTACAAGATATTCAAATAAATTATGAAGGTGACACGCAGATGAAGGTCTGTGGGAAATTTGTGATTTGTTTGTAAGGAAAACTGTTTAATATGAACAACAATACATCTGTTAACAGAGTTTCAGAGACAGGCTATTGTGAAAGCACTTGTACCAAAGCACCAGATGTACTCGTTTCCGCACCACCTTTGAGGTAGAGTATGAGGCGCGCTTTTTTTAACGTGGTATCCCCAGTAGGCCTATTCCACGATCTCATAACATAAATGTGGATTGTGTTGGGAAAAGCACTACAAATAAGTTCTCGGATTAAGAATTTCAGTTTATTAAAAAGTGAAATTTCTGGTTTTTGCTTTCCATCCCTTCTCGGGGTCATGAAAGCGATACACTTCAAAGCCATATCATACATACTGAGAAACTTATAACCTCCTACATTTTGAGGGTACATCAGTTAAAACGATGGTGCCGCAAGCAGGTCTTCAGTTAGAACATGAATCCGAACCTGTCAGTAACGAGTTAGGAGGCTTCTCAGTCAACTGGAGTAAAATCTACCAGCGTAATACTCTGCCAGCTGTTGTCTGGAGAGGAACACCGAATAGTGGAATATCGGAGGGAGGGAGAGAGTGTGGAGACCAGGTTATAGCAAGAAGGCTGGTTACTCTATGAGTGTTATGCTCAAGAGTCTATCTCCTCCTCAGTGCCGACTCTTTCCTTTCATCTAATCAGGAAGTAACTGATGATGAACTTTTTGAACAATGACAGTGACAGCACGAAGAAAAGGAATATCCCTCAACTAATTCCACTATTTTAATGCACATTTTAATGCACAACGTTGTGCATTTTAATGCACAACGCAACCAATCAGTACATACAAAGTATGCCACAACCTGCTGATTCAAAACTGACCTTCACATCCACTTCACTAACATCCGTCGCATTAACACCAACATCAATGACAAAGACGTCTACCATCAAACTACCGACCAATTGCTATCAACTAAATCTCCTCCAAAATAATGGAGAATATCTTCCATCACCTAGAGTCCCACCGATGACCAGTATGGATTTCGCCATTCACAATGGACAGCTGAACTTCCATGACCACCAACGGACATATGAATGGAAAGGTGTGGAACCACTTGTGCTTTCTATCTTGACATTTTGAGTCTGCCTGGCATCGAAGCCTGATAAACATACTGCCATCCTTTAGTGATTCTTCTGACTCTCTCGTTGTGGTTCGTTGATTTCTTTGCTTCCTTTCTTCGTTCACTGCGTGTTATGGTTAACGAGTTCCGATCTCCGAAATTCATCACCATCGTAGGAGTCCCTCAGGGATCTGTCTTTCACCTAACTTCTCGCAATTTACATTAATGACTTATTCTAAGTCACCACTAATCCTATCTCCGCAGCGTTGCAGATGATAGTATTCTCCTTTCACCATACGCCATTGACCAACCTTGCATTGAGCATAATCCGAAGAATGAAGTAACTAGTATTTCAAACGACCAACATTCTTACTTTCAATTAGGGAGCGAGGAAACTCTTGACATATACGTGCAATGTCGCCAAAACTCAGTCTTGCTTTTTATTTATAAACGAATTCCCAGTTCACAGTTCCTTACCCTTAGTAATGCACAAATCACCAGATAAGATCAGGAATTTATCCTTCTCTCTCTCTCTCTCTCTGCATGGATAAATTCACCTCCATTCTCTCCTGACAAAAACACATCACATCCCGAGGTTGCTCAGCATCCAAAAACGTAGACATTTTCTTTTATTCAAGATGGTATTTAACACCAAACCAACTACTCCTAATAATAAGCAAATCTCAAATCCTTCCATTCTTAGAACATTATATGTTTAGGGTGGAGCACTTCAAACTTACCTGCAAATTCTTGTAATATCCAGAAGAGAGGAATGGCAAATAGACGATCCCACGTTGTTCAGATTCACTTCAACCTCTATCTCACAGAAGACGGTTTTTTTTTTTTACAATTTATGTATATTCTAGAAAATCCTCAATGCTCATTGCTCTGCTGAACTTGCAACCATCATTCCTCCACTTTCTTTTGCACTTGTTAATACAGGCAGATGTACAGCACCAATTCACTGTGCAAGTGCAAATACACCTAACGTGCTTTTCTTCTTCCGCTTTTAAGCCAGCACTGGAAATTTCTTCGTGGAATGTTCTTTTCCACTCTGAGATAGGTTAGTTGAGTTGTTAGATGAAAATGTTTCTTGGTTATTATGATACTGTTCTGTTAGTCGAAAATAATTTCTGTTCGAGATTTTTGGGAGTACATTTCATGTCCGCCTCTATTTCCTCATTTTATGCATTAATACATTGAAACAAAAACAAATAATGGGTTTGAACTGACACAATGTATTGAAGTATTGAAAGCAGCACATTTCCCCTTGTGATGCTCTTTATAACGACTGAATTACCAAGATGAAAATTCGAAATTTTAACCCTACTTTATTTTCGTCTCCCTTCTTTGATCTTTAACATCCTCGATTATTGAAATATGTTTGATTTCGAAACGTTAATTCATTAAGATAATACGGTTGGTTTTACGTTAGTTGGAATATATATTTTGTCTCCTAAATGTGTGTTTTCTCCTTTCATGGCTTTGCATATTTTACGAGATGAAAAATCTGATTTAACAGGAGTCAAACCCTTCGCATTATTATCAGACCGACTAACTCAATTTCTGTTGAAAAGTCTTTATAAAGATCATCTTAGGTGAAATTTGAAACCAGATCTTAACCAACTCATGCCATCTTTAATACCGATTGAACTCATTTTCACCTTCCTTACACAGTAAAATATCACGCAATTTGCATTTATTGGTTTAGTGAATGTCCGTTTTAACTGCTAAGAAGATAGGGAAAGTGAAGAAGAGATTCCCTATGAAACGCGGCATTTATTTGGAAGTCTTCTTCGCTCTTTCGTAGCATCAAAAGTAGGCGGAAAATAAGAAATGGATTTATCGGTAATTATTGCTCCATGCCTCTCTTATAAAGTGTTGTTTACTGGAATTAATTGCAGTGCTCAGCATTTGCTTTTTAATTCTGCTTCTCAAAAATCATTGACCCCGATTTCCTGTGTCGTTTTCTCACTGCACTTCAGTGCATCAAGCACGAACTTCTTATCCTCCATATAAAGTGACACGATATAAAATGGTCATCGTATTTCTTTCCATTTGCAATCACTTTTTCTTTGCTTGCTTTCGTTTAAAATACTTCCCCATTTTCTCTCTCGGTTTCACCCACCCATCGAATTGCATTCCCCTCACACTAAACAAATCTGGCAATTTTCAATTTAACCAATTAATTACTTATTTCTTTTTTTCAGAAAATGCTGTTGTTCCGCTTTAAACGACACTCGCTCCGCAGATCTCTGTTTCGAAGAGTTTGGTTGCTTCGAAGATTGAATTGAGAAATGAGAAAAATTGAGAAATGACGAGAGAATGAGAGAGGGAGTAGAGAACAAACATTTGAGTGACGTGTACGCAAGAAAGAAAGAAAGAAAGAAAGGCAAAATAAGAAACTCGTGTGGCAAATGCACGCCATCAGGATTTGTGTTTCACATTATATCTTTGATTATTGAATAATCAAAATACAATCTTCATAATATATTTCTTAAAACAAACAAATAAGTAAATAAATGAGGCTTCGATCCCACTTACCTGATCACGAAAGAAACGCAATTGAGAAATATAAGAGATAGATAGAGTGTGTGTGTGTGTGTGTGTGTGTGTGTGTGTGTCTAAGTAGCATTCGCTTTTTTATTTTTACAGTTAGGCCGATCTGTGAGAAGACTCCATCGAACGCAAAATGAATCTTACATCCCTCATTGCACGCTCCGAATGTGCATGTCGTGAGTAAAGAAGATGATGGGAATTAATTGAAATATCATCATCAATATCCAGATACAGGTTGCTATTACAGCACTCTGTGATTAGGTTTAAATTATTAATCTCCTATCAACAATATTCCTCTAAATCAATCTATTACTTGTCGTATCTGACATTTCGTGCTTCTAAAGCACTTTAGACTGAAACAATCCACATACATCTTGGTCTTCGTCTGGACATCAAACAGTTCTTTGGCTAATCTTTCTACTCCTATTCTATTAAGCCACCGTAGATTACCTTTGCTGACACATTCGTGGATGCTATTAGTGTCAACTTAATTTCTGATATCTTCATCATTCTTAATATGACTCTGCCATGGATGTCATCGGTCCATTTCCCCCACCACCACCACCCCCACATTTTTCTCATATTTGTCGCCTCTAGTCTTTGATCGAGTGGTTTATTTCTAACCCCTTTGTTAGATTGATATCTTATAAAATTGAACACCGCCTTGTTAACCCTTAGTTAAGTGTTTTGGCTAATTTCTCTCTTATTCATATAAATTTATTCATCTTACTATGCACGATACCAGCCTTCTGTATTCTGTTGTCTATTTGCAGATTATCATCTTTACAAAACGTGTGCCTCAGCTGAAATATTTTACTCGTTCTATAGGATCTAGATTCAGACTGCAGCTGAAGTTTCATATTCTCCTGCTTAGTTTCATAGTTTTGGTCCTTTTTATTGCTTATTTTTATGCCAAATTTGTTACACCTTTTTATTCAATTTGGATAATCCTGGAGACTTGAACAAGGTGCCTTTAGAAGCTCAACTTCATCTGTATAAAGCAAAGAGCTACGCTTGAGATCTACACTTTTAATATCAGACCTAATGCTACTTTCTTTCGTAATGCGATCCATTTAGATGATGAATAAGAGCGGGGTTCATGTGCATCCTTGTCTTATCTCTGATTATACATCAAACAATCTTCCTTCATTTCCTTCTGTTCTAACTGCTGACTTGCAACTTAAACATAGACGATGTATTGTTCTGTATAATGCTCCATTTATCCAATATAATTGTAGTGTCTTTAAGAGCTTTCGTTTTGACTCCTTGCAATATGTCTTTTCCAAATCTAGAAAACGTAAGCACACATTCTTGTCATATTCCTATCCTTTCTCAACTATTTGTCGTAAAGTGAAAATCAGTTCCTGGCAGCCTCTATTTGCCTTGGACCCAGCTTGTTCTTATATAAATGTCTCTTCCACAAACGTTCTCAGACTCCTTTCAAGCATTCTTGCACAAATCATACCTGGAAGTCTCTTACTCTCAGTGCTGGTCTGTCTACTCGTAGTATATAAATTTCTCTGTGATTTTCACATTCCGTTTCATTCTCTTTTTTTACAGATGAAAACTACGAGAGCTCTTCTCAACGTATTTGAAATCTCACCTTCTGACCAGTCGCTCTGAATTATGTTCAGCTGCTGCGAAACGTTTATATCTCCATACGTAAGCATTTCTGCTCGCACATTTGCTCATTTGAATTTTCTACTTGAAGTATTAATATGTATTCCTGTATGCATTCCCCTTGAAAATGTTCTAGTATGGTTCTGCCACTGCTTGATTCTTTTAACAGTTTTTTAAAGTAATTATTTCGGACATCCTTATCTTCAGTTTTCATGTCATCTTTATTATCTTTGATTTCTTTTAGAGTACCTTTTCCTACACCTCGAAGCTTCTTCAGTAACCTTCAGAACACTTTGCCACCTTCCTGATATCTATTTTTTATATTTTTACCAAAGTCTTCCGATGAGTTTTACTTAGCTACTTTTACACATACGAGTAGCTTAGCTCTCTTACATTTCTTTCTGTATTCTTTTGAGGCATTTGCCGATTTATTTGCTAGAAACATTTTTATGCTTTCTTTCGAACTGCTTTTTTAACTCCCTTTTTCTGCCATACAGGTTCTTATTTTTCTATCCTTACTCACGACTTCACCATATACCTCTGTAATATCTAGCTGAATCAATGTCTCCTTCACAGTTTGTCAGTGGAATTCAAAAATGTGCTTCTTGTTTTCAAACATTTTCAAAAATTCTTCAATGATGTTTGTTTACACGAGTCTACAAGTTTACCCTTAAAAGCTGCCCAACTTTAATTCTTTCTAAAACGCACCCACATACTGTTCTTTTCATTATAATTTCCATTTTTATCCTGCTTAGCACTTAGTAATTGTCGCTTAGAATTTCAAACCTTTGCACTCGCTTGTATCTTGAACCAGCACGAAGATATCAATACCAACAATGATATGATCGATGAGGATTTTCTTATTTCTTGTGTCTTCTCTCCACTTGAAATTGTGCATATCTTCATGATGCCGTATAGTGATCGTAATGACTAGTCCGTGTCCTGAAGAGAAATCCAATAAATACTTTCTATTATTGTTGGCTTTGCTCTTTTTTCGAAATTTTCCCAAAATGTTCCAATATGTCAGGTGCAATTCATTTCCTACTTTGCTGTTCAGATCTCCACCAAGGACCACTTTTTTCATGTTTTCTCAGCTGTCTGGTCTAATGACAACACATTCCTCGACTTCGTCTTTAGAAGAACCGTTTGTGAGACCATAAGCACAAACCAGTTTCATTTTCTATTTCTTCATTTTTTGTCCATTTACACTACCTAAAACTGCTTTTAAATCAAGACGTTTATTTTCATGATAATTCTTCGTTTGAATAATCTGAACATAAAAAACTAAGAGTACAAATGCTTCTTAATTCCTCCGAACTGTCTGCATATTTAACTGCGAGGGAGCTTTTCAGAGGTTTCTCAAGTATTGGCGATAAATATGTTGATAGATTGAATAGCCGAGAAAATGTCAGATGTTACAAAAAAAAGGTATGGAATGTGATGAAAATATCATTACATTTTAGCTCGTAACTGGCTGTGATTGTTTTATTATGGTTATTATTTGTGAAGGGAATGATCTGTTTTATGAATCTATCTCAGTGGGAGATTCCCATTTACAAAATTCAATATCTCCGTGAAACTGAAAGATTGATGCGAAACCTAATTGAAGAAGGAAATGAGCTTGAAATACCGTACTGGGGTACATGAAGGGGTCGCTTCGTTCTCTTCCCAAGAACGTACTCATTCATGAGGTTTTCTTTCTTATTTCTGTCCTTCTTTTTGAATACATACTGGACAGAGCTTTTATCTGGATGATAAACTTCAACAAAGAACGCATTGGAATAAAACATCCCAATTCATAAAGTTGATCGCATGAATAATGATGAACAAAAAGTTTCGAAATAGGTAATGCGAACTATTAAAAAGAGTGATTAAAGGTCATTTCGTAATTACTTAGGTCACATGTACAGTAAGACTATATAAAAACAGAAAAAAAGAAAGAAAGAAAGACAGGAGGGTCATTTCTATTTGTTCATCTGTTTAGGCTGATAACAATCCAGTTTTAAATGAACGTCATTCGTAGTGGCAATTAGCAAAGAACCTGAATGTTCCTATTTGTTAATGAGGTGGTGTTATAAACTGCATGTAGGAATATTCAGGCGTTTCTTAGTCTTTCTTCCCTTCCTGGTGGTTTTTTTTTCTAAATTTAACTAATTTTATCTCAATAATATTTACTTTACTGTGTTTACGATACTCTTCATTGTAATCTTGGATTTTTAGAAAAGGCTTTACAGGGACACTTCATATTTATCCATAAATTTCTTTGAAATCAGATTCAGATCGTTACGAATAGAATAGAATACAGATTATTCCAATAGGAAAGGAAGAAAGACTAAGAAAAATCTCAGGATAGATGCATTAATCTTTAAAAATGAAAAAAAAAAAAAAATCTGAAATACACAGTTTATAAAATCCAAGAAATGGAGAAAATGAACATTTACGCATAAAACATGAAGATATGAAGGAATCTTACAAGGGATGTCATATTTTCAATTTGAAATAACATCTTCTACGGTTCTTATCAGGGTACATTGGTCAAGGGCTCTTCAGCAGCAATGACCTTGAAAGGTATCCTTGGATTTCTTGTATAAGCACGATTCCAGATGAAGTGGTTAGCCGTATGCCTATAACTACACTTCGTATGTAAATTGCGTGTGCTTTCTTGGCTTGTTTGCGGGATGAAAACCCCGAGTTTCCAGGAGGAAAAACCCTACCATCCCAGTACGGGACTGACTAACTCAAGCTTCAGTTGAAATGCCTCGATAAAGGTTCGTTGCATTCTTACAAATTAGATACAGTTTAAAAAATATGAGCATATCTTTATCTAAAATACTTCCCGTAATTCCACTGATTCGAAGCTGTCCATGTTTATCCCTCTGGCATTAACCTACCAATAGCTTTGGAGATAATCGAATCTGTCTTCAAGTATTTCCCCCTTACGTGGATGCGAAATATCACTTACCTAGCAAAAATATTGTGATATATAATTATATGTTATGTAGTTAATATGTAGTATATTATTAATAGTATGTATAATAATGATCAGATATCGAAAATAAATTTGGGAACCGTTTTCAAAAAAGCCGTGCTACATGGTTGCCATGAGAAACTGTTTTCGGGAGTGTACACTGGACTGGAAAAGGATGACCAAGCAATAAACTTCTATTTCATAATCAAGGAAACTGCTAAAAGTAAAGACAACTTCAAGATTTGAGAAATGAAGTTGTTTAAAATATATTTTTCACTTATGTATCTCGTGGTCCAGTGATGATTGAACCAAAATGAAAATATATACAGAATATCACCAGAAAACTGATAGACGATCTGGGAAAATGGCAAAATATGAAAGAAATAATATCACAACGGAATCTGATGAAAGAAATCATTGAAAAGAAGGTGATCAAACCGTTAAAGAAATCAGAATGACATTAAGATGTAAAAAAAAAGAGTAGATAATAAAAAGGAAAAACATTCAAACATTTAAAGGTGGTAATTCGAGTCAGAAATATGGAATGAAATTTAGTAGAAAAAAAAGGTAAAGATACATAAATAAAAGAGCAAGGAGTCGAATTATGAGAACAATTTACTAGCATCTCAATGCAGAACTATAAGCAAATTATAAAACATCAATTTTTTCTAGTGAACAACAGCAAGCAAAGCTCTAATGTATTATAATGCTGGCCTACTTTACCATTCTTTGAACTTACGGAAAATGTATATGAAACACGTAGCACTTACTTAATAAAAAAGTTAATTATTTCCTATAAAACTTAATGAAATTTAAAATAATAGCAAAGTTTTAAAAATAATGGTGTTAAATTAACTGAATAGCAGTATATAGAAGGAATCAATCGACCGTGAGATGCGGTGATTGATTCATTCAATCCAATACCCTTGGAGGGTAATGGATGGCAGTGCTGTAGCCAATGAAGTTCTAACTGAGGCTCGGGTATTGCTGTTACCCTCCTGCCATGATCAGAGCTTTAATAGCTCAATAACACCTTATCCCTACACTTGTCCTCTACAGATAACGGGGAAGATGAAAAGCATTCTTGCTTCGCCCCTTTAAGCCAGTCCTTATAAGGACTATAAGGACGTTCATTTTATTATATGCTTGTGTCTAGCATAGCATATGATTAAAAGCGTTGGGTCATTCGAGATTTTTGCCACTTTACACGCACCGTGGTCGACTGTCAGCGAGGTTATCGTGAAGTGAAAACGTGATGGAACTACCATACCCCTCGTCCGAACTGATAAATCGACACCGGCAAATTCTCAAGCATGTTGTCACAGAAGTGATTGTTCAGTTAATGAATAGCCATCTTGCTAAAAACTATTAACCTTTTATATGCAGCATTACCTCTTCACCATATGTGGAAACTCGTGGATGGGAAGAAAGTACTAGACGTGCTGCACAAGCTGAATAGGAATTCTGCAGTAGGAGCAGGTGGGATATCAGCATCGATGCTAAAAGAGTGTTCAACTGAACTGGCTGTTCCTATGACTAGGCTACATAATTTGAGTCTCAGAACAGGGAAGATTCCACAGGAGTGGAAAGAATGTGAGGTAATCTCATTGCACAAGGGTGCGCAAAGGACCACTGTATCCAATTAAAATAATTTAGCTCTCTTCAAACTAAATTTTAAAATTTAAACAAAATATCAAAGAACTGAAATTGATAATAATTAGTTTTAAATTTTCTAAATGGGTCTTAAATTATTATTTTGATCTAATTCGTAAATCATTTGCTCTAAAATTAGTATTATTTCACTTTTCATATCAATTTCACTGTTCATAGAAATTAGCACTACCCACAATACGTTCTGTTTAAGACACGAAATGACCAGATCAATATAACTAGAAACTGTTTTACATTGGAGCTCGAGATATAATGCTAACCACATCGAAATAAAATTATGAAATTAAAAAACAAAGATTAAAAACTTAGCTAAACGTCCGGAGAACAAAACTCAAAAAATCATTGTTTGAGCATATAAATCATTGGATTACATGTCCACACATAAACTCAATTATTTTTCACGTGCTGGCTACAATACAACATCATGATATATGATTGCCAGTTAATTCCCGCTAAATCAGCCTAAATTTCTTTAACAATATTATTTTTTAAAAATGAAAAAAAAAAAAAACCTAAATGTTTATCTAACCTGAAGAGTAATCTGGAACCAGCGCTACTGCAGATATAACCCCTTTCGTATCGAGTTCGGTCCAATGTCATCCTCCTTTGTAGAGCTTACTTCTCGGTCTCTTTGAGCAGTTATTGTTCTCTAAAAATGAAAATCTCGCATCATTGTTGAAAATCAAATAAAACAAGCGTTTGTATTCATTATTGATTTATTATTGTTTAAACAGATTCGAACAGAGCTAGACGTCATAACAATTTGCATAGTGCGGTCTTGAGAAAGCATCTAATACCTACACTACTTAACACCCTGTCATATAATCTAATAAAAAACATTTAAACAATTACAAAAAATTAAAATACAAACAGTGGAAATTCTCCTAACAACATCCTAAATACACCGATAAAAGCTAGCAAAAATAAAATAGTGATAATAATGTTACATCGATTGATAATCCTACTGTCTCTGAAGAGCTCACACTAGCTTCGAACTCTGTGACAATATTCTACGCCATCATCCTTTCAATACTAAAATTAGCATACAATTCACTTAATATGTTTTATTACTTAATTTACTTTACTTCAGCCACATAATTTACACACACCTATTTAAATTTTTTTAACAAATTAATGAAATATTAAATACATATTTCATATCATTTTATACCTTAGGATCGTACTTTGCTAGTGGCATCATGCAATTACCTGGCAAGACTATCACGTTGTTACGCACACTCTTTTTTTTATTTTATTTTTATTTTTGTTATTAACAGTATGTTCCTCTTTCAGGGTATGTTTAACTCTAATTATGTTAATAGAAACAGATAAATAAAATATTAATAATAAATTTGTATAAGCTAAACTAAATACATTTCAACTGCTAAAATATTATTATTATTGATATTATAATTATAGTATTATAGTTATAAAAATTTTATTATTATTTAAATATAAACAGCTAATAAGCTTCGTTTCGGCGAAATAAACATTATTTAAATTAAGGGGATATTAAATCCCACATTGTTTTAAAACCGAATTGCCAAAAGACCAATTGCTGATTGATAAAATGATTCTGAAAAATTGCAAACGTAGAAAAGCCAACCTTCATATGGCTTGGATAGATTATAAAAAAGCGTTTGATTCGGCGCCTCATAGTTGGATTTTAAAATGCACAGAACTATTCGGTATTAGCGAAAACGTGCAAAACGTTTTGCAATCCAGCATGAAAAAACTGGAAAACAACGTTGGTTATAAATAGAGAAGAAATTGGAGAGGTAAACATAAAAAGGGGCATCTTTCAAGGAGACTCATTATCTCCTCTATTGTTTATATTGTCATTGATCCCCTTAACTAGAATTTTAAATAAAACTGCTCATGGTTATCAAACTGCGCAAAAGAGTGCAAAAATATCTCACCTTTTATACATGGACGATCTGAAGTTGTATGCAAAATCAGAGAATGAACTCGAATCATTGCTTAATACTGTGCACATATTCAGTCAAGATGTATCAATGGATTTTGGCTTAGACAAATGTGCAATCGCTGGAATAACACGAGGAAAGTTTAAAGATCTGAACGAAATAGAGCTGCTCAATGGTGAAATAATCAAGGCAATAAAATTCGAAGATAGTTAAAAATATTTGGGAATTTTAGAAGCATCACAAATTCTGCACAATAAAATCAAAGGAAGAACCAGAGCAGAATACGTATGACGACTAAGAAAACTCCTTAATTCAATGCTTAATGCTGGAAATGTAATAAAAGCAATTATGCTTTTATCACATTTGTTGAAAGGTCCATTATTGAATGGACCCAGCTAGAGGTGGAAGATGTAGACCGAAAAACTCGAAAATTCACAATGCACCATGCCCTCAATCCTGGCAGTGACATTAATAGGCTCTATCTATCACGCAAAAAAGGAGGTAGAGGATTATTATAAGCAAAGCAATTTATTGAATAAGAAAACGAAATTTGAATTATTATCTGCAGCAAACAACGGAAATATTTGTAACTGAGGTAAGGAAAGGGGGTTTATTTAAACCCATGGAGACAAAATTGGAATACAAAACCAACCAAGTAAAAGTGTGAACCGAAAGATGGAAAAATAAGGCATTGCATGGAAAATACCTTCACAGCATAGAGGACAGCGCAGACAGCACCTTGACCTGGCAATGGTTGATTAATAAAGAACTAAAGAAAGAAATAGAATCGGTAATTTTTGCAGCGCAAGAACAGGCCATTAAAACCAACATTATGAAGGCAAAAATACAAAATATTCAAGAAGACAGTAAATGTAGATTGTGCAAAGAAAAGAAAGAAACGGTAGATCACATTATAAGTGGATGCTGTAAAATCGAACAAATTGAGTACCGTAAAAGGCATGATAACGTAGCTAAGATAAACCACAGGCATTTATGTAAAAAGTATGGGTTTGAAGTATCTAAAGACTATTGGAAGGATAAAGTTCACCAGAAAGTGGTTGAGAATGAAAAAGCTAAAATACTCTGGGATTTCAAAATCCAGACTGACAAAAGCTTGGAATGTAATACACCCGATATCGCAGTGGTTGAAAAACGCGAAAACAAGGGTGTTACGTTTATCGAAATATCCGTTCCAGGCGATAGTCGGATTGACGACAAAGAAAATGAAAAAATTACAAAGTATCGCGATTTGCAAGTCGAAGTTGAACGAATCTGGCAAAAGAAAACGAAAGTTGTTCCCATAACAACAGGTGCTTTAGGCGCCATCTCTATAACATTGAAAAAACATCTAGATGCACTCGAGTCAGATGGATTAAAAATTGGGCAGCCGCAAAAGGCCGCTTCGTTCAGCACAGCTTTCATTTCAGAAAGTATTTCCACAACCCATAGGGCCTTGGGTAGGGCTCAAATTAGCGGAATATAATCAGCTTTTACTTAAGACTGAGGAAGCAAATCAAGCTTTGATGAAAATATTATATATATATATATATATATATATATATATTTTTATTTTCAGCAGCAACAACAACAAAAAATGTAAACTGCAACTTGCACGCAAGTTATTTACCTTGCATAATTGTGAAGTTTAACTAGAAACTATTACTGACCATCACAGTAACATATCTAGTTACTTTGATCGTTAGTATTACTAATAATATATCAACTGTTGTTCTATACGAATTGTGCAAAATATTAATTGTGCAAAATATTAATTGCAATCTAAACTTTTAAGCTTTGCACTTTCATATACACCACCCAATAACCGATGTCCTTATGGCGATGCACAATGATATGACAGGTATGTATGTTAAATAGCATACATGAATGACGAAGATTGCATAACTGATTAAAAATTATTATTATTATTATTAACTTAATGAATTAATTCCACTTTAACAAAACGAAAGCAGTACTCAGCACTGAACTTTTTGTATCACGTTTTTTGTTTGTTTGTTTGTTAAGTTTTGTTCGTTTTGTTTGTGTATGTGTAATTTATTTGAAAGAGAATAAATATTTTATATTAAATATTAAAATAATAATATATAATATAAAAAGGAACGTTATTATATTAAAGCCCGTGACTAATTGCTACATAAAACTCGAAAAATGCGTATCTTTTATTTTATGTTATTCATATCACATATTAAGATAATAATCAGTTATAATTTACTCTCAATCAAACCGTTGCTGGTTTCTATCTATGCTTTCGTATGTCAACTTGTAGCAGATGGATCCTTCTGATGCAGAAATTCTTTTTCTTCAAAATATGCTCCTATGAATTTCGGTTTCAGGTTTATAGCAAGAAGAAAATAAAGATTCGTAAGTTATTCATTAAAGAAAGATTAATAATCAAAGCACTAAAATGTAAATGAGAAAGCAGGCGAGTTCAGCGTAAAGAATTCCGATTAATTACTTTTCTTCTTTCTGTTTCATGAATTCATGAGAATGAAGTATGTGCAAAGAAGGACAACAGAAAAAATAATTGCTTAAGGATGAGGAACACGGATGGAAGGTAACGCATAGCAAATCATAAACTGAAGATAAGAAGCATTGCGCTGGAGGTAAAGTGTCAAGAAGTTAAACAGAAAAGGATAAGATATATTATCCAACATTATTACATGAAAGCAACTCATAACGAAGTGAACATGGACAACATAAAAAGAATCATTGTTAGGAACATTTTCCATAAATATCCAAAAATCTAACTAATCGACTAAGATCAGCAGGCATTCTCGAATATTCTAAAAGTAAAAAGAATGAAATGAGAGCATAAACACTCTAAAATGGGAAAAATAAATGAAAGAAATGATAATTGAAGAAGTTTCAAAGGCTACATTTATAATTGGAGTTCCATCAAATTGGAAATTAAAAAACTACCTACTGAAGGCATACTGAAACAAATAAAAGAATATTATTTATATCATACATATTTCAAGTATCAAAGCCATGATATGACTCATTAAAGCTTTTTTGCATGCTCATAGAAAAACACGTTGAATATAAATATCACCAAAATAATACGCATTAATATTTCTATTAGCAAAAGTAAACACAATGTATAGATATGTATATAAATACTACAACTTCGCTATTGATACACACACTGCTGCCTGATTAAATTGGAGGGGTGGGATGCTCCCAAGTCAGTGAACTGTGTCAGGAGTGAAATGGTGCAAGAAAGGAACTAACAGAGTTTGAAAGAGGCGTTGTGATAGATGGCCATATTGCAGGCCTATCTGTTAGGCAATTTTTTGATGCTGTACACAGGACATGAAATCGGCTCACAAATGTCTCTCCTCGCTCAGGCTCGCTTCGACCTCTATCTCAGGGATGAAATGTTTCATCTGTGCGTCTCTTCCGAAGGTTCTTCCATGATCACTGCACCAATAAATTGCCAAACATCATTGCTCCGCTTGCTATTACGCCTATGAAAACAAGAGCAGCAGCAGTTGTTCAACACCCTTTTACGGTACAGCCGCAAACTCATCGAACTGCTTCTCCCCTTCTCCCATTTATTACATTTTCCCGTTCTGGAACAGCTTTCTCCATGATATGTGTTCAAGTGTTTCAACGCTCTTTATGAAGAATGTCAATAAGTTTCTTCTTTCTCAATTTTTGTCTGCACCTCACACGGCGATGGGGTGCTATAGGTTCTATTTCCTTTCGTGTGTGGGATAAATATAACAAAAGAAAAGCCCGATCACACACACACACACACACACACACACACACACACACACACACACACACACACACACACACACACACACACACACACACACACACACACACACACACACACACACACACACACACACACACACACACGTGCGATTATTTTGACATCCATGAATTAATACGTAATGGATGTCCATTACAATTACAAATTGTAGTTGGTTATTCTTCATCTTAGCTTCGTATCTGCTATTGTTTTGATTTTAAGAAAGAATTAGGTGAAAAATACTGGAATTGTTTGAGATTCCTCTGTGCTATCTGAGATTTCCTCAGAAATTAATATCTTCCGTATAACTGAGTTCGGATTTGTAATAATCTGCTAATACCAATGGGGGAAAATTAGAGTAATCATCTTTTTTTTACAGATTTCATTATAATCAAACATTATAAAGTAATGAATATGTTCAGCTCTGTCAAAATTCATGCTCTCTCTCTCTCTCTGCTCAACACAGGTAACTTTGTTTGTGCTTAAACAGCATTACTATACGCATGCGTGCTTTCACTCAGCAGTGTATGCATACTCACAATGGAATGTAGTAATATTTCATTAGCAATAAATACGATTATATTTCAAAATATCAACCGAAGTAGTTTAGGAGATTCTTCTTAGGGTATTTATCGCTTTTTCTGCTTATAGGAAGATATCACTACCGTTTTCACTTTCTTTTCATTATTTTCTATGAATATGCCCTACGAAATTCCGTACTGCATAATCATTACGCTATTCTAATCATTGTTATGCAAATTAGGTTTTTGGTATTATTTTTATAACAGGAATGTTACTCAGCTGAAACAACGATTTACCTTGGCTTCATTTTAACCTCAAGCTGAATCTTATCAAGAATGGGGACTATTCTTTTCAGTTACAGACTTTCTGTAACTACACTAAAACGTCTAAGTACGTAAAGTGGACTGCAATTAGGTGTGTATGGCGATTGTTAGGCAATCACTTCTGCTTCTGCAACGTTAGCGACATTGTTGCGAAAGTTAAAAGAATTCAGTGATTGTTTAAGAGTTAACTTTATTTTGATTCACGACATTAAAATTCAAATTAAAATTGAATATTTTACATCAGTGACATCACGTTAGAAATTAGAATAATAAGGGATATGTTTTATGATATTTTCGGGTTTCATCATTCTTAAGTCATCTTTCTGTTGCCATCGTCAATCTTCTTCTTATTTTTTCTCACGCGTACATTCCTTTTCCTTTCCTGTTCACTAATTCTGTTGCATTTTTCATGCCACTGCTGAAAAGGAGAAGTTGTAAACCAGAAGAAGTTGTTCATTTACGCTATTGTAAACCAGATAATACTGTATGTCATATTAGTCATAAAATAGTTTGTGACATCCAAGGAAATCGTATAAATCAATTATCTTTAACTTAAAATATGTGCATCGTTACTTTTGTGCATTGCTTCAGCTCACCGACATCAGTCAGAGTATCTCAGTACTCACTTAAACACAAATACTAACTGCCAGAATCATTCTTTCGCCTGTCTCCGTAGCTCAAGTAAAAAAAAAAACAACTGATTGTTACTGTAACGGTTTCATCTTCGAATTCCGAGAACGGATTGGTTTCTACTCTGAAGTCGTTTTCGTAACTATTGACTTTATAATGTTTTCGTTTTTCTTGAAAATAAATACCACCGCTTGAGCACCGGTGATAAACATCACAGCTTGCGTTGGAAAGACAAAACATACTAGTAACTTAAGTAAAGTGTGTGTATTCTCCTGGCCAGCGTGATGGATGAAAAACCCTAGTTTCCACGACGGAAAAACACTGACCTGTCGTGGAAACTAACCAGCACGTATCGGGCAGGATAACTCAAGCATCAGCTGAAATGCTTGGGTAAAGTTCTTTGTGTTCTTAGATATTAGATACTTAACTATATATTAAAAAATCAGTATGTCTTTATCTAAAACCCTTCCCATAATTCCACTGATTCACAGTTGGCCATGTCGATCCCGCAGGCATTAACCTACCAATGGTTTTGGAGATAATGGAATCTGTCTTCAAGGATTGCGACCCTCCATGAATGCGAAACATTACTTACCTTCCAAAAAATATCGTAATATAAAATTATGTAGTCATATTCATATTCATAGTATTCATATATATCATTATGATATATATATGAATGATCAGATATCGCAAATAATTCGGCAACCGTCTTCAAAGAAAGCAGGGTTACATGGTCGCCATGGAAAACGTTTTGGGAACGTACACTGGAATTGGAAAAGGATAATCATGCTAAGCTATAAATTTGTGAAGACAGCTTCAAGATTTGAGAAATTAAGTTGTTAAAAAAATGTTTTTCACTTATCTGTGTCCTGGTACAGCGGCGAACGAATCAGATTGAAAATTTTATTCAGAACATCGCCCTCAAATTAAGGGAAAAATGGCAAAATATGAAACAAATAATGTCATAATGGAATCGTGTGAAAGAAATGAAGGGAAAGGTGATAAAATTGTATAAGAAATTAGAATGACATTAAGATGTAAAATCGATGGAATATGATAGGGAAAAACATTCATAAGCAAAGTAATTCGAGTAAGAAATACGGAATGAAATTTAGTAGAAAAAAAAGGTAACGATATATAAATAAAAGAGCAAGTTGGTGAATTATGAGAGAAATTCGGAAGGAACTCATTGCAGAACTGTAATCAAATCATAGAACATCAATTTGTGCTATTGAATATCGATGCAAAGCTTTAATGTACTGTAAATCTGGCTTATTTTACCATCCTGTTGGAAGTCCATCGCTTCCATTGTATATGAGAGGTATCATTTATTGCAGGACATTTGCTTTTATAATAGAAAGTTTAATTATTTTACTTCAACAAATAAATTAGAATTTAAAATAAAAGAATGATAAAATGAAGGATACTATTTGAAAAATTAAAAGATTAGTAAAATATTTTCATACACTTAATACACCAATTTTGAGATTGAATAGAGTTTCTATCTAATGTTTTATACAAAGAATTAAATTCGTTGACCTGGTGAGATGCGGTGATTAATACCCTGGGAGGGTAACGGATGGCAATGCCATTGTAAATGAAGTTCTAACTGAGGCTCGGCTATTCCTGTTACCCTACTGCCATGATCAGAGCTTTAATAGCTCAATTAAATTATACCTTATTCCTATACTGTCCTCTACAGATAACGGGGAAGATGAAAAGCATTCTTGCTTCGCCCCTTTAAGCCAGTCCTTATAAGGACTATAAGGATTGAATTCGTATGGTTTTGGATTTCCATTGAGTTTGATCAGATGGAATGTTATTTCTATATTAATAATGTGAGTTTGTGAGTCGAATTTGAATTACTTTTGTAAGTGGTACTTGTTGCAGATGAGTTTTGAAAATCTTGCCATTTTATGCTGAGGCTTTTATCTTAAAATTTCACAGTTTTGCGAAAATACCGGCCAAACTATTAACTGCACGGTAAGCGTTCTGTTTTTATAGCTCCTGACACTTCACATTGATAGATCTGGACAAACAAATAGATGAGACGATATTTGAGGTCAGCCAATGGTCAGATCTAAGATCTACAATGTCCAGTTTACAAATTGATTACACAAAGGCCAAAAATGTGGATGAGTGTATCAAGATACAACCCGCCAAGGTGACAGATTATAGAAAAGTAAGAAAGGAAATGGACGTCAGAGGTATTCAGTACCATACCTTCTCATTCAGTTCGGAAAAAAATTTAAAAGTGATTCTCCGTGACATCTTTGAAGAAATAATTAATCCAGAAGAGATAGCTTCTGATCTTAACTAACAGGATCTGCCTCCTATAAAGGTCAGCAGAATGTATATATCTGACAAGTCTCCCATGCCGTTAGTCCTTGTATGGATCCACAACATATACAAAAATTACTGAGATAAGAGCCAACAGGCTTCACTTCGGCAAAGTAAAATTATTCAAATTAAGTGGATATTGAATTCCACATTATTTCTTAGCCGAATAAGAAACTCAAAGATAGAAATTTAAGAGTTTCATGCCGAATATACAACTGTTCTATATTCGGCACAACACAGTGGCATCCATCATGGTCCTATATGAGAATGATACAACATTATTAGCCAGATCTCTTCGGCCACACCTTGTTACTAAAACGCTTCCTTCAGTTAGAGAAATGGTTCTCCAAATGGAGACTACATGTAAATCCCCAAAAGACTTCAGCCATTCTCTTGACGAAAAGATCGTTATCTCCTGCAGGAGACATCTTACTATTCAATACTAAAATTCCCTGGCAGACAGAAACAAAATACCTCGGTGTCGTGATTCACAAAAAATTAACTTTTAACCAGTATGCAAAGGAATCAAAAACCATCGCCCAGATCAACCCCCTAATTAACAGGAACAGCAAACTAAAGAACAGAATCAAATTGCTTTTATACCAGCTGATAATTCGTCCCATAGTCACTTACGTTTCTCCATCCTGGAGCCATACCTCCAACACTATCCACAACTGCAACGCATACAAATCAAGCTCTTGCGAATGATTCTAAACGCTCCATGGTTCATCAGAACCATTCAACTTCATCGAGATACAATCTTTAGCAACGACGTTTTTCCTAAAAACGTCCATACACCCCAACTATCTAGTTCAGCAAGCTGTATCCTACGAAGCAACGGATATATTCAAACATAAAAACCAAAAGCCTGTAGTAATGCATAATCTCCATGCCCATTCAGGGCGAGCAAACTGCTCAAAAATTTTTTCCTTCACTGTAGCCGTAACAGATAGCGGGGAATATAAAAAGCATCTTGTTTCACCCTAAAGTCATTAATGTTAATTTTCAATTGAATTCCTATTTGTGTGCCTAGAATGTGGCGAAAGTACATTTGTTTACGTTTATTTTGTCCGTATCCGTGTAATGTAAATTATTTGAAAGAGAATAAATATTTTAAATAATGTTACTATTTTTCATATTATTATTAATATAAGGCAAGACGAATTCGGCTTCAGATCTGGAGCCGAATTTGTGTTGTCTTTCCTCTTTTTTCCTCTGTAAGTTGATCACTGATTGCTAAAGAAAACTCGGAAAATGCGTGCTTTTTTATATCATTCATATCACATACTAAGATAATAATTAGTTTTAATTTTCCAGTAGCAGAACCGCTGCTTGTTTTTGTGTAGGTTTTCAAATGAAAACTTCCATCACTTGGATCCTTCCAAAGTAGTTTTTCTTATTCTAATTACGTTGATATGAAACTCAGTTCAATTTTATATCAAGAAAAGTCAAAGATTAGTGAGATGCTTAATGAAACAAAGATTAATATGCTACAAATGAGAAAGCAGACGAGTTCAGTGTAAAGAATTGCAATTAAATACTTCTCTTCTTTGGGTTGGACTGATTGGATTCATGAGGATGGGGTCGATACAAATAGGGATAACGGAAAAAAAGGTTGAGAGTCCTTCAGAAAGTTTCAAGAAATTTTACAGAAAAAAATAACACGAATTATTATCCTACATTATTACATGAATGCAACTCATAACCAAGTAAACATGAACAATATAAGACGAATCATTTTTCAGAACATTTTCCATACATATCAAAACGTAACTAAGCATCTAAGGTCAGCACGTGGACTAGAATATTTTGGAAGTAGAAAGAATGAAATTAGATCATACAAACTCTAAAACTAACCGAAGAGAAAATAAAATGAAAACGATGATTGAATGAGTTCCAAATACTGCATTTATAATTAGCGTTGCACCAAATTTCAAATTTAAAAACAAAACGATCCACTGAAATCATTCTGAAACAAATAAAAGAGTTTTATTTAAAGCATACAAATTTCAAGTATCAACGCCATCATATGACTCATTAAAGCTATTAGAATGCTTACAGAAAAACATGTTGAATACAAACATTGTAAAAAGAATATGAATAATTATTTCTGTTAAGTAAAACTAAAAATAATTTATAGATAGGAATATGAATACAACAACTTCGGTATTGATATATACGATAATATATTCACACTGCTTCGTGAATAAATTGGAGGAATGGGATGCTTCCAAGTCAATGCAATTGCCTCCGGGTGAACTGGTTGCGAGAAGGGAACTAACGGTGTTTGAAAGAGGCGTTGTGATAGGTTGTCATGTTGCAAGCTTATCTGTTAGAAAAATTGTTGATGCTGTCCAAAGGAGATCAATTCGGCTAATAGATGACCCCTCGCTCACAGGCCCACTTCAATGTCAGTCTCACAGATGAAATGTTTCAGACGTGTGTGTGTTCTGGAGATACTTCTAGGTCATTGCTCCAGTGAACTGGCAAGCATTATTCTTCCCCTAGTTGTTAGGCCTGACAAACATGAGATTATATCAGCAATACAAGATTTACAATTGTCAAATAACACCGTCACAAGAAGAATACATGTCATTTCAATGGACAATCAAACTCAGTTAAAAAGTGACTTGGAAATATGTAACTAGTTCTCTTTACAATTTGACGAGTCAACAAATATATCAGACACAGCACAGTTAGCAGTTATGGTGAGCATGGTATTTAGTAACTTCACTGTAAAAGAAGATCTATTGAAAATATTACCCATGAAAGGATGAACAAAGGGTGAATATATTTATAATACATTCAGAATATACGCCAAGTCCATAGATATGCGTTTGAACAAGCTGTCTGCGATAACTACTGATGGGGCACTAGCAATGGTTGGCAATATCAATGGATTTATTGCACTCTGCAAGAATGATCATTAATTTCCAAACTTTATGTCCCACCACTGTATTATCCACCAGGAAGCTTTGTGCAGTAAAATACTGCCCTTTGGACATGTTATTAAAGTTGTTACGAAAATAATCAACTCCATTCGAGCAGCCCCTTTGCAGCACCGCCTTTTCAAGGCTCTATTGCAAGACATTAAAGATAAAGAACCTGATCTCATCCTGCATACTGAAGTACGTTGGCTCAGTAAAGGTAAAGTCCTTACAAGATTTTTAAGCTTAATTGAAGAAACAAAAAAAAATCTTCACGTCAAGAATGACACTTTTGATGAACTCAATGACTTTTGCTAGCTGTTGGATTTATGTTTTCTCACAGACATCGTGGAAAAATTGAATTCTTTAAATTTGGAGTCGCAAGGAAAAGATACACATGTCGCTGAAATGATAGGCTCTGTAAACTCATTTAAAGCAAAACTGGATTTGTGGATATCACATCTACAGATGGGATCTCCCTTCATTTCCCAAATATGAAAAAAATGGTAGGTGATAGTGAATTTAACTTGTCACCGTTTGTTAAACATCTTCAAGTGCTTAAAGAACAGTTTGAAATGAGATTTCAGGAATTTACTATCATCGAGCCAATGGTCTCCTTTTTTATCAATCCTTTTACTTGCCAAGTAAATATAATGGAAATAGCTGCATGCATTGCAAAGCTTGTTCAAGTAAATGCTGAAGAACTGGAGCTAGAAATGTTGGATCTTCAGAATGACATTACACTAAAATCCCATATAACAGATGAAAACTTCTGTAATCTAGTGGATAGAAAAACGTTTCCATTCTTAAAAAGAGCAGCCTACAAGATAAAATCGTTTTTCGGTTCCACATACCTTTGCGAATCATTATTTTCAACCACAAATATCATAAAATCAAAATATAGATCACGACTCACTGATGAGCGTCTTCATGATTGTTTAAGAATTGGAATATCATCATATTCTCCTAATTATGAAGCACTGTACAATGAAATACAATGCCAAAGATCACACTAACTTACATACATATATATATTTAACTTTTTATATAATGTAAACTTTTAAGTAATAAAACATTTCATTATAATATAAACTTTGTATGTATTCATTTAACAAAATAATTCAAAAAATGTGCTTGAAAAAATGGATGCTACCCGTCGCCACACCGGTGTTTCAGAATCTGCTCTTGGAAACAAAAAGGTTGGGAACCCCTGTACTAGGCAAATACCAATTTTAGTTTGTTATTCTTCATCCTAGCTTCATATTTGCTACGGTTTTAGTTTTAAGAAAAACCTGGGTGCAAATTTCTGAAATTGTTTGAGGATCCTCGTATCGGAGATTTCCTCAGAAATTAATATCTCCTGTAAATATATGTGTACCTTAATCATATACAATTCTTGTATTTTTCACTTTAATCATAATTCTTCTGAACTTCTTACGATTATCGATCGAATTCAGTTCAGTAGTCACTTTGTTTTCTTCCTTTTCCTTGAATGTGCCCTAAGATTTTCCGTATTGTATTCATTATTAACTACACTATTCTAATCATTGTTATGCATATTAGTTTTTTTGGTATTATTCTTACCACGATCTGCCTCTAATTGAGTTCAATCTCGGGCTGATTCTTATTAAGAATGGTGACTACTTTTTTCTGAGCCTTTCCGAAACTAAAGGAGGACATCTGTTTACGATCATAGACTATAATTATGTGTAAAGGGCCATTTGTTAGGCAACAACAATCGCTGATGCATGAGTATCACTTCTGCTCCAACATTGTTAGTGACATTGTTGCCAAACACAAAGGAAAGCAGATTGATCAAGCGTTATTTCTTTATTTTTTATTCAGGATACTAAAATTCAAATTAAAATTGAATGGTTTACATTTGTGACATAATGTTGTAAATTAGAATAACAACGGAACAACCGGCTATTTTTTCTAGCTACTCACTGATGAGACCTCAAAAAAGGTTGAAACCGGTCTGGGTAGTGACCTCTCCTCATAATGTAAAGCAGTATTACATCTTCTAAGAGCTGTGTGTTTTTACATTATGAGAAAATATCAAGGATAGTGAGGGATCTTGCTCCACCTTTGCTTCGAGTTGTCTTGGTGTTGTACGACCAGGTGGTCACTTACGCTTGGATTCGCCGATAGTTCTTCTGCATGAAACTCTTAGATTTTAGAGTTTCGCATACTGGCTGTAAAATAATAAGAGATTTATTTAAGTTAAGGGATATTACATCCCATATTGTTTCTTAGCCGAATAAAAAACTCAAAGAGTTTCATGCCGAATAGTGATCGGAGCTTGCTCCACCCTTACTATGAGTTGCCTCAGTTTGCACTACCAAAAGGGTCAGGTGTTGCACTATCCGGGTATTTGCTTACGCTTGGAATCGCCGAACTTTATATAGTTTCTATATTCGGCATGAAACTCTTTGACTTTCTTATTCGGCTAAGAAACAATATGGGATATAATATCCCTTAACTTAAATAAGTTCATGTCGTCAAATTGAAGCCTTTGGCTCTTCATATAATTAATAATAAGGGATTTTATCCCCTTAATTGAATAACGGAACAAATTTTAGAAATTAGTATTATCAAATAATTGGAAGTAATTCCTGCATCACCAGTGGAGCGTGCTCTTGTGCACAGTACGTGCAAGACTTAGTTGAAATAAATTACTACAAGTAACTACTCGGAGAGGAAATGGAAAGTTGTTGTTAATGAGGATCTTTGGTGAGGTGAAACTTGTGCTCACGAGAATATTAACTTGATATTGAATATAACTTTATTAACATCGTGACATGCTAAAGATATGGAGATGCTTATCCACACACACACACACACACACACACACACACACACACACACACACACACACACACACACACACACACACACACACACACACACACACACACACACACACACACACACACACACACACACACACACACACACACACACACGTGCATATTTAAGAAAAAATAAATTTAAAGATTTGGATCATGAGTAGGAGGTTAAATATTCCGTCTACAAGGAATTTTGGTAATCACTTGTGAGTCGATCACGTGTTTTCATACTCTTTACTTTCATCAGCATAGAAGAAAAGGAACCGACATTGATCAATCCGTGCTAATGTTATTCATTACTGTGATGTCCAACGCTGTTTGCTCACCCAACTTCGCTTTTGTTGAACAAATGTGATACCATCAACGGTTGTCTTCTATTATCGTTGTTTTAAAAAAAATAAAAATAAATAAATAAATAATAATAGAGCCTCTGTAGCTATTATCGTTGTGGATTATTATATTGTCCGTCACCCTCACTTAAATGCAGATACTGTCAATAGAAAACGCATTGGTTTCTAAATGTCTACTTGGAAGTCGCTTGCATAATTTTGTTACTTTATAACGCTTGTCATTTTTCTTTAAAAACATACAGCAGCTCGAGAACCAGTGATACTCATCAGAGCACTCGTTGGAAGAAAAAGAAATGTTGGTAACTTAATGTCTTGTTAAAAAAGAAAACTAAACGGAAGCTATGCCCAGATTTGGAAATTAATTGATGCATGAGCTGAATACCAGAAAGTTTTTCCACTTTTATTTGAAATAGCAAAGGCCACATTTCCACTTTCTCCACTCATGTGTTCCGTCTTGTAATTTCCAATAGAACTTGAAGAAATGAATTCTCCTTTGGAAAGATAAGATTCACTTTGTTATCCTCAAAATGTGGAAGAATTGTACAAAGAAACTAAAATATCAAAACAAAACAATGATAGTCTTATACTTATCAATATTTTGTTTCTTCATTAGTTCTAAGGAATATTTTAAAGATTGGATCATGAAAAGCAAGGTGAATATATATTCCGTACTACAATGAATTACGAAAATAAGTCCTTATAAGGACTGGCTTAAAGGGGCGAAGCAAGAATGCTTTTCATATTCCCCGTTATCTGTAGAGGACAGTGTAGGGATAAGGTGTTATTGAGCTATTAAAGCTCTGATCATGGCAGGAGGGTAACAGCAATAGCCGAGCCTCAGTTAGAACTTCATTGGCTACAGCATTGTTGCCATCCATTACCCTCCAAGGGTATTGGATTGAATGAATCAATCACCGCATCTCACGGTCGATTGTTCAATCTGATTCCTTACGAAAATAACAACCCCCGTTAAATTCTTTATTTGATATTATATAAATAATAAAGAGGTGTATTGATATATTCTATTATTTCCACAAAACCTTAAATTATATTCGATAATTAAAAGCTTAAAATTCTTAAAAGTTTATTTTATTTATTTTATTATATTAAATCTTAATGAATACCTTAATGTACACTTAATGACAAGAAAGTTTCCCATGTGTGAAAATATTTGCAAATGAATCATTCAATTTGTGCTCATGGATTCTGTTCATTATTTATTATGCTTAATTACGTGCCCTTCAGATGAAGGGCAAGTATATATATATATATCTCGAATTTAGAGGTACTTCTCCCGATGCACAGCATGCTCTAATGCTAGGTTTAAAGATCAAGAGCATTGTGAGATTTCATTCTGCAATCGCGTAGTCTTAAAATCATTGCCAATTAATGACTTCCACATCCTTCCTAACATTTGAGACAACAATTTGTTTTGTTGAGACTTCTCTGCCGACTAGTCCTGAAATCAGAATTATTTAGAACAGTAGTCGCTATGCAAACCACGAATCACCGAGATTCCATCGCAATTTTGTGGCCTTGCCACATAAAAAATTTATTTCTAGAATGAAATTTAATTTCTTTTATTGAAATCATAGATGGTATATATAAATACTTCTATTTGTTATCTACATAAGACTTTTTATAATATTCAGAGGAGGTGCTGCTATCGTGTGTTATTTTATGATCGTTTTATGCGTTTCCACACGAAGCGTTTTTCTCGAATTATATTCTACTTATTCATGTTGGTATAAACATTTGGATGCATAAGAAATCACTTGCCAATGTTATGGTCAGTACATTAAGCAGGATGTACGTTTGAGGTCAGAAAAAAAAAGAACGTTAAGTGGACATTATATGAAAGGAATATGAGAGACAGGTCTGCCCTCAAATGCTAGTTTATCTGGTGTAGGTAAGTAGTCTACTCCAATTTAGGAATCGTAATATACCCACTGAGCATAAAAATCAGACCAATCAAAGCAAGCTGTTAAATGAAGAGCCAATGGAAGCTACTCAATGGGGATGATGGTCTGACACTTACCAATACTATTAAGCAATTTAAATGTTTGTTACACATGCGGTGCATAAACAAAATGAGTCTTCACTCAAATAACACAATTCCTGACATGCAGAACGTCAAGCAACAATGAGTGATATGAGTGGGGGAAAACCTTGGGATTATGTAGTTTCCTGAACAGAGTGGCACTATTGAAATGTAACAACAACAATAATAATAATAATAATAACATCACATTAGAAATGTCATCCTACCAAATACTCGTCAGTCTGTTTATTCGAATGGTTGGCATATCCATTCTCCAACCAAATTGACAATTGACATTTATGACTTAAAGGGTGAAGCGAAAAGCTTTTCATATTCCCCGTTGTCTGTTATGTTCACAGTGAGGGAAAATACTATGAGCACTTTGCTCGCCCAGAATGGGCATGGAGATTATACATCACTGAAGGAAGTTAAAATGGCTTTTGGTCTTTTGTGTTTGAATGTATCCGTGGGCTCATAGGCTACATCTTGCTGAACTAGATCATTGGGATGAGTGGACGTCTTCAGGAAGAACTTTGCAGCTAAAGTTTGTAGGAAGGAGAAGATATAAGGAATATTTGTATCTCGGTGAAGTTAATGATTTCTGACGAACCATGGGGCGTTTAGGTTCATTCGCAAGCATTTGTTCTGAACACGTTGCAATTTGATAATATTTGTAGTGGAGGTGTGGCTCCAGGCTGGAGAAGCATAAGTAACTATAGGACGAATCGTCAGCTGGTATAAAAGCAGTTTAATTCTGATTTAGCTTGCTGCTTCTGTTTATTAGGGGATAGAACTGAGCGATGGCTTTAGATGCCTTTGTACGTGTAGCCTTGATGTGTTGGTTAAAAGTTAATTTTTTGTCGAGGACGACACCTAAGTAATTTGTTTCCGTCTGCCAGGGAATTTTGGTGTTGAATAATAAGATGTCTCCTAAAGGAGATATCGACCTTTTTGTGAAGCGAATAGCTGAATTTTTAGGGGATTTACTTGCAGTCTTCATTTGGAGAACCATCTTTCTAATTTCAGAAAGTTTTCTTGAAGTTTTCTAGTAACGAAATATGGTCGGAGAGATCTGACTAATAATGCTGTGTCATCTGCATACAGGGCCATGATGGATGACATTGGGTTGTGCTGGATATCAGACATGTATACAGAGAACAGCAATGGAGACAGTAGTGATCCCTGTGGCACTCCGGCCAAGATGGGTCGCTAAGATGAGGTAGTGCCGTTAATCTTGACTTGCATGGTCCTATTTTGCAGATATGAACTAACTAAATGTGTCAATTTCATTGAGATACCAGCTGAGATAAATTTGTGTAGCAATCCAAAGTGCCATATTTTGTCAAATGCATTGGATAGGTCAAGGAAAACAGCTCCCGTGTACTGATGCCAGTTGTAGCTGGTAGTAATTTATTCCACAATTCCGTGGATTTGGTGAGTAGTACTGTGGTATTGCCGAAAGTCGAACTGCTCTTTAGGAAGGATGTCTAGTTCATTTATTGAGGCTTGAAGACGTGAGAGGATGACCTTCTCTGCAATCTTGCCTAGGTTGGAGATGAGACTGATTGGACGATAAGTTTGAGGCAGGTGAGGACCCTTGCCTGGCTTATGTATAGGAATTACATCGGCCAGTTTCCAGGTGGTAGGAAAATAGTGAAGACTTAGGATTGCATTTAAAATCATGGTCAGGTGCACTACTGCTTTTCAGGGCAGAAGTTTGATCACCCGATTAGTAATGCCGTCTGTCCCAGGAGCTTTTTTGTCCTTTAATTTTTTAATAATGTCATATATCTCAGCAGGTGTCAGGAAGTTCATTATAATTATAAACAACATCAATAAAAATTTTATAATAATAATAATAAAACATTGCCTATGTCAGGAAGTATGGTCAGTGCTGGTGTCAGGAAGTTTGAGTGAGTGTCTGGCCTTGCTGTGAATCTTATATATGTGGTCAAAGTCAAGGTTTTCACACTAAGGCCTGCATTGCTCCTCTAAATTGTGTGCTATAACTTCTGCTTTGTCTACATCTGTGTGAGCAAGGCCCTGGTTAGAGAATATTTGGGGAAGGGGTCTGTCTTTGTTTCTGATATTTTTCAGTAGTCCCCAGATGGAGTGATCAGTAGGTGAAATGGAGACTAACTTTTCTTCCCATACTTGGTCTCTATGTGCTTTGATTGCATCTCTTACTGCCCCATTTAATCTGTTTAAAGCTGTTTTATCTTGTGGTGCACACGCACGTGTTAGGGAATCTTTTCCTAGCTCTGCTTTTTTCTCTGATCAAGTTCATGATGTCTTCAGACAAACAATCTGGCTTGCGGGCATATTTGTTGGAAGTAGCTACGATTATAACATAACAAAATTATTATAGCAGAATTAATTTGTTCTCCAACCGAACTTATAGTCCTTATAAGGACTGGCTTAAAGGGGCGAAGCAAGAATGCTTTTAATCTTCCCCGTTATCTGTAGAGGACAGTGTAGAGATAAGGTGTTATTGAGCTATTAAAGCCCTGATCATGGCAGGAGAGTAACAGCAATAGCCGAGCCTCAGTTAGAACTTCACTGGCTACAGCATTGCCATCCATTACCCTCCAAGGGTATTGGATTGAATGAATCAATCACCGCATCTCGAACACCCTCCGCTATATTCTTTATTTAATATTATTTAAATAATAAACAGGTGTATTGATATATTCTATGATTTCAACAAAATCATAAATTATATTCTAAAAATTAAAAGCTTAAAAGTTTTAAAACTTTATTTTATTTATTTTAGTATATTAAATCTTTAATATACTAAAATAATATACTTAATATACTTATAAAAATGACTTGTCGCAAGTAAATCATTATAAAAAAAATCAATAAAAATTTTATAATAATAATAATAAAACATTGCCTATATATAGAATTTTAAAAGCCTTCAAATAATGAATTTCTTTCTAGCATTAACTCTATACAGGGCAGGTTGCAATATGCTTTTCGTATCATGAAAAGCGTAAGGGGTCAAATTGAATTTATATATAAATAATTATGAGCGTACGAGTACTTCGCACATGGTCAGTTAGTTACATAGGCACAACGCACCGTATTGTGCACAATACCATATGACCAAGTTAAACTGCGATGATAGAACAGGATGTGAATTTAGCAGTATGCGAATTTTATGAAGTTCACACTAAATAATTTTAAAAACATTTAGTTATCTTTCAGAAAACGTTAAACCTTGTTTATATTATCTTTGAAAATTTGAATATTTTGAAAATTTTTCTTTAGAAACTTTAGTAATTTTTCGTTTCCTAATACATCTATAATGAAATTCTATTTACATTAATAAAAAATAGACTGAACTATTCTGAAGTTCATAAATTGGCCTCGGACATATCTTAATGTGAAAAACCACAACGTGACCTGTGACAAGTGACATTTTGAAAGGAATTGGAATTGGAGAGTCTTACTTTTCTAATTAACAAAAAGTAACATACTATAATGAATTACAATTTCTAAGGCCTAAAAAACAAATAGCGACACTTCGTGAAAGACATTGCCTTCCTTTAAGTCCCCACAAGTGAGGGCTTAAAGGAAGCATTTAGAAATTCTGATTCACTCCAGCCTCCATCTCAATTACCGAAATTAATTACTGATTTTCTGTGTATTAATAACAGCACGTAGAAAGGTGCCAAACAGATTTTTTTTTCCACTACGAGAAAATAAAGTCGGTATGTGACTGCGTTAATGATCTGTCGAAAGTAAATCCTTATAAACAACATCAATAAAAATTATACTCAACAAGTCTGAAAAATGAGGGTCGAATGCAGTAGATGTAATGAGGTCTTTTAACTGTCTTACTATTTTCCCAGAAAGGTATCCCTTCTGTAAGAACATCACAAGGATACGACAACGAATGCAACAGTCAGTAGCTGTATACATTATCGCCGATACAACATTATCAGCATTGAACGTTACGTTATGAATACATTGAGATGTGAGTTAATACAATCGACAGTATTTTTATTATTTTTTGTCATTTAATGAATATGTTAATTAAAAGTGACGTTGTTGACAGGCATAATGAGTAGACTCTGCACAAAAATTATACATATATTCGACCCGTATGTAATGAATATTGTGACGACCGACCGCTCGTCAAAACACACTGTCACTATTGGCACTATAACCCTTCTTCTAATGAAACAAATGTCATAAACAGTTGACACAACACTAATGAAGGTTGCCGCTTTCGACAACAAAAAGATACAACAGGTGGAGCCACTATTTTCTTCTATTTTCGAAACGTTCGGTTTCATTTTGGACAGAGGGTATACTTCTAATTTTTAGGGCCAAACGTTTTTATTTAAAAAGGAAATTCAATTTAAAAGGCAATAACATTTGTTTAATGATTTTGTGTAATAGTTAAAAGAACCACTTTTGTTCCGTTATACATTGGAGATGTATAACGGAACAATCACTGGCTTCTACTTTCACTAGGCTTGACACTCTCCCGTACCAAATGAAAGCCTCTTTTTTTGAAAGATTTTAATTCCATAATTTTGAATGGTTCATCACAAAACCTGCACTTTGGGAATGCGATAGAGCACGTTTAGACTTGTGGATCTTCTACCACCCAACATTCAACAGAACCTGAAACGAAGAAGCGCACAGGAAGATAAAAAAAGTATAATTCGACTAATCATGGATAGAACAAATGTCAAAGTTTTTGCTCTCATGATAAGACGAGTGTCTCATCACTTCTTATGAGTGAAGGAAGAATGGGAATGAGATGAGCTAACATAAATCGTTTATAGACCCGCCAATAATTCGGGAAACGGAAGAAATAAAGTACCAAGTATTATCTGAAGTCTTTAGCAGAATTTCTATCACTGTATTGACATTCGAAGAGTCATGTCAGATAACTAAAAAGGTCTAGATTCCTTTTTTTTGAAAAGATGTTTAGTTCAGTCGATATCGACGAAAGCTCTTCTATATGTATGTAAGGTAGCTGAACAGTGAAGCAATTTGTGAAATGATTGTGCCGTTTTCTCAACAGTTTTTCGTTGTTATAAAGCTTATATAAAAAATTGAAATGAAATGTATTGCAATTGCTGGAGTGTGTGTGGTGTAATGGTGAGGAGAAATATTCCGCAAGGATGGTTGAGGCTTAAACAAAGGGCTTCTGATTTTCCATTACAACACGCAAGCTGCAAGTTGGTTGAGCGAATAGTAACACAGATAAAATGAATAATCTCCCAATTTTACAGTATTATCCATGGGACTAATTTTTTATAATCAGATGTAGGTTGTTTATATTAAAGTATGTCTGAATCAACTACCCTACAGATATATCATGTAAAATATCAAAATACAAAAATGTGACAACCGTACCCCCCCCCCCTGCTATAATGAATCATTGTATGTATTTTTTCACAGATGGTTTTAATAAAATTAAGGAAACCATGAACTCTCAAAGAGGCAGAGATTTTTTTTTATCATTTAATTTAGAAAATGGCTACGAGAGGGCACTTGCAACAATAGTATACAACATAGGAAACCAAATTCAGAAATTTACTAAGTTTCAACCTAATACTGCCTATGTCTTCTTTGCGATTTACTGCGAAGCAAACTCTATGGACAAATAAGAAATGGGAAAAACTCTATCAGATTGAAATACTTGGGTGGCTAAACATACATAAAGTGGTAAAGCATATTAGAAGAAATCAAGATGTAAAAAGGGATATTCGTCGTCCAGTTAGGACTGCTAGTCTAAACTTATGTGTACTCAAGTAAATTACCAACTTACAAAATTCAAAAAAATATAATGCTGATAGATCTAAGAAACTGAAGCTATGTGGTAGTTTCGTTTATTTTTATGCGGTAACGTCGTGCTGTCAAATTTGTTTTTAAATGCTACAGGTGTACATGTTACGTGATGGGCATCCTTTAGTTTTTCAGAATGGGTAGCTTAATCGGTATGAACGATATCTTTGTTTAAGAGAGAGAGAGAGAGAGAGAGATGAGCTTTAATCCCTTCTACCAGATTAGCCATATTTATTATAGCTTTTCATTTGAAGAGGAATAAGTTGATTTGATATCGTAATGACGGGGGTTTGTTTTTCGCAAAACAGTCAAACTAGTACAAAGAATGCTCGACATCAATACTTTCAGTGCACTTCGCATTGCTTTTTTTTCCGCCAAAATTTAAGCAACACAACAACATCCCAGATTACTGGATGATCATAAAGTGCAGGTGATCATTCTTTTAGTTAAAGCGATCTGTGGGTGTGATTCCCACTTTTTGGGAATGATTCCGTTTGCGATAGTTGTATGAAACATTTACGTAATCTTTCGTGTGATAGCTATTCTGAAAGCACACCCAAAACTAATCAAAATAGAATGATTAAATGCCTAGACAGGGACGTTTTACGTATAATTACCTCCAGAGCATTCACACTAGAGTGCGTCATGTCCACTAACTTCGGGTCTTCTTCTCGTCAGTTTTTCTGTTTGATGGGATAAAAAATTTCAGTTTTGGAAAGAAGCACCCTCGTATCCTCCATATGAGAAGTATAGCGAAAACGTTTCGTCTCACCTCTTCGTAATATTTCCAGACTACTCTCATATTTTCAGGATCTTACTTTCCTTCATGAATTGCTCTGTAGCTCTAGCTTTCATGACCTAATCCATCGTATCCACAGTCCACTCAACCAAACAACAAGCAAGCAAACAAAAACATCGTAGGTACTTTTCATCTCAGAATTGCTTCTCACTTGTACAACAGTTAACACCATAAATCCTTATAACACGATACAAGGGTGTAACACGCGATCTAATAGTTTACAATATTGTATAATGTTCAAGCCACCTACTACAAGTAGATGAGTACCGTTGGCTGGCTGAAGTTTTTTTAGCTTTAAAAGAGTCTCGAAGCTCTGTTCGTGACACCAAACCTGAAACCTTTCAATTCTCGCGATTTGACCTCAAACAAGTGAGATGTGGTCTCAAGCCGGACGATGAAATTTATCGACCAGCTAAATACAATCCCAAACATCTACGCTTATGGCGGTGTTCAGACCCATAGTCTGTTCGTTGAAGAGAGGCTACGTTAAGCAGGATAGCAAAATTTGGTTGTGGTTCACAGAATCCTCCATAAAAATACAGGCAATAGAGAAGAGAGAAATCCAATTAACTGGATAATTCCTCGCTCAATGATTTTCCAATGACTTTCTTATTCGTTCGGTTCCTGCCTTATCCCTTTTCTGTCGATATTTTGTGGACAAATATTTCGCTATATCGGCTGTCATCTTCATTATTTCACTGGCCATTAAGGATCTAAAATCAGCTACTGATGGTGAACTATCACATCAGCTTCAATCTTACTGAATCAACTTCTCAACCTTTTCTTTTATTCTGTTTTCAGCCTTCCTCACTTTTTTCTTCTAAGATCTAAGATCTATAGATGATGAAGAAATACAACGACATGTTCCCTTTGTTATCCACATGGCCCTGTTGTATTATGAACCTCACATTTTCATCGAGTGTGAGGTTCATATTAAAACTTTCATCTAATTTAGAATTTATTTCGTATCCAAACACAAGTGGTACAGTAGTAAATAAGTGGTACAACATTATTTACAACAAACTAGGATAGATTACAAATGAGAGCAGCTTAAATTTGATACGTGAATTATACAGAGAATAATGAGTAAAATATGAAGAAAGAAATTATACATAAGTTATATACAATAAATATGGTCAGATGTTCCTCCAGTATCTTGCGCATTCAACTGCTCTTTCTGTGCAGGATATAAGGTCCTCTTGTGATGGAAGTAAGGGGCAAGAAAGAAGGTGTTCCATGGACTGGGTTGTCCCACACTCACAATTATCTGGTCCAGTGAGGTAGCTCCATTCCATGAGGTGTTGTTTGCAGCGTCCTGTCGTCCGTAGTCTGTTGAGGCTTTTCCAAGTATTCCAGTCCAAGTGGGCACCACATGGAAGATGTTCGGCAGTTGGAATACCAGTATTATTCTCAGGGTATAGTGTAAGCCATTGTTGAAGTCTTGTCTCCGGAGGGTTTTAGGTGGTTCAACAGTTGCTAGGAAGCTATGTCGGGATCTTAATCTTTGGGGCACTGTTGTCTGGCCGAATAGTGGGCGACGTTCATCATTCATTTGTCTGCTTCTTTCGTCAGCTGAGAATGCAGATCTTCGAATTGAAGGGGGTGCAGCACCAGCCAAAGTATACAGGTCTTTTAGTTGTGCTGGTTTCAGGCATCCTGTAATTAAGTGGCAGCTTTCATTCAATGCTAGATCAAGTTTTTCAGCATGGCAGGATCTGGACCATTCTGGGCAGATATATTCAGCGGAAGAATAGGAATGGGCCAAGGCAGAAGATCTCAGTGTGCTAGGGTTTGCATCCCATTTGGAGGAGATAAGCTTTCTTTGTATGTTGTTTCTTGCATTCACTTTTGCCTTCGTTTCTTCTGTGTGCTTTATATGAAAGGGTGCCATCGAGAGTCATACCGAGGTAGATTGGGTTCCAGGAATGTTTTAAATCAGAGCCTTCCCAAGAAATATGCATTTTCCTGTTCACCTTCTTATTGTTAAGGCGGAAAAGGTCAGTCTGGGTTTTCAAGAAGTTTAGTTTAATTGATCGCTGCTATAATATGTGGTTAGTTATTTAAGGCAAGTGATAGAGTAGTTTCAATGGATTTGAAATCATTTTTGATTGAGTAACCATGACAAAGTCATCAGCATAGATAAAATATCTAGTTCCTGCAAAGATGGGGAGATCATTGACGTAAATGTTGAAAAATAATGATGATAACACACTTCCCTGGTGGGAGGCCATTTTTTGGGGGATGCCAGCGGCTCTTAAAAAGTCCACAAAAAAGCGTCTGTGATCCAAGAGTGATTGGATCAGGAGAACAAGGTGACAGTCTCTGGTTATTCTGTATATTTTATTTTATCCAGAAATTCTCTATTCTATCCTATATTCTACCAAGGTTGGTGTTGAACAAATTTTAAAAACTACTCTCAGGGAGTGAACCTTAGAAGGTCACTGGAGGTGGGCAACATTTGTAATGCAGCTATTTGAACAGGAATCTGCTCGCTATTGCAAATAAAATTAGGATTAAGTTGATTTTGACGAACTTCCTAACAAGATGTGAGGTGTAGAAAAGGCCGAGATACGTAATTTCACAAGAATTGCTCAAAGTAGAAACGAAATTGGATATTTAATTCACCTCTGACCTCCGTAAGGTGCACGATCCTTATTTACCTCATGAGGAAATGAGTAAAACATCAAGATACTCCTCACCAGTCATAAAACACACTTTATAGGTAAATACATAAAATGATACCTATATCCAATCACAGTGTTTCACCACCAGATGTCACTTCGATGAGCAAGCACACTTCGATTATTCTGGTTCTCCGCTGTAAAGACCAAATATGAGACTTCCAAAAACAGTTTCCTTTTGCTATACGCTGTAAGGAGAAATTATAGAAACCGAAATCTTTTCAGGATGTTTCCAATGATTGCGGTGTCTAATGATCATGTTTCAGAAGGTGCGATGATCGCTTACTGTTTCCCAATCGATCTGTTTCTGGTGTCTTCCGATATACTTAGATGCAGTACGTGGTTATAACACGAAGAACGTTTATTAACTTTCTATTGGTTAATACAATAACATATGAATTTTAAAAACGCATGAAATTAATGTAAAATGTAAAATATAAAAATTTTTAAATATTTTATTATAAAAAAATTTAAAATTTAAATTAATTTTAAAATTAAGACGGTGCTAGAAAGCTTCTCTATTAAAACTATTTTCTCACCAGTTTTCTAATACACCTGTTAGAAAATTCAATCAAATCTAATTAACAAGAAAAGAGAGAACTTTGGTACATGTGAAGTATAATCATTATGCTTTTCTATATAATGCGGAAACCATTATACAGTCTTATATCTTATATATGTATACAGGATTTGAATGTTTTCCAAAATTTTTCTTCAGGACTTTTCTGATGTAAAAATCGCGAACATAGAACATATATATATAAGCTTTTCAAATGAATTTATCAGGAAACCTTACAGAACGATACATTTACGCAAATAATATTTTCTCTGTTACATTCTTTAATGGGTGTACTACTTCGGAAGAGTCGGTTACTAGTGAATCTTGGAAGGAAAATTGGTTATTTCGCTAAAAACGGTTACATTGGGTGGAGTGAATCACTTCACATTCAATTTCCTACAACGTTTTCGATATTGGTTTGCTTAGAGGATCTATGTTAGCGATTTTCTAGTATGCTTACGCATTCGTGAAGAGTTTTTGAATTCGGGTTCTGTTTTAATAGATAAAATGTTAATATTTGTACCATTTACCCGAGATATAGCGCAGGTTTTTGTTAAAAAAAAACACTGACACGGAAAAACTAAATTTGTCGTGTTTCACAGAATGCACACTACATTAGGGACACATTCTGTGAGGGTTTCTGATGCTTTATTCGGAGTCAATTCTACAGATGAAATTCCAAGATCCTTTCTTCTGGAATCTTATGAGAAGAGAATGGATTAGACAATTTTTTTTGAAGAACGCGTCGTTTGTGATCACATAAAACTGCGCATTTTTTTTATCTCTGCGGGGAACGAATAGTTTTCAGTGTTTTATTATTTTACACCAATATTTTTTATATTTAATACTTTTTATAATTCCAGAGCACTTAAAATATTTTTTTTTTAAAATATGAACATCTAAAATATCTGATATAAATTAGTAGCAAAAGTCATTAAAAAAGAATGAGTTAAAACATTGGTGGACCTGATTAGTGGGATGAAAAACTGGTTTTTCCCTACGGAAAATCCCTTCTACCACAATCTGTAAACGACTATTCAGTACTACATGCAGAAAAAAATTACTTTTTCAAGCAAAATCATTATGAACTAAAACACGGATGATTCGTGACGTAATTCTGAAACATAATGATTGTTCATCCTCTTAAAAGTAAAATGTATTCTTGGTAGAAGGTCACTTTTATTCCAGATTTAAATGCTTCTTACTAGCTCCTTATAGCATACGTAGTATAATGAAGTAAGGTTACGTAATTATTTCCTGACTCTATTTAGCGAGACGGCTTATGATATTCTACATGTTGTTGTGAGGTTGCTTTCACGTTTGATATTTCGAGTTGAAAATCCACAATAAAGGTTCTGTTGCGCAGTTTATCAAAATACAATAAGGTTTTATTACGTCACTTCGATGATAACCCTCATTTTTCTCAAAGAGCATTCAAAACTTAAGGTTCAGTTCTTGGAATTGATTGAAACATAATTCAATTGATTATGCTTCAATCATAACTTCAATCAAATCAATCTTCAATCAGAACATAATTTGAATTCACAGCTTTGTGTAGGCAAAGCACTGATAACTTTCTTTGAGTTTGTCTTATTGATTTATTAATATCTAATTTTAATTAATAAAACTAACGTATAAAATTAGTTTCCAAAATCAAGACTTGGAATACAAACATTTTTCAATGCTTCTATTTTATTCGCAAATTATCACCTTGTATCGTACTGTGTAAGAAATAACAAACAAATCTTTTCTTACCTTGAATGAAAACGTGTACCTATCTTTGGATCATTCTTCTTCTGATACTGACAGTATTACAATTATATAAACGAGTAAACAAGAAATTGCATAATCTTAAAAAGAAACAGTAAATTAAGAGAACGTAATATTGTTTACAATATTACGTTCAATTATAAGCGACCTTAAAAAGGGACTGCTGAAATTGTTCGCTTGCTCTATGATTCACGGTGACTCAAGTTAGAGATTCAGACGCTTTAATGTGAAGAAAGCACATCATCACTAACAGCAACTGACAAACTCAACAAAAACCTTTAAGATATTCCCATTCACACAAAACCAAGTAATAAACACCTTCCACTCAAAATTGCTACACTTCTTACTGCACTACATTTTGAGTTAAGAAGTGCAGGTATTCCCCCCCCACCCCCCCCCCCCCCCACCCCCCCCCCCCCCCACCCCCCCCCCCCCCCACCCCCCCCCCCCCCCACCCCCCCCCCCCCCCACCCCCCCCCCCCCCCACCCCCCCCCCCCCCCACCCCCCCCCCCCCCCACCCCCCCCCCCCCCCACCCCCCCCCCCCCCCACCCCCCCCCCCCCCCACCCCCCCCCCCCCCCACCCCCCCCCCCCCCCACCCCCCCCCCCCCCCACCCCCCCCCCCCCCCACCCCCCCCCCCCCCCACCCCCCCCCCCCCCCACCCCCCCCCCCCCCCACCCCCCCCCCCCCCCACCCCCCCCCCCCCCCACCCCCCCCCCCCCCCACCCCCCCCCCCCCCCACCCCCCCCCCCCCCCACCCCCCCCCCCCCCCACCCCCCCCCCCCCCCACCCCCCCCCCCCCCCACCCCCCCCCCCCCCCACCCCCCCCCCCCCCCACCCCCCCCCCCCCCCACCCCCCCCCCCCCCCACCCCCCCCCCAAAACAATATCACACAACTCAAAAAAGACAATCTACCAACTATCAACAAAAAACTACTGATGCAAAGTCAATAACAAACGATGTATTTTCCACCAGTACCAAAACAGGAACTGAAAGAAGCATTCCTACAACTAAAACCAAAGACCACTCCAGGAATAGACAAAATAAGACTCGTAGACCTTATAACACACTTTGAACAAATAAATCCAATAGTTTTGAAACTCGTGAACATAATATTCGACACAGGCATTATTCCACAACTACTAAAAACTGCAGTAATTACGCCAATATACAAACTCGGGAAAAGAAACGATACTCAGAACTGCAGACCAATAGCTACCCTACCAGTCATCTCAAATATTCTAGAAAAAATAACACACACCAGACTACAGAACTATTTACAGAAGTAGAACATCATCTCACAAAACCAATACGGCTTTCAGAAAACAAAAAGCACCATCACTTTATTAGAAGACATCGCCCACACAATAAACAAAGCTTTCGACAAAAACAAGTTCGCCGTCCTTATACTGCTGGACCTAACCAAAGCATTTCACGCACTTGACCATGACATACTACTCACCAAACTATACTCGATAGGTATAAGAGGAACACTGCATACGTGGTTCAAGAAGTACGTCTCAAACAGAACAAAAGTAACAAAAATAGGTACATGTCACAGTCGGAGTATACAAGTAAAACACGGTGTACCTCAAGCCATATTATCACCCACTCTATTCAACATATGCATTAACGATGTTCATAACATGGCCTTAAGAAGTCAAATATTTCAGTACGCAGATGACACCGCACTACTAGCAATCCACACAGACATCAACACGGCTCTCTGCGAAGCACAACAAGACCTAAATGAAATCACAATATACTTCGACCAAAACGCAATTGTAATCAACGGCACCAAAACACAGATGTTAATAATACACAACCGGAGAATCATGCGCCCCTATACACTCGCACACATACCGCTGCATTAGGAACAAAAAAAACGACAATGTCCCGAAATCAAACCTGTAACACATGAAAAATTCTTTGGTCTTTACATAGACTAACACCTTAAATGGACAAAACATACTGAATACCTACATACCAAATTCCGGATCATCACAGGAAAACTCTTCCAAGTAAAAGACATTATTTCATCCAACATAAAAAAAAAACTCACGTTATCTGCGAATCCCTACTTAGATACGGAATAACAGTCTATGCAAACACATCAAACAGCCACCTAACAAAATTAGAAACATTACAGATACATTCAAGCAGGCAAATCGTGTCAACAGTGATCTGGACAACAACCAATATCCGAAAACCAATGGTGGCGATACACAGAATTCTGAGCATTAAAAACCTGAAACACTACATGACATTAACAAGGAATTACTTCAACATCACCTATCGAAACAACAGAGACACATATCGTATAACACGACCTACAACAACTCTCTACATCCCTACACCCTTCAACAATTCATACGGTTCTTTTGTGAGATCACATCAGATACCCACGCAACTCAACAACCTATCAAGAAATTTAAAACACATAGATAACTACACAACATTAAAAAACGAACTCTGGAAAATATACCAACAAAGTTAAGAAACCATTAACACTGATATACACATCACAAATCACCAGCATCCAATGCCAACATCCCATACATAAACAGTATCAACAACAGAAATAGTGAAGGCTAAATCCCACTCTCTTCACAAAAGCAAACCCAAGCTTCGAAGTAGGTGGGATTAACTCGCCTCACTCAACCACACGCAATCCTTATAACCAAAGAAGCAGATTATGTAATTAAACAGTTAGTAAAAAGTATACAGCAATAAAGAAGATACTGATTATTATGTGGTAATGTCATTAAAATAATACTCTTATGTAACATGAAAAAATAACGTAATAAATTATTCTTATAATTAAAAAAATATATATAAACAAAAAAATTATTATACCAAAAAATTCTGAATAATTTTCATTGTTAACATTAGAAGAACATGTGTTGTAAATACATAATATAAAAGCAAAAAAATATTATTAAAAAATTTTAGTTGAAATCAATGTAGAAAATGCAGCACTTAGAGCTGAAATCTGTAAAATTATAAGTTGCAATGTCAAAGATGGCTATTGTATGTGTAAATATTTTAGCAATCAATAAATTACTATTACTATTAAAAACAATTGTTATTATTATTATTATTAAAGACGAAGCTTAATTTCAGCGATGTAAAATAAATAGAAAAAACTAGGATATTAATGATCCAAACATTCTGATTATATTGAAACTTTCAGAAATTCTACATAAATTTGGAATACGAGTATTTGTCTATTAAATAAAGTTGTGTCTTTAATATTACCTTTCTTGTATACTGTACATCCTTGAAATTGACAAAAATGTTTATATTTATTAGATTACTATTACACATCCAGCAGAAATTTACTTATGAAAAATACAATTGTCCAACAATTCGTTACTGTCGTTGTCGAAAAAAATTGGAGATGAAGAATCAATAGACCGTGAGATGCGGTGATTGATTCATTCAATCCAATACCCTTGGAGGGTAATGGATGGCAATGCTGTAGCCAATGAAGTTTTAACTGAGGCTCGGCTATTGCTGTTATCCTCCTGCCATGATCAGAACTTTAATAGCTCAATAACACCTTATCCCTACACGGCTCTCTACAGATAAAGGGGAAGATGAAAAGCATTCTTGCTTCGCCCCTTTAAGCCAGTCCTTATAAGGACCGTCGTTGTCAGTATTATTATTATTAATTTAAATCAGAAGGGGTCCTGTTAAGTTGGAAACAGTATTGAACTCAATATATATTCCATTTGGAAGATATTCGGAGTTTTTTTTTTTGTTTTCAATTTTTAGATTTTTATTTATATTTATCAAGCTTTAATTTAGTTGTTTTTAGGGTGAAGTTTAAGTTGTTTTAAGTTTCTTTCGCACACATGATATTATTTTAGTTCATACATAAATTACTTTTATTTCTTTAAAACCTTTACTGTCCCATACTCAATCGATATATAGTAAACTTTGATGAATTATCTAACAGAACTCATTCAACCAACAGTCACTCAATATTTAGTATCTGATGTTACCTTTATTTTTTTCCTGCTAATTTCTAAAAATTAAAAAAAAAATGGCGACTCAATTACAGGCAACGAAGAAATGCATAGACAAATTTAGCCCAATGGGCACCAAACGAGTGATCATTACGGGTGACTCTAATTTTCCAAACATGGATTGGGTAGAAAAGAAATCTCATAATAAGAAAGAAGAGGGATTCGTTGAATTGTAGCGAGACAACTTTCTCAAGCAAATGTGAAAGAAGGAACTCAAGGTCAAAGAGTGTTGGATGTGGGAGTGGAATGGATGTGCAAACTTATTAAGCAAGAGATCCACGAGAAGATGATGATGCGGAATGAATATCGTGAGAATATTGAATGAAAGAGAATCGTGAGGGAGAGAAGTTATGAAATATATAAAGCTCAGGCCAGAAAAATAACAAGTATTGTGCGAAAAAATCTAAATCGGATTATGAAAATAAAGTGATCACGTAAGCCAAAGGCAATCCAAAAGAATTTTATCGTTATGCCGCAAGGAAAAGAAAGAATGAAGGTGGAAGAATAACTTTATTGATTGCAGATGGTACTCGAGTTTCGGAAGCTAAGGAGATTGTTGAGTTAATGAGTGCTCAGTTTGCTAAGATATATCAACCAGGTGTATCTAACGTGTTGCTCAGTGCTACTGCGAAATTGGATTAAGAGTTAGAGCAGTGGTTCTTAACCTGGGAGGTAATGTTCCCCATTGGGGCCGCTGCGAACGCTGAGGAGGGGCGGTAAGCGTTATGGGCGCTCAGGGGGGGATGATAAGAGTTATACTACTACTAATAAAAATAATAATAAAATCCAGTTTAATACAGCATCCCTATTTATACTGTATGTCAACACCGTTCAGAATATTATGTCTGGCAATACTGTTTAAATTTATTCGCTACTTATTTTTCAGAATTTTTACATTGAAAGTTAAGTAATTAGGCTACTTTTTTTGGTCTGAATTTTCTGCGTTGAAATATAATTTGGGCTAGTTTTAGCAGAATCCACTACTTTTATAAGCTTTATTTTCTGTTTTTCCTAACGCCTATCTGACAATCCTGTTTACAGTTTACATCTAGCCCGCGGTATCGTGTGGCGCACTTAGTTGATATTGTGTAGCACTATAGCCCATTAAAATGAGTGTAAAAAGAAAGTGTCATCAATATTCAAGTGAATATTCCAAATATCGAGTTATTCCGTCTATAAATGATGAGCAGTTACCAATGTGCTTACTATGTGAAAAACTTTCTCAAACGAAAGAATGAAGCCTTCAAGAATGATTGAACATTTAAGAACAAAGTAAAAAAAAAAATGTGGAGTACTCGATATACATTCGCGAATTAAAGACTAAATTTAAAAATCATCCACGACTTAAAGGATTGATTGCAAAACAAATTAACAAGAGAAGGCACTTGTCTTACAAACTTTCAAAATGAATTGCCAAATGGGGGAAGCTACATACTATTAGCGAAACTCTAATGTCACCGGCTATAAATGAAGTTTTAGATACGATGATTGGCCCAGGTAAAAGTAAAATGAAATGAAGTAATAGTCAGTTCCTTTCAGTAAGAATTGAAGAAATTGAAAAGGACACTGAAAAAACAAACAAACTTTGTGATGATTTAAACATCATAGAATTTTCTTTGTAACTCGATGAGACAACTTTACGTGACAACCAAGTTTTGTTAATGGCTTACGTGCGTTATATAAATACTAATGAAGAAATTATTGAAGAAATTATTCAACAAGAATTTTGCTGAACAACTGAAAATTGACACAAAAGGTTCTACAGTTTTTAAGGTTGTTAAAGACTTTTTTAATTCTAAAAATATTTCTATCACAAATATTATTGCCCTGTTCAACGATGGAGCTATGACTGGTCATTAGCGTGGATTTATAGTACATTTAAGTGAATCAGCTCCAAATGTCTTTAAAAATCACTGCACTCGTCAAAGACAGCACTTACCTGCAAAACATTTTACCGGTAGACTACATAAGACTTTGAATGATGTTATTATATCAGCGAATGGAATAAAAGCCCAGTCATTGAATACCCATATTTTTCGGGAACTTTGCCATGAAAATGAAGAAGAATTTGAGCGTCTTTTACTTCACACTGAAATTAGATCGCTCTCAAATAAAAACATTGCATGCTTTAATGATCTCTACGATATATATAGAATATGTGTAATGTTCTAAAATGGTTGACATCGCATATCTTTCTGATATTTTCACCAAATTAAATGAGCTTAACATTAAGTTACAGGGGAGCAACATGAATGTTATTAAAGCAAAGGAAATTTTTAAATATACTTTTATCAGTAAATTAACATTCTACAAGCAAAGCATTGTAAGTCCCGATTTTCTGCAGTTCCCAAATCTACAAATAACAGACGATTTAATATTAGATACAGATTTGGATTGTTATTGTTCCCATCTTCTGATACTTAAAGAAGACTTGATGTTCAGATTCAAAGACTCTGATCAGATTAAAATACTCGATTGGGTCATAAATCCATTTCTTTCTGATTTTTTTGTGTGAAAAAAAGTATTGACTTAAAAATGATTTTGAAGCTTAACCACGATTTCAACAGTGTGGAATGAAAGATTCTGCCCAACCATCTGAAGTAAGTATCCTTAGCTTTGGCAAGAAATAAAATTACTGCTCATTGCTTTTCTTTCTTCATACTTGATCGAGAAAGGATTCAGCGTCGTATTGCAATTGTTAGCTAAGCAGTGAAATAGATTGCAAATAAGTAAAAGAGGAGACTTGAGATTTTGTTTGTCGAACATTGAACCTGATATTGAATAATTAGCAGGATCTCATCAGGCTCAGGGTAGCCATTAATGATTTACCTATTAAATACAGTAAGTTTATATTTTCTTTTGAATAAAAATTAATTTGTATCAAAGTAATTAATTTTTAATTAACTATCACGTCAAATATGTTGATGGTAATTTAAGTTTGCCTAATAATATATTATAATTATCTTATTGAGTCATTAACCTAGAGCAGGGGATGCCAGGCAAGAAAAGGAGAGCCAGCTTAGTAGATCTTTTCCAAGAACTCTTAATAACTTAGCAGTGGGAGAAGTCTTGCGAACGGTGAAAAACATCAAAATTGGTATTAACGTACTAACTGACAAGCAAAGAAATCTGGTGAGAGAGACAACCGAGTTCCATCAAGAACTTAATTCCCTAAAACTACAATATGAACTTTTAAATCAGCAACAACATGAAGATCTTGTCATAAACGGGCTTCCTGAAACTGCATCCACAATAAATCTCAGAGATGTAGTTTTAAAGTTAGGCCATACAACTGACATCCCACTACAGTCTAATGACATTTAGACCGTAAATCGGATTTCCAGGAAGAAAAAGAAAGGCTTGCCACGATCTGCACCAGTCATAGTTCGACTTACAAGCAAGTCTACAAGAGACAATCTCATAAAACCCAGCAGACTGAAAAAACAGTCGCCAAGGACTGAAACGCATCGCAAGACAATCAGTACACCAATCTATCTTATTCTATCTGATTATTTAGGACCGTTCTACCAGAATCTGTTGTACCAAGCAAGAAAAGCAAAAACAGAAAAAAATTATCAATTTTTGTGGATCAGAAATGCTAAGATATTCTTCCTTGAAGTCACAAACTTCAAAGTCGATACAAATAAAAAGCGCGGAAGACATCGAAAGGCTACCACTGTGAAACAAAAGACTCCTAATTAGATCACAAATAAGACCTCATCGCAACAAAAATGAATGTGAACCATCAGAACAAAACATAATTAACACCGGAATATAAGAGCAATATACCTTTGACTTGCTCGATGCATAGAAAGAAACCACAGTACAAACGAGAGGACTCTCCATCCTGCATATCTTTATCCTGATTAATATCAGAATTCTGAATATCAATAGAAGTACATTTTCCAGTAATGCGAACTAATCTTAAATGAAAACATTTTGCGTTCTCTAAATTTCAATGAACAATAATACTGAACCATTTTTTATTTCTAATACTGGTCCACTCATCCAATGTAACACTAAAACGATATTTGCTCTTTTTTACAAGTAAACATTAAGGTATCTGACTGACTGTTAGTGCATAATTCTGTGCTTATATGCACCACAACGAAATATTTGATGGCAACTCCTGGAAAGGTGGTGCAAGCTACAACGGTCTATTTCGTAACGTATGTTTGAGAAATTTAGTTAATAAAAATGCTCAAAAGTATAATATACTCTGTACTGTAAATTCTCTATAACACAGTAATCGATAATATCAGGAATATTATCACATACACAAATATTCAGAATCATCTGTTTTGATACCATTCTTTAATTTTAATATGGAAACTTCCTTTCCTTAATGAGAGAGTTCAAAATGTCATGCCTGAGGATGATTCTAGATGCCTTTTGATTTATTAGAAACTCCCAGATCCATAGAGAAGTCGACATTCCTTACATCTCTTCCTTTCTGCTGGATCTAGCTGAGAAGTTTTTTACCAAGACAAGCAACCACCCAAACCCGTTGATCAAGGAAGATTCGGAATATAATGAAGCGGAAAGTTACAAATATAAAAGACCAAAGTCTATCTTAAGTTCAGCTGAACACAGCTAATTTCATTGTCCTTATTGGGCGAGCACATAGCTCACAAACACTCCATTCAAAGTTCTTTCATTTCAGACAAAGGGGAATATGAAAAGCAATTTTGCTTCACCCATCTAGTCAGAAATGTTATTCGTTCAAAATGTCAATGAACAGTAGAGAGAGCAATATATTTAAGCATGTTTTATTGCTTAAATATATTGAAATTTATTTAACTATTTAACTCAACTGGTCTAGCTATTATTATATATCCTATTTTTATTCGTTTGCATTATTCCGACTTTGCACTTCACTTGATAACATCGATGATCTTTGGCTCGGAAGTCATTTAGAATCTTCTACTCAGTGTCGCTGAATGGTTATCAAAGATTTTGAACTGAAGGTTAGTTAGCCCTAACGTGATGAGGCAGTTTGGTTCCCTTATAGGACACTCTCGTTTTTCATCGCTGCAAATTCGGTTCTTAGACCTGCATCCCTTAAAAATTGACTGTAGAACTTACTCTATTTCAAACAGTATTTAGAGTCTCAGGGTTGAGAACGATATGGCTGGAGTTTCTTTTTCCTCTTCCGTGATGCCTTGAAATAGCACCCAGTTGCTTGAGATAATAATGGTAGAGACTGCTTACCGATTTCCAAATTTAGGGCTAAAAAAGCTGCACATACTATTTTTGGATAATCAAAGAGTGTTAGTGATTTGTATAATTTTATATTAATATTTATAATTTTAATTCTTAATAATTTGCATCTTAATATAAGATAAACTATTTTGACAGAAACGCGGATTTTCCATCCTGCATAGAGGTAGAACGAAAAATGAACATAATTAACAGAAAAACAGCATTACTGTAGACAGATGGAGTATTGTGGGAGTGAAGTGAAACTATTTCCCTCCTCAGTGAGGCCTCGGACTCCATGATAGCCTCAGTTTATGAAACAGCACATGGGCGTGATGGTGATGCACTTGGTTTGTATGAATGAAATGTCAATGGCGATTGCATGAACACAATAATAGTCCTTATAAGGACTGGCTTAAAGGGGCGAAGCAAGAATGCTTTTCATCTTCCCCGTTATCTGTAGAGGACAGTGAGGGATAAGGTGTTATTGAGCAATTAAAGCTCTGATCATGGCAGGAGGGTAACAGCAATAGTAGCCGAGCCTCAGTTAGAACTTTATTGGCTACAGCATTGCCATCCATTACCCTCCAAAGGTATTGGATTAATGAATCAATCACTGCATCTCACTGTCGATTGATTCTAATCTCGATCATCACCACACCAACAAATAATACATCTTGGTTTTTTTTTTTAATAAATACTATTAACATTCTTATTTTAAAAAGGTGTGGAAAGTATTTATTTGCAAATACATTAAAATTTATTATGAATTAGCACATATTATACAATAAATTTTAATTAAAGTTATTTTATTAACTGTTTATTTATTTAATAAATGTTTTTATTTATGCGATTTAGTGATTCGGTCTCTGAATTGCCTGCAGTAGATAGAACGGTAGACAGTTCTCTGCAAACCAGCTGTTCTTATTCTTTTTTTTTGTTTGTTAGAATTTAATTTCTAACAAAGTAAACGGCATTATTTGTACTGTGTAAGATATTTTACAAACGCTCATTTATTTTTAACATCGTGTAGAGAATGCTTAGTATTTTATTTGATAAAATGATACCATATAATGATTATAAGACAATTATTTTTATTTTATATCTCTAATTTTAATCCTTAACTGTATAAATCTAAATATACGCTGTAATCCCCCCCCCCCACACACACACACGCACGAGTCAAAACTTGACGCCCACCGAGCCTGTTTCTGACCAACGAACATGCCGAAATAATTCCCCCTGGTTATGAAGATTATTCCCTTGGCACCGCTGAGTCACGTCATATCATTTTAATACAATTTGGCTGCTCATTCTTACGTGAGAATTGTTTCGAAGCAGCATTGCACTAAATGGTGACAATGTGGGTCGATGGTTCGAAAAGCATACCCATGCATTCTGTCATCCCCTGATTTGAATCCTATCGAATATTTGTAGGATCATGATGAACTCACCATCTGCCGGCAGACTGATGGTGCGTTCGCTCGAAAGGCGTTATTCTGTCTAGATGGCCCCGAATATCTGAATATATATATATATACCATCATCATCATCAGCCATTGTCGATCCACTGCTGGATGAAAAGGCCATTCCAAGATTACTCCAAAGCTGTCTGCCCATGGTTCTCCTTTCCCATGTCACTTCTGCAATTCTTTCATGTTTTAGGTCGGCTTCGTCGTGGTCATTTTCCCTCTGGTGAAATCCAATCCAGTACGTCTTTTGTCTATCGTTGGTCTTGTCTTCGAGCAATATGTCCAGCCCATTGCCACTTCAGATGTTTCACTCTCCCTATGACGTCAGAGACTTTGGTTTGGTTTTTTATCCACGTATTCCTTTCGTGATCCAGTCTTGTAATACCAAGCATACTTCTTTCCTACTAATTTGTGCTGTTCTTAATTTCTGAATTCCTTCGCATTTAGTATTTATGTTTCACCCCACATGTCAATATAGGAAGAATACGCAGGTTAAAAACGTTTCTCTTCAGCCATAATGGTAGTTGGCTTTTGAAAATTGAACATAATTTTCAAAATGCTTTCCACGGAAGCATCGTTTGTTTTTTAATTTCGTCTATGATATTTTGTTCCATTGATATCTGTTGTCCTAAGTATATGTAATGATATACTTGTTTAATTTCCTCATTATTGAGGAAATTAAGCAAGTTTCAACAAATTTCCTCAAAACAATTTCCTCATTATTGATTTTTATTATTTCTGGTTGGACAGCGCTATTGAAAATAACTCCGGTCTTCTTTTGGTTTATCTTTAGGTCAGCTGTTTTATATATATATATATATATATATATATATATATATATATATATATATATATATATGTATATATATATATATATATATATATATATATAAAGCCATGCATAAACAATCCAATCAATCCACCGCGCAATGAAACTCTAGGATTATTATTACAATTTGAACAATAGTATCCCATTTCATTGTTTCATTGCTTCAATACGCAGACATTCAAGCGACACTCAAAGACTGATGCCGTACTCTTCAGGGCGCGCATATCTATCTGGACGAAAGAAAGGAAAAACCACAGTAACAAATCTTTCCCGCTAACTTACTGGTACGTTAAACGTTAATATTTTATTTCTAAAGTCTTTCTTTGTCTTTGTTAACGATAACGAACTTATTTGAATTAGTAATTTCAGACGAGAGAATATGAAAGTATTATTGCTGTGGACATTACTGGAAATAGCAATTCATTTTGCAATAATGCGTATCATCACTTAGTTCGAACAGTTGAAATAATGTTAAATCTATAAAACAAATGTTAATCTTAAATCTTTTAAGATTTTTAACGGCTTTGAAATAATGTGGGATCTAATATCCCCTTAATTTAAATAATCTGAAATCTATTATAAAATAATGTTGACATTATAAAAGCTTTAACAAAATTAATTATATATAATAGGATATTTATAACTGTTATACTGTAATAATTATACTTATATTTTGCATTTCTATTTCCATCGCTATCCAAAATAACTCAGCAACTTCCGTGTTTTGTCGTCACTAGATGGCGAGAATGTAAATCATTACGGAAAGTTGTGATTGGCCACAGCCATGCAAAAACAATGGCATCACTAGAGTTAGCAGAAATACACAAAACCGTTTTGATTTCATCTCTTTTTTCTAAATTTATTTTAATTACAAATTACTAGATTCTGTTTATTTTATGAAATAAACTTTTAATTTACGACAAATAGTTGATAAATCGTGGGAATATAACAAAGATCTGTATTTAAGTTTTGTCGATTTGGAAAAGGCATATGACAAGGTGCCAAGAGAGAAGCTATTCAATACGCTGCGGTTATATGGTGTTAATGGGGCATTATATCAAGCAATACTTAGTTTTTATTTGAGTTGTAAGTCAGCAGTTAGAATTGATGGAAGTACAGGTTTAATGTTAATGCTAGTGTGAGACAAGGATGTACATTATCCCCTCTGTTATTCATTATCTATATGGATCACATTATAAAGGAAAGTGGTATTAAACCTGATATCAAAATTGGAGATGTAGATGTCAACTCTTTGCTTTATGCAAAGGGTTGGCAGGAAAACGATCAGAGAAAGGCTAAGATATAGGTGGATTGATACGGTACAAAGTGCTTTAGACGATAGAAATATAAAATCTGATATTGCTGGAGTCTTAACAAATAACAGACTGATTTTAGAGGAAAATTGTAGATAGGAAGTTAGTGATGATGTAAATTTTTGTAGTACTATCATATCCTGTTCACCCCTTGGGGGTACATGGCAGGAATTTGATAATGATGATGACTTTTAATTTTCTTTTTATAATTAAATCACTTCCCACACTATTTCAGACAACATATCCTGATACCGTTAGGTACCAAGACGTTGCAGACCTTCTTTGCCAGTCTCTTCATAGGTTTCCGTTAAATTTAGTGCTAGTATTGAGCCCACTATCTCTGATTAGCTTTCCGAAATACATAAATGCAATTATATTTTATTTTGTATATATTTATATTTATGAATTAAATGACGTGGAAGTTCATCCTAATGAGAAAGAGAATTTGTAGTTAAAAATTTCGGAACTGTATAACGATACTGTTCATTTTATTTCATTTCGTGATTCAACGGCCGTGAGCCCTTTTACGGGAAAGTACGGCACCACCTCAATTCTTCCGCCCCTATTTTTATCCGGGCTCGGGACCGGCACAGCTGACAATTCAGACCTATGGCTGGAGGGATTGCCTTAAGTATTCTTGACTGTATCCGTGTGTGTTCACGGGGCAGGTTTGCCTGCTTGAGGGATGAAAAACCCCACATAAACTGGGGAAAACACTGCTGTCCACGCCCAAGACCGGCGAACTCCTATGGCTGAGGAAGATCCTTAAGCTCCTCACGTATTCGAACCTAGGACACTCCTTCCCCAGACATATGGTTGCGAAGCCACAGCCACTAGACTAACCCGCGGACGATACTGTTGCAAAAGAGTGAAGGGTTAACGCTTTTTATCCCCGTTGTCCGAATCTGAGGCAACCTTGGTAGAAATAATTTATGAACATTTAGCATGTCCTGTTGAGGGCTGAAGGATTAAGCGATATCATTGGAAGGTAGCATGGCTGTAAGTCTTTTGTGTTTGTATGGATCATATTCGTTATAGTCTGCAGCTTGTTGGATCAGTTAATTAGGGTGCGTGGCCGCATTAGAAAAAGAACTTTACTGCTAGAGAGAGAGAGAGAGAGAGAGAAGGGATGAGGAGATACATGGAATATTGGTATCATGATGAATCTGTTCGTTTCTGATGAGCCATGGAGCATCTAGAATCATCCGTAAGTACTTGTTTTGCACTCATTGTAATTTTAGTATGTTAACTTTGGAGGTGTGGCTCTAAGCTCGGGAGGCTTAGGTAATTATATGAGGTATCACTATCTGATAGAGCAATAGTTTGTTCTTTGTATTCAACGGTGAATACAATAGAGTTGAGCGATAGTTTTGGATACTACTACACAAAAGAGCAATCTTTTGTCTAGTAATACCCAGAGGTAAATGGTTTCTATTTACCATGGGATTTTTGATACCAAATAGAATAATATCCTCCTTTCGGAGATGCTATCCTTCTGGTGAAGAGCAGGGGGGGGAGGGGCGGCTCGTGCATAGGCAGTGCAGAACTGCAGTACCCCCAATTTTTCTCGATGCATAAATATATTAATTAATTTATTTATATTTGCTTGTAATATTTAATTTTATCATCAATAATCCTATACAATTCTCTTATTTTGTATAAAAAATAATAAAAATCCATCTTGTAGCACTTAGGAGGGCGAAGGACGCTAGCAGCACTGTGTTTACCACAGTGCCACATTGCTACGCGAGCAAGCATATGCACGTCATAGTGAGATGCGAGCCATTAGCGTAATGCGGCACTGTCCGTCGTGCAGTTCCAATGTTGTTTATGTGCAGTTTGCGCCTGTAGTAGAGTCTTCGTAGTGCTTATCGTGTTTACTCCGACTCTTTAAATATTTGGACATTACAATTAAAGGATTTAATTGTAATTTCCAAAATTGTAAATCCATTCCTTTAATTACAATTAAAGGAATGTATTTTATTTTTAAGTAATTTTGAAATATACTAAACTGTATAATTTTATCGATAATAAACAACATTTTTTTTGAAACAAAACAAGAAGAATATATTTTATTTTTAAGTAAGTTTGAATTATACTACATTAAATGTGTTTAATGTAGTTTTTAATAAATAAATAAAAAATGTCAGTACCACCGCCTATGTAATACAGTCTGTCATTTCTGTTGAGCAGGTATCTTCTCAATTTCAGATTGTCCGCAGGTCGTAAGTGAGCTTCGTTTATTAGAATAATATCTGGATTGTATCTTACTGAAAATTCTTGAAGTTCGATAATTTTGTTTGAGAGGCCGTTAGCATTCTATGCGGAAATTAGAAGGGACTTTGGCAGAAATTTATTTCTAATCAAAAGTGAGTGATTTTAGGACAGAGTGAGTTTCTTGAAGGAATATTTTTGTAGAGGTTAGTGATAGTTTGATTTACTGAAATCTTGAAGCATGGTAGCGAGAGAGGCGGTAATTACCGCAGTCAGGTTAGGATGTGTTTGATTCTGGCATGTTTCTTTCATGGGGAACGCCGCTACGGCGTACGGTTTGTTCATTTGATGTGTGTCTTCTTGATTTTTATCTTAAGTTGCGTGCGAGGTCGAGAGGAAGATTGATTATGTTTTACTGCCAATCTCTGTTTTGGATAGTAGCTACATCCTTTGTAATTCGCAGGATAAGGGCCGTTGTAGTTGGTACACCTGGCCGGTGTGGTTCTAGGCTTGTCACAGGTGTTAGTGGGGTGATTCTCTCCACATTTCAAACACATGTAATCAGCTCTACATAATTTCTCGGCATGGCCATATTTCTAACGTCTGTGGCTTTGCCCTGCTGATGTTCTTTTTCTTAAAGGTTCAGGCTGTATCCTAAGTCCAGAAATCGATGTTAAGCCATAAATATTTTATGGGAGTTTTGAATTTCCATCAAAACTAGCGGCATCGGTCTCTTGTTAGCTCTAAAAAATCTGCTCACTTTGACTGGAGGCAAACCATGACAACTGTTATCTGTTGCTATCTCCTCGGTGGTGATATCCTCCGGGAGATTATATGTGTGGTATTGGAGGATAAGGTTGTCCATTATTTTGGTTAGATGACGATAGTCTCCTACAGTGGTGAGCTGAATCTTTACCCCTCGTCTGTAGTTTTAATCTACGAGTAGGGAATATATCTTTCATGATCGACATGAGCATTGTCCATTTGCTTTTGTCTCGTAGGATGATTGGAGGCACCTTTTCTTTAATACTGGTTGAAGGGTCTGTATTACATCATCCGTTTTGTCATCTCTGCGTAGCTCTTCAGCTGTGCGTTTTTTTACGCGCATGTACTTCTGGAAATTCAGTAGGGAGGGAAACCATCAAATCTCTTTTTCTCCTCTGCACGCATGTCATTACTTTCTGGGTCACTACATGTCACTTAATATAGATTTACGTATCTTGGCTACTGGACTTCAAATTTCTTTAATAGTTTTTTTAAGGAGATCGAGTGTTAGGTTTTTGTCCAACGTTTAAATTAATTCATCAGTATCAAGATTTTCCATAGTAAGCGACTTGCCTGCTGAACAGCAACTTTTTCCCACAAACACTAGATTAAAATTACCCAGAGAATTCCAGACCGACGATACAATTCGGTAAGTTCACACCATAATCACAATTCATTGCTTACAAGTATCACTGAAATCCACTCTACATTCTTCAATTCTTTCGGAACTCATAGTCCTTATAAGGATAAGGACTGGCTTAAAGGGGCGAAGCAAGAATGCTTTTCATCTTCCCCGTTATCTGTAGAGGACAGTGTAGGAATAAGGTGTTATTGAGCTATTAAAGCTCTGATCACGGCAGGAGGGTAACAGCAATAGCCGAGCCTCAGTTAGAACTTCATTGGTTACAGCACTGCCATCCATTATCCTCCAAGGGTATTAATCACCGCATCTCACGGTCGATTCTCCTACATTCCCCAATCCTTTGGGAACACCTTATAGTCCTTATAAGGACTGGCGTAAAAGGTCGAAGCCAGAATGCTTTTCGTCTTCCCCGTTATCTGTAGAGGACAGTGTAAGGATAAGGTGTTATTGAGCTATTAAGCTCTGATCGTGGAAGGAGGGTAACAGTAATAGCCGAGCCTCAGTTAGAACTTCATTGGCTACAGCATTGCCATCCATTATCCTCCAAGGGTATTAATCACCGCATCTCACGGTCGATTTTCATCCTCGCCCACCGTCACCGATTTATAATCTTATAGTCCTTAAAGGGGCGAAGTCAGAATGCTTTTCATCTTCCCCGTTATCTGTAGAGGACAATGTAGGGATAAGGTGTTATTATCAATTATAAAATATCTATTCAATTTCTAAATAGGTGTATTATATCTATCACAAAAGTTTAATAAACATTTTAATTATTTAAATAATTTAAATTTTAAAAATTCTTATTTTAAATTTATTTAGGATTTGGTTTAAAATTTGTTCAAAAATATTAAATACAAATATTTTTAACACATATTCCAAACACACATTTAAAACACACGTATATTATAGTTGATGGTTTCTTCATGAATTAAAGCAAGTCTAATGTACATTTTGAATTATTTCTTACCAGTTTTTATCAAACTTTTCCGAAGAAATCTCTTCCATACATTTTTATTGGTAAAAACATATAACTTTCAATTACAAAAACAACTCTTATTCAGTAAAAAAAAAGCTTGTTTCGTGTAAAATGGAATTTGAAGTGCTGCTAGTCAATAACTTCAACTATTGAATACAATATTAAAATATACCAGTCTGGACATGCGCATTATGTTTGTGATTACGTCATTATAGTTGCCATTAAAAGTGTTGAAAACTCGAAAACTTCGCTTGCCATCATTGGTGTTATATTATTCGTATATAGTGTTTCTCCGTATTTCTTTCTCGAAATATGTCACTGACTTTTTTTTTCCCAATATTATTATGAGTAAGAAATTAATAATGTGAGTGTTATTATTATTTTTTCGATTCTGTACATTTTCTCTCAAATATAGTCATATTTTCTCTCTTTATTTGTGAAATTTCACTCTATTGTATTTCCCAACTCTGTTCAGTCAGAATGGGCTCTTGTAAAAGCGTATTTTATTCTTTAACAGACTTCTGACGTTGCGCCTTCCTGAATGGTTCCATTCGCCTTAAAGAAAGTCTCGAAAATGCAAGCCATCCACCTCATCGAAATCCTTCCACCAAATTCAACTTACTGAGATTATATTTTCAACAAAATAAATGTTTTACTTTTATACATTTTTAGAACAATTATTTTTTTTTTCCACAAAGTTTTTTTCTCACCATTCCTCATACATAATCTACTGTTTCATTTAGCCCTGTCATACCATAGCAAGTCATACCACATATATTTCGGAGATATTATCCTGAACTCCCCCTCTATTGACCCCAAATCCATTCAAATGCAAGCCGTCCACTTTATCGAAATCCTTCCAAAAATTCACTCCACACATCCACAAAGGCCAGACCATTCCTCACCGCTATGGCTTTCAAAGTGAGGTCCTTCACAAATTTAAAACAACTTCTTCCTGATCAGAAAAAAAAAAAATGGTATCTAAACATATAACAGTAAAACACTCATTTTGTTGAAAATATAATCCGAGCAAAAACTGCTCAGATATTTTACTAGATACATTTAGGCTATGAAAAATTCAACGGTTACTGATTCTTCTAGGTATATATTTCAAGACAGATTTTCTAAAACTAAAATTGGTGTAAAGTAAGTATTATTTTTTTTATAAAATCGTTTAAAGAAATCTCTAAATACGTAACAAAATTTTAGTTCTTCAAATAATTTAATAATAGTTTTATAAACAGTTTTTTGTTTAAAATGGAATTTAGATTTTTATCTTATTAAAGTAGTTTTATAAACGAAAATACCGTAAAATCTAACCAGCAATAATAGAAAAGGAGAACAATAAAAATGTTATAAAACCAGTACAACGAAGAATAAAAATCTGTAAACGCTAATATATGGATAAAACAATAAAAACAAGTTAACAAATCTGGACTAAATTGTAGTCGAAGCTGCCAAGAGAAGAGACTGCATACACTGCTCGCTTAAAGTGATTTTAGCCAAAGGGAAAAAAAAGGAAGATTTCATTTGGATACTATTGGTCATGGTAGAATAGAGCGAATATATCCACAGATCCCACCTCGGAGATTAAAGGAGTCAAAGATGTGTTGATGAGTAGTGTTTCGAGAGGGTTAAGATATGCTTCCGTCAGGAAATAAAGGGCAGACCCAACGCGGAAGTGAACATCTTTATGATTAGAACTAAGAGTGCGTATATCCTCGAATATATGTATATTTTCGAATATACATGAATTGCATAAACCCATAATTAAGGTGAAGGGTTATGATATCAAAATATTGCCGGCTTGGTTGGCCGAGTGGTTAGCATATCCGTTCTCCAGCCAAAAGGCTGCGGGTTCGAATCCCGCCATGGAATGGATGTTTGTGATTGTCGTTGAAAGTGCTAGTGGTGGTGGTGGGCGGTAAATGGCGTCGGTGTAGTTGCGGTTCATTGTGGTTGGTGGATTGAGTGGTGGAGACAGAGAGTTGTAGAGTAAGCCCTCCATCGATGAGTCTTTGGACTCCCTGGAGTGTCATTTAATAATAATAACAACGATTCGATGCATAATCTATGTAGAAAAAAGGATTGCGAGTATTTGAATGTGTGGAGTGAGTGTAAAGGAAGAAGGGATTTATATAAGAGGGATGGCCTGCACATGTGCATCAGGAACTTCAAGAAAATATTTATTGCAATAAGACCAAAGGGAGAGACAGAGAGAGAGAGAGAGAGAGAGAGAGACGAAACCAGATTATGCGCTGAGGAAATGGAAAGACTCCATGTTCTTTCCACTTAGTCGTAAGAACGACTAATCAACTGTTTTGATGACGAAAAGATGAATGCGTATTGGTCAGGTTCAGACTTGATAAATACAGTATATTCAAGGATGTCTGAAAAAGGAAGCGTTATAAAGGAAGTACACAAAAATAGAGAAAAAAAAATAGAAACAAAAATATGGATTTAACTTATTAAGGCTGCGCACAAATGCCTGGAGTATTAGGAACAATGGGATAGAAAGTGTAGCTTTAATATGGTGGAGCCTAACATTGTTAGCATTAGTCAGAAATGGTTCACAAATGCAAATATATTAACTGGTATTAAGTGTAAATGGATAGGACATCTTATTAAGGAAGAAATTTTTCTGAGAAAAAAAAGATAATGTGGAAAAAATACCCCAGGCATAAGATTGATGTGAGCTATGAAAATTATAAGGCTCAGGCCTAAAGAGCGACAATTATTGTACGAAAAACTAAATGTGGCAATAAAATAAAACTGACTCTGCAAGTTTGAACAGTCCCAAAAGAATTCTATCCTTGTGTTGCAAGTAACAAAAAAAACGAGTGTGAAAGAATAACTCCCCTCAGTTCGGATGGTGTGCAGGTGGCGTATGCAGAAAAAATTGATCAACTAAACAGTATAATTTTGATAAATGGTTTCAATCTAGTGTACGCAACATTCACCTCAAAGCTTACACTGAAGTACGTAATTCAAGTATATATGAGGAGCAGGTAATAGAGCTTTTCCATAAATGAAATACGAACTCGGCAATAGGGATTGATGGAATATATGAGCACGGATGTTCATCTGGCTGCATCATTTGAATCTCAGCACAAGGGAACATATGATATTCCCATTATCCCAGGACAGTAGATTGAAAGAATGTATGATAATGTAGAATTCTTTATATGGACTTTTACAACTGAAGATGAGTTGGCCGATCGGATAAGGAGGTAGCGTGGGTTTATGTTCCCAAACACGGGTTTTTCATCGCGCGTACAGGCAAATGGACCATGAATACACGCAATATTGTGGGAAAAATACTTTTGGTGGTGGTGGTGATGTGATGGACGGTATTGATGGTAACAGGAGTGTCGTTGTGTTTCATGGGAGAATTACGTAATAAGGAAGATGGTGCGATGTGTGTGTGTAGTACAGCAAAGTGCCCTCTCGCCGTCAATCCTTGGACTCCTTGATAGTGTCCCGTAATAATAATAATAATAATAATAATTCATTTGCACAAGAGATATTTCATGGCAAAGAGAAAAAAGAGACCTCACTGTCCAAGGTCAAAAAAGACATTTACTCAGTTTGATGAATCTCTCCCAAGCGAATGAAGATGCGAGCTCAAACCCTGACGGGAGGTCCAACTCTGATAAAAGAACTGGGAAAACCATCACGGAAACTTCTACTAAAACTATAACTATATCTACCACTCAAATGTATACAATAAAAATCGCATCATTGAATGTCCGTACATTACAATCAGAGGATTAGATTAGTAGAACTACAAGAAGCCCTGGAAATAAATCAACTGGGACATCATTGGACTTTCAAAGGTGAGACGTGATATCCAAAAAATTATTGAAAGAGACAATGACTTTCTATTTTACCATAATCAAAGCGAAAAGGGACTTTATGGAGTCGGTTTCTTAATTACGAGCAAATAGTAAAGCATATAGCAGAATTTAAAAGCTATACAAGCAAAATTGCCTCCTTGAAGTTAGAATTAGGAAAAAACAAATCACTAACAATAATGCAGGTTTATGTTCCCACCACAAGATATAATCAGGAAAAAATGGAGGAGTTATATGATGAACGCACACTAGCAATAACATCCCACAACTCCCAGGTTATTATAATGAGAGACTTTAATGCCCAGGTAGGCACTAAGCAACAAAAAGCAGATTTAGTTCTTGGAAATCGTGGCAGCCAGAAAAGGAACGACAGAGGAAGGCGACTCCTACAATTCGCCTTTAATTGGAAATTCCTTCTTTAGGAAAAGAGAATAAAGAAGATGGACATGGATTTCACGGGACGGAAAAGTAATAAATGAAACAGACTATGTATTATTAAAGATTCACTTAAGCTATGTAACTGTGAAGTTCTCATCAATTTCAACTTTAATTCAGATCACGGATTAATAAGAGGAACCTTCTGGTTCCAAAAAACCAAAACACAGGAATAATTGGTTCAGAAACAGACAACCAGGAGTTCACGATCTACAAAGAAACCAGAAGAAATTTAAAGACAACTTAAAGCAAATATTAGCAACTCAAAAATCAACCAGGTTAAACAATACTAGAAAGCTATGGAAATTGACTATTTGGGAAATATTGATCGAGTATCTAAGAACAACTATTTTAATACCAACTAGTTTCACCAACTTAGGCCGTTGGTATCTTCAGGGTACAGAACTGATGATAGGCACCAAAGCTAACAAAACATGGTACAGACTAGGCATCAACCGAATTCTAATTATAAATTACAAAACAAAACTGAACGTGTGCAATACACGTGTAGCGTGTACATGATTTCACTTGTTGTTGTTTAGGAGCGTTCTATAGTTTGCTTTAAAATTCATTTCTTGTATGTTTAGAGATCTAATAAGGGTCTTCCAGATCTCGAATAGAATTAAACCTTGGTTTCTATTAAGGTTTTCTACAGAACGGGCGACTGTTGTGGCTTCTTTAAAAATTCGAGAGCGGTGATCCTCTTCTATGTAAGGAATGCAGCTTTTATCCCATTCAGTGATATGGTTGGTTCTATAAAAATGGGAAGATAAGCCCGATATATCTTGTCTGTTGTTTTTGACATATCCGATGTGTTCTCTCTGTCTTATCGCAAAGCTTCTTGAAGTCTGGCCGATCTAACTTAAACCGCACGAGAATGGGATATTGTAAACTCCAGCATACTTAAAGAAAGAATGGACATCTTTTGGAGATCTTAAGAGTTTTCGAATTGTTTCTTCAGGTTTAAAGGTCACTCTTATTCTATGTGGTTTGAGGAGTTTAGCAATCTTGTTAGAGGCTGTCCCCACGTATGGAATGACGATTGTGGTAATATATTGAGTGTCGTCTCGTTGTCTTTGTGGTGGATCAGAGAAAAGAATCTTGTTAACGAGTCTCCGGGGGTAGCCATTCATGGTGAGGTTGTTAGATATCAGTGTCAATTCGTCTTGGAGATCTTTTTGATCTGTTGTAATCAGGACAGCTGATTTACATCTTTAGCATGTGTACAATACTGAGTTTTTGAGAAAGTGGTGGGAGGAGCTGAAGTGTAAATAATGTCCTGTATTCGTGGGTTTTCTTTTTTGTGTGGTCAAGAAAAAATAACGTTTAATAATACTAGAAAGCTTTGCGATAATGTAGAGGAAGTAATGGAGCAAGAATACCAAACACTAAGTAGCAACAAGTGAACTAAAGAGTCCAAAATAACTGATAACACCGAAAATTTAATAAAACGAAGAAAATTAGTAAAGAAAACAAAAGGTTCCAATTAATGCAAAAGCAAATAGAGTTTGTTGAACTAAACAAATTAGTCAAAAGGGAAATTAGAAAAGATTTAAGGAATTTCGGCGTAAATAAAATCAAACAAACCCTAGAACATCTTTAAAAACAGCAAAAAAAAAATGACCTAAAATGGCAAATCCTGGATCCCGTCTTTAGTAGATGAATTTCGTCATAAAACAAATAACAGATCAGAAATTCTCAAAATAGCAATAAAATTCTATCAAGAATTATATCGAAGTAATCGAGCAAATGATCTAAGAGACAACCAAACAAATAGAAAGTGTGATGATGGCATCTGAAAATCATCGGAGGAGAAATAAAACAGGCATTCAAACAAATGAAGAATGGCAAAGCACAAGGCGGTGATCGAGATCTAAATTATTCAATCAGATTAGACTCGTGTACTATTACCAGAACTTCTCAAACGATACAATGGCATCCTACACAGGGGCAGTACCGCGGCAGTTGTTAAATTCATAAATAATACTATTTTATAAGACGGGTGAATAGATCAAACATAAGCAACTACAGACCCATAAGTCTCGTTTCACATAATTATAAAATATTTTTTAGGATTGTCCAAAATATAATTACGAGCCAACTAGATCAGAAATAACCCTATGAATAAGCAGGATTTAGAAAAGGGGTTTCAACTCTTGATCATCGTCCAAATTATTGAAATTATGGAGTTTAAAAGAGTGGATGAAGTGAACACTACTAATCAGCCTAAAATGCAAACTGTATAATATGATCATACTACCCATTGTAACCTGAATGGTAGTATGTCTCTGGATCACAAACATGGTCACTAACAACTAAACAAGCGATCATGCTAAGAACATGCCGAAGAGTGATGGAAAGAAATATATCAAACATCAAAAGGATAGAAAAAATAAGAGCTCTAGAAATAAGACAAACAACAAAAGTCACTGACGTCATAAGAACAATAAAATCCCTAAAATGGAAATGGACAGGACACTTGATGAGAAAACAAGATGATAAACGGGATAAACTAACCACTTACTGGATACCTGGAGAGTGAAAGAGACAGAAGACCAGGTGTCTTCTGTGAAAGAGAGAGTGAAAGAGAGAGACAGAAGACCAGGTGGACAGATGAACTCTGGACAGTTCATCTGTCCACCTAGTCTTCTGTCTACCTCTAGTAGCAGGACTAACCTAGTCGAGAACAGCCCAAAATAGAGCCGAATGGACAACATGGGGTTGCCTTTGCCCAGCAGTGGGATTATACAGGCCGACAGCAACAAGAATTGCACAAGAGTGGTACAAATATTGATGTGCGTCTAATAAATGACATACCAGGATCTCTTGAGCGGTGGTGAAGATTTTGAAATGGTTGGTGAAACCACATACTGAAGCAGGTTGACGGAGATTTTTTGTTCTGCAATGAACGGGCTGGGTTTACTAAGGGGAAGGTCGTGTTTGAGGAATTTTCTCGCATTACATAGCAATATCGCAGTTGAGTTTGGGAAGGTCAATTGTTACACCATGAGAATTTTTGATTTTTTATAGATTTTTCCAGGACTAAGCATTTGATGGCTGTTGCATAAGTGGACGATATGGAACTGGAATAAAAATTACCATTTTGGATACGAGTCTCCAAGATTTAAGGTGACCACCGGTGTACTTCAGGAATGAGTCCTTAGTCCAAATCTATTCAGTCTTTATATTAATAATATCGTTTTTTTTCTTGATATGCAAAATGAGATTCAACTGTTTTGTCACAAAGTAAACTGATAAATTTTTAAATTTATCAATGCGTGGATTAGGCCTACCGGGGATACCACGTTAAAAAAAAACGCGCCTGGTGCTCTACCCCTGAGGTGGTGTGGAAAAGAGTACACCTCTTATTAGTTTTTGTTCTGTCAATTTTCATTAAAACGGCGAATATCGACATTGTTCAGAGATGCTTTTTGGGGTCCGTATATTCTTGTTTGATTCATGCATGTTCATCAACCTAGTTAAATACGTACCTTAACTCCAATTAACAGCTACAATTTCCATCATACTGCAAAGCGAGTTTCGTTTAGAAACAGCACCTGATTATTATACATTAACTTGAGTCCCCAATTTGCGATATTGCTTAGTCATTTGACGAAACTACTTAAGATTTAGTGTAGTGATGGAATATTTTACACCAGAAAAAAAAAAAAAAAAAGCAGAGTTCGTCCTTGTCGGACATCTAAATCGCGTGCTGTGTTATTGGTGATAGGAATATCATCATGCTGATTCGAAGACACGAAATATACAACGGATTTGAAATAGGATTAGTTTGAGCAGGGTATCTTGGGAGAGGTCTTTTAAAAAAGAAAAGTTCAGCGGGTTTCAGAGATGAACGTAGACTCTAATACCAATCAATATTCAAGAAAAAATGAAAGAGTTTGAAAAGAATAGATGGCACAGTATAGCACAGTACACGTACCAATACGGCCCAATGGAAATAGTTTTTTTTTTTTTTTTTTTTTTTGCAATACGAGTTTTAATTCTGCACCTCAAAGAAAAAAAAAACATGATGATTTTTTCTCTATTTCTTAAACTTATTTTATATTCCATTGCAGGATATCCTTACAAAATATGAAAGCCGTAGGAATTCGAACGCTTTATGAAGTGCATAAATTCAATAACTGGTAATCACTGTGAAAATATATTTTCAAAATAATAATTTGGGAGTTCATGTCTCTCATCATCGTCCTTTAGAATATAAAAGAGTGATGAGGGTCAGCAAGTAGTAAGAGTGGAAGAGATCAAAAGGTAGAGTATGATAACAGGAGGTTATAAAAGAGGCCTCACTCGACCAATTTAACTATGTAAAGGTTGTGGCTAAAAAGGTCTTTAGACATCACTCTCATCACACCTGTCCTAAAAAAAAAGCTAAAAACATAAATTATCCAAAATAAATAAGAAACCTAAATTATCCAAAACAAAAGAGACGAAATGATCACCAAGACATAATGTAATAACCATTGATTAGAGCATTGGGCGGCAAATTTTTTTATATGAAGGGCGCAATACTGCGGGCGCCATGACGCTGGCGGGCACCGAGTTGCCAACTGCTCCTGATTTAAATAATTAAACTTAAAATTACAATTGGCATGGATGGTTTTGAAATGTCTTTCTATATTACTTTTTTTATAAATAGCCACACTACTATTGCATAATAAGCAAATACATTTGCCATTATGATTGATAAAGAAAGGCGCTCGCATCTGATCTGACAGATGCATGCTACTTGTTAACGCGAATATTCTTTTTGTATTTTTTTTATGGTATTTTATATTTATTGATATGTGACAAACATATGTTGTAAAAGCGAGGTAAATAAAATAATGTTAAAATTTGAAATCTCATTTTTTTAAAAAAACAACTAATCATAGAAGTTGTAAGCCTGAAATGAGAGAAAAAATGCCTGTGTCATGAGCCCTCCGTAATTTTCAAATTTTATATTGTGCCCTTCATATTAAAAAGGTTGCTGCCCTTTGCGAGATGTGCTTTACATTTATGGAAAATACTAAGGAAAGAGGTCTGGAGCTTACTCCACCTTTACTACGAGTTGCCCATAAGGCACTACTTATGCTTGCATCCGCCGAAACTTTTAGTTTCTATGTATTCGGCACGAAACTCTTGTAGTTTCTATATTCGGCTATGAAATAATGTTGAATTCAATATTCACTTAATTTGTACCATCATGTATTATATTTGCAGTGTTTTTTCTTTATGTTTTCTCGCATTTTAGCAGATACTAGTAATGAATGTATCTCTCAGATATACTGCGATCTACGCTGCGAGCTCGAAAGCAGTTTACACTAATTTCTCCGAGGGCGCACTAAAAATTCACTGCGGGCGCGCCATGTCGCCCGCGGGCACTGCATTGCCGACCTCTGGATTAGAGAACCATATGAACAGAAAAATGGGGGCAAGAAGCTGGCCCGAGTGGTACAGCTATCAAGGAGCTCATAAACCGCCTCGGTGTTGGTAATCAGGTCAATCCCCTCCTATTTGTGAACTACAAAACCAAAGAATTATTTTATAAAAAAAAAGACAAGGTTTAATTTTCCCCTGTGGCATGAAACAGATAATAGTTGGTTTGCACCATTTGTTGAAGAACCTTCCATCCCCTAGCAGGTATCTCTCTTGCGCCAAGAATCTAGGCAAGTAAAAGTAAAACCCACTGACGACTTTTGCGTATACTCTATTTTTGTCTCGTATCTGGGATTTTTTTTTCTCTTTCCAGATATGGTATTTCAGCACATTTACTAAGAAAATTAAGAATTTCTGCATTTTTCTAACAGGTAGCGGGAACTGCAAATACACTACCTTCGCAAAGGTCAGCATTAGAATGCCTAGTACAGTACTGAGTCGTCACCAGATACGCTGAGCTGGGGGACAAAAGCAGTTCCACCGTTTTAACTTTCTGGCAAACGTCACAGAAAGGATTGCACTGTCTGGATCTGTATCGCGACTTTGCCCACTCCACCGGAAGATGCCCATAGGCAATACTTCAGGCGAAGTCCCCTGGTGAAATTGATGTTCCCAACTATTTTTGATATTGTTGAAGAATACCTCCGCAACTGTTCCCAGATGCGGGGTGTCATATCCAGAAAGCTGAAAAGATTCCCAGTATAGCTTTTGTCATTTTAATTGAAGAACATTTATAAACATTTTAATATAATTACATAGTGAATAAATCCATTCAGGCACAACCACTTCGCGAGGACCAGTATGATCCTCGCGAAGGGACATTTTCTTCCCAACGTAGGGAAGAAAATGCCCCAGAAAGTACTTTAAAAAAGTTTCGGATGCGCGGTTTGAACTTAAAGCCTTCCGTATGGTTTTAAATGTGTTCACATAGTATAGGTATTTTAGACTGGGAAGCGAAACTCCCCCTTGGTTAGTTTTAAGTTGTTAGGTATTCTTTCCTAGTTTCATGCGTCCTATTATTCCAGAAAAAAAATCTATTAGTGGGTTATAAAGTGATTTCCTTGAACTTTTGTTATGTCGCTTACGTTAGTTGTATGCATGAGCATTGGGGTGATGATCGTTTTTAGCACTATAGCTCTGCCGTAAAATGACAAATAACTGGACTTTAAAGGCTCTAATTTTTCACTACGGGCATCCTGTAGTTTTCGGATGGGCAGAACCGCACTCGCCAGAAAAGGAACGCCTAGTACTGCAAGAGGATGTACTAGCGGAGTTAAACCATACGGAAGGTACCTTGTCTGAAAATTTTCAAATATTTTAATTTTTGTTTTTGCTGCATTTACGTGTAGACCACTGATCCTGCTGAACTGTTGCAATACGCCAAAGTAGATGTAGATAGAATCAGAGTCTCGAAGCGTTGCAACTACATTATCAACATATGCCAACCGCAATCTTGCTCTGTCTGGAGACTAGGGGTAACGGCATTCCTCTATCTGCGGGAGAGTAATCTTTTTTTTTTTTTTTTTTGATGAGGGGTTCTAAAGCTAGTGAAAAACGGAGGGGGTTTAGCGAACAGCCCAGCCTTACTCATTTTTGCATACGAATCGGTGCCGAAACAAATCCATTTATAGCTACGTGGATAGAGGCCTCTGAGTAAATATTTTTGATTATTTTACGTCACCCAGGTGTCCCCCCCCCCAAGTATTTGAAGGACGTGATGTAAGTAGCTGTGCTTAACACTATCAAATGCTTTTTCCAGATCTATTGAGAGAAGTGCAAGTGGATATTTCTTTTTTTTTTTTTTTTTTTGAGAGACGGATGAGATCCGGGATGAGAAAAAAAAGAGATTTACTTCCATCGATCTACCCGGAACCCCCCATAAACTTGCAAACTGGTTTTGACATTTTGGATGCCTAATTTAATGCCGGCTCAGATAATTTTTGAGAAAATTTTATAGTTCGTGTGTTGGTTAGGGAGATTGGTCGCCAGCTATTTACTGAAGTGCGATCTCGGTCATTTTTTGGAATAAAAACTGTGAGGCTCTTCACGAAATCCGCTGGAATAATTCCAGAAGTGAGGAAATTGTTAAAGATTGTCACTAAAATGGGTAAAACAAAGTTCCAGATAGATCGATAGACCTCAATCCCTAACCCATCTAAACCAGGAGTTTTCCTTGCTTTGATTGTTTTGCAAGATGCTTTTTTTTCTGTAGGGGGGGGGGGGATATCAGCCTGTCATGCGAAGCGCTAAGATGATCGGGAAGACATGTGAGGTCCCACTCGCTGAAGTAATCCACGCCTTGCCGATCAGAAAAAGCGCCGAGGTAATGTTGATGAAAATGGCGTAGGATTTCCTGAGAGGATTGCAACATTTCACCGTTCTCTTGAATCCAGTACACTCTTCGATCTTCATAGACTACCGCCCCCTGTTGGTTGTAAAAAGCAGCAGACCGCATTTCTGTGTATCTCAGTAAAAGCCTTGCTCGAAAATCGAGGTCATCAAACCTTCTGTCGCTCTTCCTGTAATTCTATCTCTACTTGTCGGATGAGATCACTACAAGGGATTCCGCTTCGCTCATTTGCGCGATACCATTCCAGTTCCCTCACATGTTTTCTCTGTTGGTTCGGTGCGCCTTTCGCGCCCACACCTTTGAAAGAGTTCGTTAGACTGTATTTTGAATTTTACCCACCCTTCCCGGTCCCAGCTGGTGTCTTTCCATCTATCGACATACATTATGTAGCTCATTGCTTAAAAAAAAAAAAAAAAAAGACTAGGCAAAGCGGGAAGGAGCTTCCAAGGGCCTCTGGTGGCTTCCATGAGCTCTGGCAGTAAAACTTTCATCCGAACCTTTTGTAGTCCGTTAATAGACCGGTTACCTTGCCGCACCTCAACTACGTGTGAATCAAAAGTATTGGATATGTAGAACCGGTCAAACGTTGTGGATATTCTTCCACGGCGCCGCGTCGTTCCGAATTTGCAAGGATTCTGCCGTCTCCAAATATCAACAAAGTCGAAATTTTCACAGCAGCGTCTTGGAGCTGCGAAGTGTCCATAGCGAGTGTCCTCTATACAGTTCCAATCATTCACTATGATTAGCTGTTGCATCCCCCCCCCAATAGATACTGTTCTAAAGAGGGAGGGAAAAAAAAGCCATTTCGTTGCTGAGGGCTATTTGGAAGCATACACTGTGAGAAACCGAGCTGTTCGACCACCGTACTTCAGTCAATGGACACTAGACATCCAATAGAACCTTTTTGGATGTTAAAAAATCCTCCTAGTATTCGGGGGAGAATAATTATTCCCACGCCCCTCGGATATGAACCCCCAAAACACCAATAGTTGTTGACCGGAAAGCTTCTTGAGAAATTCTCCACAATGTTTATAAAAATGTCCTTCCTGTATAAAAAAAATATATTAATATTGTGCACTAATTTTAATGTATATTGTTATTATTATTATTATTATTATTATTATTATTATTATTATTATTATTATTATTATTATTATAAGGGGCGCTGTGTTGACATACGAACGGTTGCATGGTTGTATCGCTGGTCCCGTTTTTTATAGTTTTAATGAGTTCTAACTCCTGTTTTTAATTTAAAAGTGTCATAAACGGTCTTCCAGAAACTGAATCCACAGAAAATCTCAGAGACGTAATTTTAAAGTTAGGCCATGCAATTGACATCCCCCTACAGCATAATGATATTCAGACCATAAATCGGATTCCCAGGAAGAACAAAAAAACAATACTCGTCACGACCCGCACCAGTAATAGTTCGTCTGACAAGCAACGATACAAGAGACAATCTCATAAAAGCCAGCAGACTGAAAACAATCAGTTGTCAAAGACTTAAACGCAACTCAAGACAATATACCAATATTTCTATCTGAGTATTTAAAACCTTTCAATCAGAATCTGTTGTACCAAGCAAGATGAGCAAAAACAGAAACAAATTATCAATTTTTGTGGATCAAAGACGGCAAGATACTCTTGAGAAAGTCACAAACTTCAAAGTCTATACAAATAAAAAGCCCTAGATAGGCTGCCAGAGTGAAACAAAAGACTCCAAATTAGTTCAAAAAGAACACCTCAACACAACAACAACGAATGAGAACTATCAGATAGATGTAATTACACCAGAATATATCAGCAATTGTACTTTCGACTTGCTTGATGCATGGAAACAACACACAGTACACGCGAGAGGACTCTCAATCTTGCATATTAATATCCGAGGCATCCGAAAACATTGGTTGTTGTTACAGGCTTATCTGAGGAATTACATCGGTATTATTGATATATTGGTCCTAACAGAAGTATCTATAACTAATGATGAAGCGACTGCTTTCCAAATTCCAGGCTTCCAACAACATAGATCATGCCGTCAAACAAACAGACGGGGTGGATATTAATATTTATCACAGATAAATTCTATAGGCAAACGAAACTGCCTATCAATTTCACCCTTTGCTTCGAAATCATTAATACCACGAATACATGGCATCCCATAATACTAAATGATATTTACAGGCCACCAAACTTAAACGTGATAAAATTCTTGCACGAACTCAATTGCTGGCTTTCATGCCACGAAATATGCTCAACCGAACACCTAATGATAATTGGCGACATAAACATAAATATTGCAAACGAAAACCAGAATAACACTGTACAATACCTAGACACGCTATCCATGTATAATCTAATACCAACAATAACATCATGTATAGTAGAGAAGAAATATTCGGAAATACTATCGCTGCTTCCTGCCTAGATCAAATAAACGTCCGAGCACCACCAAATAGTTACACTGCATCAGTCATAAAATGCAAAGTAGCAGACCATTACTTCACCGCTCTAAACCTGCACACCAAGACAATATCCATGCAATTCCCCACAGAGGAAAAGCAAAACAAAACAATAATAGACGAAGAAATAGTCAACCACAAAATAAGAAAAACCAACTGGGAACACGTGGCATCAGATTCAACAGATATCTTATACAACAACATCAAACTCACACTGGAGGAAGTATATAAGAAAGCTACAAAGAAAGTCAGACTTCACTCGAAAACAACCCAAAATCCTTGGATAACACAAAACTTAATCATAGAAATACACAGAAAGGACCCTCTATGGAAAGAATTAAAGCGATATCCAAATAACACAGCTTTAAAAACTGAATATAAGATAAAAAGGAATCGCCTTACAACACAAATTAGAAATGCCTAAAGAAACTACTACAGAGACAAATTAACCTCTGCACAAAACAACATGAAACAAACCTGGCATCTGATCAACGAGATGCTAGATTGTCGTCCCAAAACCACCGCCTCTGAAACCATAAAACACAGCTTCATGAAAGACAAAACCTATCCAACAACTAGCAAATGACTTTAACCAATACTTTGCAGACTCCATCCAAGAACTGCACATAAATATTCCCCAATCACAAAACGTGATCCTCCACTTTAACGACAATCAAAACAGACATTATGGTTCCGAACCATAAAAGAAGCAGAACTTTTCTCTGTAATACATCAAATGAAACCAAATAAAGTCCTAGGAATAGATGGTATAAGACCTAAGGATATCAATCAACATGCAACTAGCTTAGGTCCTATCCTACTAAAATTAATAAATAAAATATGTAAAACAGGAGAGATACCAATTATGCTAAAGACCTCCATAATCACACCCATATAGGAACATGGACAAAGAAATTTAATTAGCAATTACAGATCCATAGCAACATTACCAATCATCATTCAAATTATGGTGCGGATCGCACTGAAGAAACTCACAGCATATACAGAGACCTTTCATATTATCTCCAAAACACAGTATGGTTTTCAGAAAAATAAGGGAACAACATCTCTCTTGGAAGACTTTACAGACGTAATTAATACCGCCTTAGACAAAAACAAAATTGCCATGGTAGTTTTTATTGACCTAACTAAAGCATTTGATACACTCACACATCAAACCTTTTAGAAAAACTGAGGCATGTTGGAATAGACGGGTCTCTACACGGGTGGTTTACAAACTTCCTCCAAAATAGAAAGCACATCACACGTATTGGGTCAAACCGAAGTAGAGAGCTACCAGTAACCTGTGGAGTGCCACACAGAGCTGTACTCTCCCCACCTCTATACAACATTTACACGCACGATATTAATCAGCTACCCCTCAAAGGTAAGATATTCCAATACACAGACGATACAGCTATAATATCCATCCATAATAACGCAAACATAGCCCAATCAAATATGCAACATGACATTAATCTGATCACAGACAGGCTCACGAAAAACCACATACACCTAAACTCAGAAACGACAAAATTAATGATATTCAGAAACCCACAGCATAATGACACAAAACATTTATGTCATTATGCAGTTTGCTAAAACATTATTTCGATGCCAACGACAGGACAGTCAGAAATACATATCGTATAACAAGACCTGAGACAACTAATTACTTCACATATAAATACAATAATCACTACGGAAAGGCCATGCGAAACTTCTACATCCCAGGCATGATAAACAAATTACCTTTCGAATACAGAAACTTACAAACTACAATAGCCTGAACAGAGCTCTAAGGACATACAAGAAACACGCACCCAAAATACCATACAAACTTAATGAAACACAATATATTTGTTCAGGCTTCCAGTTCAGCGACGCATCAATACATTCCAAGTTATCGTATGTGTGTGTGTGTGTGTGTGTGTGTGTGTGTGTGTGTGTGTGTGTGTGTGTGTGTGTGTGTGTGTGTGTGTGTGTGTGTGTGTGTGTGTGTGTGTGTGTGTGTGCGCGCGTGCGTGCGAGAGAGAGAGAGAATTTCTTAATCATAGAAGATTTCGTAGCTTCCCAACATAGCAAACAAACCAATAAATAAGAACCAACTGGTGTCATCCTCAGATAAGCTTACAAGTAAGCTTCAAGAATGAAAGCCGAGAAATTATATCTCAGTCAAGATAAAAAAAAAAGTATATATCATATGTAACCAAATGCATGTTATGTACGTATCACATGTAAAGCAATGTATGTAAACAAATGTACGTAATCAACAGTGCATATAGTTCCAATCATTGGTACTAGTACTAGTACGAGGCCTGGTGTGGAACATCACCGAGCATCGAAGTGACCATAAGGCATCTGTAGATGCCCAGTGATGTTCCGCATCAGACCTCGCCATATAGTCCTGTTGTTTACTTTTCTGGAAGCCTCAACTCTCTGAAGATCAGTCACTCCACACACGCCATCCATCTATTTCATTGATGGTCTACCCCTGCCTCTTTTTCCAGGAACTTTACCTTCTATTACTGTTTTTAGAAATCCTCCTTCCATCCGTTTTAGGTGTCCAAAATATTTTAACTTTCTTCTGTCAGTATCTTTAAGGAGCCTTAAAGTTCTACTGATCTTTTCTAACACTCATTCATTTGTACGCCTTTCAGTATATCTTGAACAGCCTTCTGTAACACCACATCACAAAAGCAAATATCCGTTTCTTATCTGACTTCTTTAGGTTCCAAGTCTCGCATCCATAAGTCGCTGTTGGAAAAACAACTGCATCCAAAATCCTCAACTTTGTTCCCATTGAGATAGATCCATCCTTTCGGATTTTAGACAGGTCTCTGACTGTTGTTTTAGCCATTCCTAACCTTTTTCTGACATCGCCTGAACAGCAATTCTTCACATTAATAATGGATCCCAGGTACTCAAACTTGCTGACTTCCTCAATTCTTTCTCCATTAAGATACACTTGTTTCTCAAGAGCTTCTCTGTTTGTTTTTCTTTTGAGAACCATGATCTTTGTATTCCTAGGATTGAGTTGAAGTCCTCTGTTACTACTGATCCTGTTAACTTTGTCAAGAATTAGTCCTAGTTCCCTAGTTCTTCCATGTCATTACAGTGGAATACTGTATCATCAGCATACCTCCGATTACTGATCAATCTACCTCCTATCCTAATTCCTGTCCTGGGCTCATCCAATGCTTCACGCATGATGTCCTCTGCATATATACTAAACAAGTGAGGAGAAAGTAAACATTCTTGCCTAACTCCTTTTCCAACTTGAAGCCAGTCAGTCAATCCAACACCTGTTCTTACTGTGGCTTCTTGCTCCTTATACAAGTTGGCTATCAACTTGATAGTGTGTTGAGGAAAACCCATTCTTTTCATTACTTCCCACAGTTTCACATGCTCAACACAGTCGAAAGCATTAGAGTAGTCTAAGAAACCAGAGGGAGTCTGAATTCTTTATATTTTTCTATGATCTGTCTAAGGCAAAGGATCTGATCTCTGGTTCCCTTACCTTTCCTAAAACCTGCTTGTTCCTCGAGTATCTGTGCCTCAACTTTGGCCCCAATCCTATTTAGCATGATCTTCAATAAAATTTTGCTTGTATGAGATATTAAACTAATAGTTCTGGAATTCTTGCATGCCTTCATATCACCTTTCTTATGTAGTGGTATGAAAACCGACTTCTTCCAGTCTCTAGGCCATGATCCTGTCTCCCATAATCAATCTATGTAATCAATCTATGAACCACTCTTATCCCTCCATCCCCTGTGGCCTTAATTAACTCTGATGGGATTTCATCTGCACCTGGGGCCTTATTGCTGTTGAGCTGCTTAACTGCTCTTTCAACTTCATGCCTAAGTGGTTCCAAATCAAAATTTTCTTGGTGGGAGGACTCCACATTTTCTTTATCCACTCTACTGTACAGTTCCTCACAGTATTCTTTCCATCAGTTTTTGATTTCCAACTCTTCTGTTAGTAATGATCCATTCCTGTCTTTGATGACATTGAATTGACATTTATGATTATTCCAATCATTGGAATAATGATAAATCAACTAGCCAAAAAATAGTTGGTTAAGTAAGAAATTCCGTCAGCAATCCAGAGGGACGGAATTTATAATGAATATTATTTAGTCCTTGAAAGAATGGTAATACCGCATCGTTAGCCATTGCAACGTTGTTCTCCTGGTTTTGTTGCTATTTACAGAGTGCCTTAATTAATAACCTTAGTAAATGTCTTATCATTGCGAATATTTTGCAGTCAATGCTCACTTTAATTTTCCAAGTGGTGGTCCTGTTTATATTTCACGGTTTTTCCTGATCCATTCCATCAGAGTTTCCTCTTAGTAAGTTGTAAATTTGCCCATTTTCAACTTAATCTTATGAAGGATAACAAAATATCCGTTCAAATTACAGTCTTATTAATATCACTGTATTCTTAGAGAAATTCATAAACAGAAAAATATCTGTGTTACTCGGAAACTTCAATAAATAATCAGCGCTATGATACAGAGACTGTCGATCAATGGCGGGAGGGATCTTCTTGACACTTGTCGCCTGTGCGAAAGTAGTTGGAGCGAGTTGGTAAGAGGTGAGTCGTTAATCAGTCTGACTGCGCTCTTCTGTATTGCATCCAGTATTTTTAGGGAGCTCTTAGGGAACCTCCCAGGGTTACAAGCAGTACTCGATGGATTTGTGATTTGTACAGTGTTAATAGCTGTTCTGGGTGTCAAGCAATGCTTTGAAGCAATGTGCTACCGGCCTTCAAAACGTTGTAAGACTCATCTGTTCCTATGCCGCATAACTCAGTGTGGCTGGACGGTCGCATGGCGTGAATATGCAGGCAATGTCCTTTTATCATTTTAACTGGCCTGGAGACATTCTGTCATAAATGAGCCAGTGAACGTGCTAAGATATGTTTCGATCTTTTTCTCAACGAATGTACGAATTTTTAAACGATAGACAAGAAAACTATAGGGAAAAACTACAGTGCAGTTTTTTAGTGAAAATATAACCGATAAAGTCTGGTATTTTCACAAGATATCATTATGGAAATAATGTTTCTAAATCATATTTTTGTTTCCAGGTGATATTCATATCCTGACTTGTTCTCATAAATAGAGTGAACTTGATTTAATTAATTTTTCTGTTACTATCATTGGTCTTGAATCATTGATTCATAAATCTAAATGACGTTTACCCTCGATTGCCTTTCTTATATAGCGAAACATGATAGAAAAATATAACAAACTGGCGGGTATTAAATCTATTGTCTGACACCCACAGTAAAATAAATCTGAGTAACACTACCTAAACGTTCTTGGGAATGTTTTATTCGTAGGATTCCACATGACGAATGGGTTTGATATGCTCAAAATATGATTGGTGAAGTACTCAGTGCCGACAATGTACTCTAGAATAATAGGTAATTATGAATATGAGATCGATATTACCGAGTAGCAGTGAGTTCCAAATTCACTTCCTAAAATTGTTTTCTACATTTACTCTGAATTACATATAATTCAGATTTACAGAAATTGCTTCACATATAAGAACTAGATTATAATATGTTCAAATACATAAGATGAATGTAGAGAATTATAACAAGTATCTTTTTTTATTCAGAAGTTATATTTCTTTCTCATTTTTATGTACCTCCAGCCCTCAAAACCTTGTAGAATAATAATTGGACGATGAGCAAAAAAAATTTTTTTTATCTTTTTTATGATTTGTATAAAAACTTCAGTCCTCCTGTAACAATGAAATTCACCTCTCACCTAAAGACAAATACAAATGTCCAAAACCCACGTAGGAATTAGAACCATCAGCGTGTGGTTTGGATTTGTTCACCACTTGGCCAACTAGGCAGACAAATACTAACATCAATGATACTAAAATCAGTAAGTTTCCTTAGTCTGTTCATCACGAAATGAAACTCTTTCTATCCACAGGGATATGTTCATTCTGCAGTGTTATTAGCTGTCTAACTTTGCTTGTCTCATTCAGAAATAAAGTTCTTCTGATCTGCATACTAGAATTACTCAATTGTACAGTTTGGGTTTGTTTATCTTCAGATCCAGTGGTATTGGGAATATCAGTTCCATTTGATTCAACGCTGCTTCCATTTATTCTTGAAGTTTGATTGAGTTGTAATTCTGCGGTTGAAATTTCAACTGGGGATGAGATGACCCTCAAAGAAGATCTTCCAATTCGTTTTCTGTTACCAGGTCCTAAAGAAGAAAAAAAAGAGCGCTCTAATTAATTTGGACTTTCCAAAAACATTTTATAATATGACATATGCAAACAAGGAATACAACTGTTTGATTTTCTCTAGTAATAAAAACGGAGCAGCAAGCCTCAGTCAGATGATAAATACCATTATAATATTAATTATTGTTATATTCTTAACGATGTAATTGTGAATGACATCAGCTCTCCCAATATTATCACTTACATCATCATTCTTGATATTCACTTCACTGCGCTTTTGAGCACTGCAAGACAACTGCAAAAAGAGTGATTATTGAACTGCGTTTTTTAGACACTGCTTTTGTATCAGACCAAAAGTACTTCCATACATGATTAACTTTAGAAAAATGAAGAATTTCAAATAGTAATGAAAAACATTGAAACTGAATTGCACTGGACTACATTGATGTTGTGCAATAATTGTGGCTTTTATCCTATGAATCCAAATGTTGACGATGCATATAATTTTTCTTGATATTAATTAAGAATACACACACACTGTAATATCCATGGAAAGGATTAGGGCGAAGGGAAGTATTTAACTAGGTATCTAATTCCACTTTTTACATCCTACTAATTTTCTCACGGCAATAGTTGTCGTACGTCGCCGGCTTCAGTGCGTTTGTGCCTGTGATAGATTGTTGTTAACCTTTTCGGAAAAAATATGTGTACCATCCAAATTGTAATTTTTTTGGCCTTTATTCGTGTACTGTATTAGGAGATATATGCTTCTGCAAACTTGAAGTTAAGGTCTATTACATTAAAAAAATAGTTTGTAGAAAAACAATAAATAATACTAACCAATAGTTTCAATTCTTTTTTAGAAGAAAAGCAACCTAAAAATGAAGAACAACTTTTGTAATTATTCATTACCAAATTTTCTGAGAAATAATTATAATATTTGCTAACTCATCTAATTATGTACCAACAACTGCGACATAACAAACTTTATTATACAAAGACACCTAGTTAGTACAGTAATTAGCGATCTGTAATTATAATTACAGCCTTAATGCTATTAAATACATTGATGAAAATTTTAGTAATAATAAGTACGACTAGACATCAGATTGATCTGGACCACTGATATTGTTCTGATATTTGCTGGCTTCATTCCGTTTCCAAATCATAACCAAATATTATCACTGGAGATCATTTTTCGATAAGTATTACTAGAAGTAATTCTACACACTTCTCAGAATCCATAAAAATGATTTAAGATATGGAAAAAATACCGATTCTTGGATTTCACTGTACTATTTAAGAAACGTACAAAGATGGTTGCCAACTTACCAGTAATTTTCTCATGGTCGTAGTTTGTCGAAGGTTTGAGTGAAATATCTGTTTCATGTTCATTGGGTTTGTGTCCAACAGGCTGTTGTCGTCTTTCTTTTATTGGGAAAAATGTCGTCACTCAAAACAAACAGCGAGATTTATTATTATTTTTTCCCTTTCCATGTATTAGTCAATGTATGTGTTGACAAAACAGCAACCATCTCCATTAATAAACCGAACTATTTTACGATTGCATCATGAAGTGAGATAGATCACATGATATATGTCGAAATGGTGAGATGTTGGTACAGCTTTAGTTCAATCGTGGATTACAATTCAAAGTAACGAATTTAAAGAAAGGCGTAGTACTGAATAGGCAGCTCCTCCAAGCCCTTGTGTATATGAAAAGACAATTTCATCTGACATAACATTCGAACACTAGTAAAGCAATAGACAACAAGGGGCATTTACTAGTAACAAACGTGTATCTCGATGACAAGCTTCATACCAACTATAATCCAGGTTACAGTGGTTGAGATGTTTGAGACAACCAAATTTCATTGAAATAAGTCCTGGATTTCATGTGCGTCGCATTTGAGACGTCTCCTTTAGTTTGTTAATGTAATTTGTATGCAGTAGTAGAGGCCATTTTAGTCTGTCGCCTGTGACCTTCATATATCATCCAGAGGTTTAAGTCGAAATTGTTTCCTTTTCTGTTCGACATGTTTTATGATAAATTATTCTTTGAGAATTTCTCCAGAGAAGCTTGATTGTCTTCCACAGATAACGCGAGAGCAGTAACTTCCGTAGACTTCCCGTTTCCAAGGAAAATATATTGTGATATAGGATGGCCTTGTCGACCTTGCATACAGGTATGAAGACTAATTTTATTTCATACTGCCTTCATATCTTTGATAGCTTTCTGTCACTCGATGGATATAAGTCACAGGTGAAATCCATTTATAGTTCTTTTCGTCATATTGACCTCAAAGTTCCGTGGATGACTGTTGTATTATTTTTGTATTTATTTTATGATTTGTTTCTCGTTGTCACTTCAGATGCATTCTGTCTCATCGTGATCTGATAAAACATCTCTCTTTTGTACTCGATGATACTGAGATGTGGCGTGGAGATATTTCCAGACATGTGCTCGTATTACGTAAACTGCATATGTAATGGAGTTCTTATCAAAGACTTCCAGAAGGATATGCAAATATGGGAGAAACTTTTTACAAAAATGGATCCTCACTTACAAGAGCACAACAATAATTACTGCTCTCGAGATATGTGCTGGAGGAACCAACAGCCAACTGTGCAGAATTCCGCGTGATAGCACACATCAAAGATGCCGAAAAATAATAAAAAGGAAACATAAGTCAGACTACGTTCCGCTCCCTCCGCTCAACATACGCAAGTGTTTTCTTTCATACCGGAATGGCCTTTATATTTAACAAGGCATCCAAAATGCTACTCACCCACCCAATGTAATAAAAGTCAGGCCTTATTTTACAAGAAATCTGGTCCTCTCTAAATAACAATTTCGACCACTAAGATATGTTCTTTTCACAATAACAAGAAACAATGTTTGATGCATATACTGCATCTGTTGAGCCAATTGATCTTTTTTAGATTTTTTTGTGTTGGAATGTTGTTTTTGGCTCACTGTTTTATCATATTTATTGTTATACAGGAGTTATCAAAATAATAGAAAAACCTACACATTTTTTGGATCGTTTTTTTTTTAATTAATAAGCTATAGGTCTAGCAGCTCCGACATAGAATGGTCCCAAATTCCATTATCTTATGTACATAAGATAATGGAATTTGGGACCATTCTTGTTGCTAAATGTCTCAACTATGCCAGTGATGTTGCAGGCGGGAAATGCGATCGAATCTTGGCGAACTGATTGGAGACAATGCCTTGTCCGTTTCCATACCATCTTCGATGCTGTGGTTCCTGATACACCTACGATTTCTGCCATTTTGGTTACGGCAGCTCCTGCGAGCTTCACTCCAATGATTATACCGTTTTGGAGGTCACTGAGGTCTGACATTTTGCACACGAACTGCACAACAAACATCACAGAGACAACGTCATCCGCGATGTGATGGTGCAGTATGATATCGACCATCACATAGTCAATGTTGAATTAGCTGTTGTGCAGACAGTGTGCAAAATGCCGAACCTCGGTGACCTCCAAAAAGATACGATCATTGGAGTGTGACTTACAAGAGCTGCCGTCACTACAAAACAATCCTGTCGAAGTTAATTTATAGACAGAAGATTTAAAACGCTATTTGATTTTCATGCACCAAAAACTAAGATCATTATTTGAATACCAAACTTGATGACGATTCAAAGCACAATTCGGTAAAACCAGACTGAAATCATCTTGACAATATTCATTGGGTGTTTGAGATGGGGTATGCTGTTATGAATCTACGTAAATCGCTATTAAAGCCATGAATTATTGCCTCTCAAGGAGAATTATCTTACAGTGTGCAACTATAATTTAACTTAAAATCTGGTAAAAAACGTACGTTGAGTTTAAGAGTGAGTGATAAAGGGCATCAGCTTTGGTGTAGATTGAACTCGAGGCCAGAAATCACAATATGAGGACACGTACTTTTTTTGTCTGTTTACTCTGTGCGTGCGTGTTTCTTAGAATTGTTTCTCTGCTTTGCTAGAGGAAAAACCCGAATATCCAGGAGCAAAAGCCTAACACATCCATACAATGCCTACTAAACCAGCCTTACCTGCGTTAGCTGAACAAATAAAGTACATAATTTCGATCTGTAGCGCACTATTTTAAGAGAAATATCAGAAACGACGCTTCCAATGAGTCTCGAAGTCTACTGAATTCAAAAGACGTATTTTGATAATTGATAAACAGGCGGATGATTTACTAATACCTTAATACGATCACAAACAACCTGAATGGGACTGGAAGCCATAAGATGTTGATTACAGAATGGGGACTCCATTCTCTCGGCAAATGGGCCAACACTTGAAGAAGTCGAAAACATCGGAGAAAATAAAGGAGAAAAATATTTCACCTAATCTTGCTTTCTTTCTTCTGTCATTATTTTATTTTATTTTTTTTGGTGAAATATAAAGCTTTCACCAGGTTTACTTTTGCAGAAATTTAAAAAAAAAAAAAAACTAAGTTGCCAGAAGTCGAAAGGTTTTATTATTTTAGGAACGTCTGATCGCAGTAAAGCTCTTATGAAGAAAGGAGAGATAAATACTTATTCTGTTATTATCTTAGAATAAATTATTGCAAGTCCTTGACATTACTTCTGGTACCACAGCACTCAATATCACGTAAATTTTGAACTGCAAATAAAACGCCTTTCATCTAAACTCCTCCTCTGCATTACAGAATTCTCGCGACTAAGAAATGGAAAACTTAATAATATATAAATAAATTATCCACTCCTTAGAGTTCATTTGCAGAGTACGAAGAGAATTATGAGTATCAAAAGTATGAAGAAAATGTTTGAGACTGAAGTGCTTCGGTTTGTATTTTTCGGATTTTTTTTTTTTTTAATGAAAACACTACCGACGAAAGGCTGATATATTCACTTTTACATTACACACCAAAGGTTGTGAAAATGATATTAGTACTGTGTGTGTGTGTGTGTGTGTGTGTGTGTGTGTGTGTGTGTGTGTGTGTGTGTGTGTGTGTGTGTGTGTGTGTGTGTGTGTGTGTGTGTGTGTGTGTGTGTGTGTGTGTGTGTGTGTGTGTGTGTGTGTGTGTGTGTGTGTGTGTTGAAAACATTTTAAACCATTCACAAATATTCATGTCCCCCAGTAGGAGTGGAACCGACAGCCTAATCAGAGATATTCACGCGATCAACCAAATAGCGATTTCAGTTTTGAAATATTGTATACAGTGCTTGTTACACTGCTGTTCCTCCTTTCGCTGCGATGACTGCAGCAATCCTACGGAGCATACTTTCCATAAGCGTCCGATAGCAATCAATGGGAATTTTGGACCATTCTTCCTGTAGGCGTGTAATGAGATCGTGAACTGTTGCGGGGCGGACGTTCCCTGACTTCACTCCAGGACATCCCACAGATGTTCAATAGAAATGTTATCAGTGTTTATGGAGACCAGTCAAGTGTGGTGACGTTCATATTCACAGACGACGTAGTTACAGCAACATGACACGGTGCATTGTCTTGATGAAGGAGACAATGGTCAGTTCTGTAGAAACGCCACCACAAATAGAGGTCTGAGGTCAAACCAGGAAACACAAAACCATACTATCACACCGCCACCTTTGAATTTCATAGTTGGAGTTATGCACTCTGGTAAGAGACGTTCACAGGCATCTGCTACACCCACACCTGTCTATCTGCTCAGAAGAGGGCGTAGCTGCATTTGTCGTTCCATGACTCTGCTTTCCGAGCTTACACGTCCCACCGTACACGCTCTTTGCACCACTGAAGAAGACGTTGCATGTTGGTTCGGTAACGTGAGGCTTGCATATCTAACTTGCATATAAAAACCCATATAAAATGCTTGCATAGCTTGCATATAAAAAACCATGTTGTGGGTTTTGAATGTTTTAGTGAAGATTCGTGCGAGAAAGGAACCGAAGGGGTCCCTTGGTATAATATAATTATATGGAACACTTAAGAAAACTTTTTTTAGTCACATTGAAGTTGGAAAAACCTGACAGAACATTATTATTATTATTATTATTATTATTCAGGTTATAGATTACGTTTTGTCATACTGAGAAGTGTTGCTCCTAGTTTGTGTAACTTCGATGAATCCTCATCAAAAAATGTATTAAATAAACATTTATTAGGCTGTACAAGAAATGCACTACATCAAAATAAGAAAATTTCATATAAGAAATGTAAGAATGATGTCTTTATTAATAATAATTTTATTTCTTTGATATAACAGACAATTCACATTTAAGAAGAGGGTTTAAATGCACTAAGATTTTGTGGTTCTTTCTTGTAGCTATTAGAAACAAAAAGCGACACGATCATCATATTTCTTTAACAAACATTTATTTTACGATTAATTATTCATTCCATTCCTCATTACATTCTGCATCTTCTGATTTCCAGGCAAAATACTTCCTCTATGCTTCCTCTTTATCTACCACTACTATAGCCTCCTCTCCCTCGATAATAACTTTGGTGACCATTCCCGTAATAACCTCCTCCATACTGTGGAGATCTTTTTTGCCGCAGCTCTTCATTTGCCGCTGAAAAAATAAAATTAATTAATTAAATAATAAGATTTATAATATTAATAACAATTACTACATTCAAGAGAATGGATTGAAAAGTTTAATCACAATTATTAGTTAACTCGCTGCACTCAGATACCAATTAAGATTCAGAAAACTACTGCAGACAAATGCAGTGCTAAGAAGAGATTACGAAAATTCCCATTCAAATTGTTGCAGTCGAATGTTTTTAAGTTGTGACCGTCGTTATTAGGGTTGAACCCAGCTCTTTTTTTTTTAAGAAAAAAAAAGGCAGTGCTATGAAGGTATCATCATGACGAGTGTTAAAACCTCTTTCCATAGGGAGTATGTAAATAAAAGACTTTATTTAGATTAAACAAATGGGAAGAGGTCTTAACACTCGACATGCTGATGATGCCTTCATATCGATCCTTGTTTCTTCCATTCGTATATCATAATGGAAGAAACAGGTAGCGTCATCTACCGTCCACCATCATCAACAGTATTTTTTGTTTGTAAATTATATGCATGAAACAAGTAGCTCTTATATTAAATTATATGCAATATATCGAGGGGAAATACCTGCATTTTCGTCGGAGAAGGCACTCCCGGTGATCAACAATACCATTGCGACACACACGAATAGTTTCTGTAAAATAAAATAAAATAAAATTATTTTTAATTAATTTAATGTTAATTTGCATTCCATATTGATCAAATTTCAACCTCGTGGACTGTGTTAAACCAAATACCCACCTGCATTTATATTATTTGTTAAATATAGACGCAATAATCAAATACAATCAAATTATGAGAACTGCATGGGATTATGCTTGAAGATGAATTACGTATGAAAACGACTCATTTGAAAACAAAGACCTCACAGTTTTGGGTTAATGAGAAGCCGAGATTTAATTAGACTCTGTGGAAGAAAGAAAGAACTTACATGCAAGAGAGAGAGAGAGAGAGACAGAGAGAGAGAGAGAGAGAGAGAGAGAGAGAGAGAGAGAGAGAGAGAGAGAGAGAGAGAGAGAGAGAGAGAGAGAAAGGGTGGGATCGTTGCTTTCTTAGGCATGGGTCTGTTTTTCAATAGAACAGTTTACTCCAAACGATAATGCAGTTAAATAAGACATCTCTTGGACAAAAATGCACAAAATAAATTGCCCAAACAATAAGATTACAGAAATACATTTGAATGAAGTCAATCAACATAACTCCCCCTATAATTTGTGTAGGAAGAATTATAACAGCTAAAGACTGAAATTTACGTGCTCTATCCTATTCTGCAAGAGTAACAATGAATGAAAAACCAACTAGTACTTACTAGCAATGTCCTCATGGCGAAAATTAGTTGAGATTGACTCGTTTGGCGAAATATTTGTGTTTACAAAGATTCCATGGTGCGTTTTATAAGAAGTATCTGGATATTCAAATTACGTCATTGCTCTTCGCTGACTTATCATTGACTCATCCTATTATTTACTGGTAAATAGATAGAGATCAGAGATCAACAGCACATCTGATGTCTGAGTCAGCAGAAACTTCGACAAAACAATGACATAAACAGACTGTTATCAAGATACATTATACACTGTCATAAAAACTTTACTTCCTTCAATAACGTGTTCACTTTTATTTTCTTATAAACATCATCCACGAAAAAAAAATATAAGAAAAGGATGGAATGAAATCAAAACTAAAATTCACGTTTAAATTTCACATTCGTGCACATTTCGTAGCCATCCTCTTTCTCATGAAATATGTGAAAGAAGGAGCACCCCTCAGGTCGTCGAGATTGCGAATGGCAAACCCTCGTTCTGAAAAGTAAAAAATCGAAACCTATTCCCAAGCCAAAATCAGTCGCGTTTCAAGTCCCAATCTGCAGAGAATAAATCCCAATGTATATAGTGGGAAGTCGATTGAATGAATTATATGGAATACAAGAAAAATTAGCTAAAACATTAACCATCAGAACACAAGACAGTGTCCAAACCAAAGTTAATTTATGATTCTGAAATGTCCTTTGAAAATAGAAGGCCAGAGACAAAAATGTGAGAGTTCTGAGGAAGATTTGGAGGGTGAACAGTAGACATCACTCGCAGATTTATGCGAAACATGAAGATAGTAAAAAGAAACTCGATATTGTTAGCATTCAATATGTGAGAAGAGCTAAACTAAGATGTTACCGTCACATAAACTGAACGGAAGACGAAAAGTTAAAGAAACAGGTGGTTGATGCTAAGATGGCAGGAAAAACAAACCGAAAGACTAAAATGGCAGTGTTAACAGTGTGTTAGAGACCTGACAAATAGTAGATTAATTTGGAAAAAAAACTGTTGAGTGGAAACTATAAATAAGCATGCAGTACTATCATACTAGCCTCTTCAAGAAGTAGGCAGGGTTAAGAAAATTTTGTCCTGGCTCACTACTCAGACAAATATCAAATATCTGAATAGTCAGGTATTATCTTGGATGGAGTACCAGGGTTACAACTTTTTTTTGTCAGTGATACATGACCATTCATTGTCATATAATAATGATAGGATCATTTCACACACGTTTTTAGTTCTAACCTTACATGTCTTGTACCACTTTTATGGGGAGGGGAAAAATTTATTCTGTGCTATTATAAACATATGTTGAAGGTGAAAATATTCCAAATCATCACAGAAGCTCTTCATAATGTAAAACCCGTAGGTTTACACACATTTAACTACATCAGTGACTTCTGATTGGCTTCAAAATGATGGCGGATAAAATGAGCAAGTGATGAGTTATGATGAGTCCACAGTTGAAAAAAACATTGAAATTAGGTACATTATTTTAATTAATATGAAGAAACGAATGTCTGAAATATCCACTATTAATAGTTCAAACTATTCCGCATATTACATTATTTTGTAAGAAATAAGTCAGTTATCGCTATCCACTTCGTATCTATTTTCAGTTACGACTTAAAGCACGTCATAATATCGGCTTTGCGTAAAGATGAGAACAGGCGGCTGAGAAGTGGCGCCATCTCGTGCTTCCTAATCCTATCACTGTGTTTACTGTCTGAAAATAGTGTGGATTCTAATCTAACCTAACCAAAAAAAAAAATCACGTAGATTTACGAAATGCTTGAAACAGAATCCATTAATAAATCACAGGTTTTCTTGTATTTCGAAATTTCACAGTAAAACACATCAGAAATGATCAGCAATATTCGGTTGACATAGCGGATGATTTTCAAGTGACACATTTCCTGCCTAGAGATAACAGAAGACCTGATTGTGCAGTAGCTGCTGGCGGATTTTAAAAGAAAATCAAAATTCATTCCGAGAATTCTTAAGGAAGTTCAAAAAGTAAGTCCCTCAAAGGGTGCACAGGAAGGACCACGCAATGTGAAAGTAATCCGTGGATTCTTACGGTCTCTTTTTGTTCCCGAAGTTGAAATTAAGCCACCATCGAATCTATTAAAGAAGTGACGCAAGACGTGAAGGTAATTTTAAGAAAGAAGAATTTAAGTTTTTCTTTAGTGGACAGGACAGTAGATGGACAGTTCATGTTTTTAATTTCAGATCACTTGAACAGCCTGAAGGATGATTAGTTAAAATAATAATCTTTAATTTGTAGAATTAGACCACAAAAGATGCGCAAATTACAGCGGGTCCAATCTATACGATAGTCCGGTTGCAATGGCTCTCAAAGCAACTCCGTCTGTGAAGTGAATAATGGACATTCATATTTTAATGTTTATTAAACTAAAATAAGCGTTCACTTACTTAAAGTGAAGCTCATTCTTGAGCTTCACTTTATCTGCTTGAATGATATCGGTTCTAATAGCGTGCATGTCATCTCGTAATTCGATGGAACACCATTTAATGTAACTGAAACTGATATTATCATTCATTATAATCAGTGAGAATAATATTATGATGATTATTATGATGGCGTGTTGGAGAATACGAAAGGACAATTATGCATCGAATCATTCTTTTTTTTTTTAAAGTGCAATACTTGCGGCAGTTGTGAAAAGAGGCTTACGGTTTTTTTTCGTTGACTGTAAAAAAATTAAAAAAAAATAACTTTTACGTTTAAATTATGAAATAATGAAGGATTTTTAATATACATGTTTTTTTAATTTTTAAATTTTAGTTTTAAGAGTTTTACAACTCGAAATTGAAGCTTTCTAGGCTCTCTCTCTCTCTCTCTCAAATGTTTTTTCTCTCTCTCTCTCTCTCTACCAAGATTAAATTCCTTTAGGCCCAACTAACTTGATAAGCAGTCCGGTCTCCACTCCACGATGTTTTCATTAGCATTAGCTGAGTTCCGGGTAATTGCAGCAAATGGTTGGCTTTTTTTTTTTTTTTTTTGTTAATAACACAACCATGTGCTGTCGGTGAAAAGCCTAAAGCATCGAGAGAAATAACTTCAGCGATCGTATTTACTAAATCTGTTAACTTGATTCAGTTATGCTAATGTTATTGTATTTATTTTCAATTTCCTTTTTTTTTTTTTTTTTTTGGTTCAATTATACGTATTTCTTAAGAGAATTATTAAAACTATTTCGTTTTTTTTTTTTTTTTTTTTTTTTTTTTTTTTTTTTTTGCTGTAGTATTTCAAGTCTTTGAAAAATAAAATTTTTATGTATAGAGGGACTTTTTACCCCTTGGAGACATTTATTCAGTATGCTGAAATTTTCCTAATATCTTATTATTATTGTGCTATCTTCTATCGAAAGTCAGCGACCATCTTGGCGAACAAACTGCGCTCTTGTGCTAATCTGAGCAGTTGTGCACTGCTCTTTCCTGTCCACGTCTTGATGTTGTCAAACCAGATATTCTTTTTCTTCCTCTAGTTCCTTTGCCACCAATTCTTCCTACCAAAATAGTTTGTAGAAGTTGGTATTTGCTGTTTCTCATGATGTGGCCAAGATATGATGTTTTTCGTTTCTTGATTATTTGTACAAGATGTTTAGCTTTGCCAATGGATTTTAAGACAGCTTCATTGGTAATTTTTTCTGTCCATGATATCTTTAGCATTCTTCTGTATAGCCACATCTCAAAGGCTTCGATTTTCTTGATGGTTGTCGCCTTCAATGTCCATGTTTCAACTCCATAGAGCAGAATAGACCACACATAGCATTTCAGCATTCGGCATCTGACTTCCATGTTTAGCTCTTTATTGCAGAATAGTGTTCTCATTTTCATGAAGGACTGCCGTGCAACTTCAATCCATGTCTTTATATCTATTTCTGGATCCCACCGTTCATTAAGCCAGCAACCAAGATATTTATATCTTGACACTTGATCAATATTTTTCCCATTGAGTGTCAGTTTCATTGATGAGGCTGAATGTTTGCTGATGATCATGCATTTTGTCTTGTTGATGTTTATATTTATTCCCATTCTTTGGCTTTCTATGTATACTCTGTCAATGAGTTTTTGGAGATCCATAATGTTATCTTCAATTAGCACGGTGTCAGTTCTTAATATTATTAAACATAATTAACGCGAAAGAAAAAAAATCCTACACTTAATATTCATAATATAATTTTATGTTATTCTCACATGGCAGCACGAATAATCACCCGTGGATATTTGAACAATTTATTAACTTTATACAATTAGAATATATTTTTAAGTAGTGCAAGCTGAGTCAACTTCAATACCTAGGACTATTTTAATAATTAAAATGTCGAAACTTCCGAAGTTTCTACGTACATTCGGTCTTGAAATAATGTGGGATCTTTAATGTCCTTATTGCTATACAATTCGTTTTGTGTATGCAGAGCGATCTATATTTGCATAATACGTAAATGCGCCTGCAGTCTTTCTTCGCGTGACTCATCCCTCCTTTTACAAATGTATTTTAAATTCTTTATTTATTCGAAGAAAAGGTAACTTTTTCGGAAACATTCCAAAATAATAATAACAATAATCCTTAATCTGCCATGCCAACCTTGTGGACCAAGAATTTATTTCTCGTGCATATTTGGTGTACATCAAAATCGATACGAAACAAGTATCGATAGTATTTGCTTCTGCGAATGAAGTACTTAGTACAGCTCCGCTGCTTTACCCTCTAAGTATACAGATACCGCCACCACTATGAAGTAAGTGTGTAGTTGTTGTTGTTTTTTAAGATGAAAATAAAATAGGAAATCTTTCATATTGTTTTATTTTATAATACAGAATAACAAACGCCTGCATTGCTCATGCGCAATACAGTCATTTCTTATTCCTCTTTCTGAATACGAAAAATATCCCCGAAAAAGCTTTTCAAAAGTTCCAATCATTTCCTTCATTTCTGTGGTAAACAAAATAATTTCTACTTATTCAAGTTCTCTACTATCTTTTACGAAAGATGTGCTTCTAGAATACATATTTCTATAGTATTTCGTCATCATCTTTTCAACATTAGCCTCTAATTCTGCCTGTTTATCCTGTCGAAGAAACTTTGTCAAAATTATTAGTTTATTGACAAAATTTCTTTAATGCTGTATATTTTTTCTTTTAAATTCAAAGGAAAGTGGATTTTCAATGCTGTACTGGAGTCCACTGAATTAAAAAAAAAAAAAAAGAAGAAGAGGGAATTGCACTTTTGGATATTCAGCTTGAATTTAAGTTTAATATCCACATGACAACTTCCCCGAGATATTATCTTGGTAGGGAAAAAATAAATAAACAAAATCAAGCAATATATTTTGCTATGAAGTTGAAACAATTCTGGAAATGCTTAATTTATAATACTGCAAGTTATCGTCGTACTATAATTTAATTCGTAGTACAGCATTTACGAATCATAGAGGGCGCTTTATTAAATGTTTTTCTCTACATCTGTACGAATATCAAGAAATCCCAAATAATTCAGCAGGTCGTATTAATTGCAATTGTATTTTATATTTCCGTTGATTATATGGGATAATATTATGATCTGTCTCTAACAGTAAGTCAGTGTACTTTTGTTTCTTTCACGGAGATATTTACTGACTGAATTCTTCTTTGTCTTCGACGTGAGAGAAAATACAAAATCAACAAGGTCCACATTTAATGGAGAAATAGTTTTTTTTACAGAACTCAAACAGCATTTCGTTATTAATAACACCATACTAAGGGATGATAGGAACAACAACAATAATATTATAAAATAATGCTTTATTTGGATCCACAATCTCTGAGATACATTTTATATCTGAGGAGTGTGCGTTTGCATAATAAAATGTTGTGATTTGTTGAGCTTACAAAATGGAAACAATCATTAGGTTATTATAATGATATTTATTTTTCGATTAATTATTATTTGCTTCCTTCCCCTTCTTGGTTCACCTCTTGGAGCAGCCCTTTATTATCTTTAACCAAAACCATCTTGGCCTACACGATAAGTCTCTTGATACCAACTTTGACCGGTTGGGCGACAGGTACTGGTTGGGCGACAGGTACCGGTTGGGCGACAGGTACAAGCTGGGGGGATCTTTTTTGTCGCATTCTTTCATTTATTGCTGTAAAAATAATCACATTTCAGATCTCTTTAATATATAAAGATTTAAGAATCTTAAGACAGGATTGAGGTATATATGACTATGATTATTACATGATTTAGGATAACTGTAATCAAACTGGTAAATAGAAACTATACTAAATTACAAAACATATTTCAGCACAATTTTTTGCAATTTAATTGTATAGACTGTGAAAATCCTAACTGGAATCCTTTTGCGGATGTGGATATTTTAGGAGGAAATGAATGGTGGCCTTCTTGGCCAAGTAGGTAGCTTATCCGCCTTCCAAAAATTGGAGGGCGGATAAGTTATGAAATAGGCTGAGGTTTGAATTTCTCTGTGGATATGAAATAGAAAATAGGGGAAAAAAAATCTTAGTCCAGTCACGCTACGAATATACCATTTTCTTGTCAAAGTGTTTAACTATTTATTCCACAAGAATTAAAAACATTCTTCATGGGCGTCGTTACCAAATGGGCTTCGAAAATCTAAGCACACTTAACATGCACACAAGCTACTCTTGCACTGAATTCTCTCCAGTTCAGAAAGGAGAAAGTTACCTGCGTATCTGCAGAAGACGCTCTCTGAAATCAGCAAGACCAGTGCCACACACACGAGCAGTTTCTGTAAGAAAAATAATTTAATATGACTTTACATGTTCAAATTGTTGCGAAAAATTTGAACAAAAATTATCGTGAAGCAAAATTTAATCAAACTATTCTAACTAAATAAACAGATGGACATTAAAAGTTTGTTTTCTCAGTTCAATGTGGTAGAAATTAATAAGAACAAACACAAATTATAGAAGAGCTCAGTATATCAGGTTATGAATAAAAAGTCGAAATTTCATTACACTCTATGACTTGTTTGCTTTCTTAAGACAAGTTTTAGTCTAATAATTTCAAGGAGAGATTTCTTGAGTAAATTGAAGCAAAATGTTTGTATCAACATTTGTCGGATTTCCGACCGTTGAGGTTCATTTCACGATTAGGTCTTAGTAAGTGGAATGGGACTGCAACTCTTACCAACTTTGCACCATCTTTGCATAAGTAGGTAGTCCAATTATTGAAGCGTGGTCGGAGCTTGTAAAATACTAGAATTTCGTTGTGGTTAGGTTATTTTTGATTTACGATAGGAGAAACACAGACTATGAGGATAATGTATTATTGTCTGTTAATTGCGTGTGTTCTTATGGCGAGTTTGTCTGTTTTGTTGGAGGAAATAAACCCTGCCATCTCCTTATGACAACGGTTAGCTCACCTACAAGTGAAAAGTCCTGATATAAGTTATTGGAGTCCTAGCGGGATTCGAACCCATTCCTTTCCACTCATGGAGCATAATCGAAACCGACATCTACATTCCGTTGTCAGTTGTTATTCACTTAACCGAATTTAACTGAGCGCTTTTTTACTGAAAACATTATAGCTACCTTTTTCAAACTCGGTGTCTGAAAAGTAAGCAGAAATATTTTCGGAAAAGTTAGCCGGTATTTATTTCGTTTACGCTAACTGACATTCAGTGCAGAAAGCTGCTTTTTATGAATTCATACCGACTCCGATTTATCAAATATATATCTGATCAGTGTTTTTACTGATGAATCCCGACTTCTGTTGGAAAATTAATGCGCTCAGGGCAATTCGGAAAGAAGTATTCCGTGAATATCTGCATGCCTTGGACTTTCAAAAATAACTGTAAAGAGTGTTTGCCAATTTATTTGATCCCAATGTATTCTACGATCATTTCAGGGAGAAATATAGTTTAGTTTATTGCAGAATGAGCTTCCGACTGTCTTCAGCGTGTTTCTTTGTTGTATCCCAATTATTTCAGATTATTTAAACTCATCGTTACATGGTCGAGTTCCATATTGCCAGCTGTACTCCCGAAAAACTTCATCGTTTTCCCTGCCACGTCTAGGATCATATAAAAATGTCGGCGTGCGTTCAAAAGGTTAGCGATAGGGATGCACTGCATCGGAGAATTTTGGAAGCTACGGACTACATTCGAAATCAGCAACCAACAACAGAATGAACAAGCATTATTAGGATTCATGGAAATGTCTGTCCAAGTAGAAGGCAAATATTTGCGTAACTGCTATTGATGTCAATTTTAAGTAATTGATTTTCCAATTTAAGAGAGTAAATTTTAATACATAAAAATATTTTGCAACTTCAAATTGTAAAATAACACCTTAAGTTTTTTCTTACTGGATTCCGGCAAGTCCGGTTAGAAATAATCCTATGTGGATATAAACTTAATTTCTTAAACTCACTCAAGGAATCAACTGAAGTATAGCGTTTTACCTGTGTATACTTTGTCAGATTTTAAGATTTGGCAAAATGGTCAAGAAAAAAATGGAATCGAAAGATAATTTTCTGGATCAGATACGTCAAATTGTAAATACAATAGAAAGTACAGACACCAGCTTAAGAATGTCCACAGTAAAAGGAAACGTTAACTTACCACTAATGTCCTCATGATCGAAATCAGCTGAAGCTATGATAATCTGTAAAGGAACATCGGCTTTTCATTTCCTTCCGTGGAGCTTTTATAAGAAAATTGCTCTGTGCATATTGCATCACAGGATTCTTGCTCCTGTCACTTATTACTAGTATTCAATTGTACGGTTACATCTAGAAATCAACAATCGATAGCTGAGTCAGCAGAAAGTTCACGAAAATAGGAAACACCCTATCATGTTGACGCATCAGATCTTGTAATCAACACTTTCTCTTCCTTAAACAATGGGTTATTCATCTCCTAAACAACTTGTTATTCATTCTTCTTCAAGTAAACAAAGTCATAGACATCATTTGGAGGAAGGGGTCGAGCTAAAACTAAATTTTGATAAACACCCATCCGTTTACTTACGTTTCGGCCGCAGAAATACTTTTCTTACTTTATTCTATCATTTATTAACCACGTATTTTATTAAGCACGGATAGTGATTTGATATAAATAATTCATTAACACCATTAAATGAGAATTATAGGAAAACAATGGAATAGTTTTCGATTTTATGACCGCATTAATATATCTCAATAGACATTGAAAATAAACCCTATTTAAATCATGCGATGAAGATTGCGCTAGGAAGTTCCCGGTATAATAATAAAATTCAGTGCGCCAAAGACTTTTTTCTAAAAATCGTTTTTAGATGTATAGATCTAAAAACGATTTGTACGTACAAATAAAGAAGAAAATGGAAATTGCATAATACTAGCGAGTAATGTCTGCAAATAAAATATTTCTCAACAAGCATATGCTTTTAATTTACACTCATGAGCCAAAATAGTATGACCCAGCCTATTTTTTTGGTCAACCAGACAGTACGGTTGGCCGAGAAAATGTTGGTAGTGGCGGTATCTTAGTATGGAGATTGCTTTCTTGCACATCACTGGGTTCTGTCATCTCTACTGAACACACATTTTGACCACTAATTCTTATCTGAGGATTGCATAGGACCAAGTATTGCTCTACTTGGTGATAATATGATCCAATGGATCTGAACTCTTCTAGCAAGATAACGCTCCGTGTCACAAGATTCTCTCTGTGTGAACATGGTTCGAATTGCATATCTAAGCATTCAGTCTACTTTTGTGGATGCCTAATTCTCCTTATTTGAATCCCACTGAACCTTTGTAGGCTCTTAAAACGGAACATAGCCTTGGCCGGTCAACGGCGAAGTTTATTCTGTCTAGTTGGTCCAGAATACGTCAAGACACCGTCTGTGCTCAAGTGGAGTTAATGACATAACAAGTGTAAGCAGTTATTTTGGCCAAAGGAGATTCAACACGCTACGAGGTAGGTGGTCATAATGCTTTGGTTCATGAGTGCACTTTGTATATACGTGAATAGATCATATATTGTAATTAATGAATTGGGCGAAGGATATTGTTGGATTGTACAGTTTAAAAACTGAGTACTGCAATCCATGTACCGTATTTTTCATTCGAAATAAAGTCTTGTAAGGTATGGTCAAAGATTCACTGTTATAACATTCTTCCTTCTATAGCAACCCCTTCCCCTCCCCAATTCGCTACCGATTACTTCTCTTTCGCTCGGAAGCTTCAACAGTTTGACCTCTTACGAGGTCAATAAATTACATCAAATAAATCAAAAATTAAATTAAATTAATTAATTAAATCGTATAAATTAAAGATGCCAAGCAATTGTATTCTTGGTTTCATCCTTGTGTAAGCAAACAAAGTTTACGCGTGAAGTAACTTCACGAACGGGCTACTTGCATATACAGAGTAATCGCTTCACATCAATTACTTTAGTATCCCATAATGCAATTCACATATCCTTACGGACGTGTATAATGCTATGCATTACGGGAAGGGCCACTACCCAGACCGGTTTAGACCTTTATTGAGTTGCGTTTAAGTTCGGGGATACCTCTACACATCACTGGGTTCTAACATACTGAGTAATGTATAAGATCACTGATTGGCTCTAAAGGATCACAACTAAACTCATTATAACCAGACCTGAATCACTCCAAGACAGGAAACTAGTCGTGGTTCCACCCAGTGACAGGCAAAGGTCCACCACCGAATACAACCTTTCTACGCAAACCCAATGACATGCATTAATAAATGTCATCAGTGGGCGCCAGACCCAGAAGTGATACCAAGGTTGAAGCAATGCAGAAGTCATATTTCCATATACAAGTAGTAAAAAGGTGTCACACCTTATTACTAAAATACTATGGATTAGAGGCCTCAGTAAAGGTCAAAACCAGTCTGAGTAGTGGCCCTTCTCATAATGCATAGCATCATATGTCTGTAAGGATATTTGCGTTGAATTATGGGATACTAAGGCCATTGATATAAAGTGATTAGTCTCTATATACAAGTATCCCAGTCGTAATGATACTTCACGTGTAATATTTGGGTTTAAAACTAAGAATATAATTTCTTGGCATCTTAATTTATAACATAACCAAATGAAAAAAACTTTCAAGAAATTTAACCTTTTTGTGAAAGACAAAATTGTCTCAGAGGTTCACTTTCACATCTTGTAACGAATTATGCAAATTAAATCATTGGTGTAAGATTTAAACCACTTCTTACACAGCAGACCTTTTCTTATATAAAGATAATATATTAAATTATGTGATTTGGGAAAGTGAATATTAAACACTTTTGTTCTCTTTGAGTTCAGTAGGTTTATTATTATTATTTATTTATTTTTGATGGCCCCATCCATTCTCAGTGGGTGTCTTTAAAAATCTGGAAACAATCTTGTACTTGGAAACGTTGGATTGAGACAGGGAGAGAGAGAGAGAGAGAGAGAGAGAGAGAGAGAGAGAGAGAGAGAGAGAGAGAGAGAGAGAGAGAGAGAGAGAGAGAGAGAGAGAGAGATCGCTGTAGTGGTATTTGAAAGAAGATAAGGTTTCGATATACAAACCCTTATTTCGTAAGGAATATTAACTTCAAGGATTGTTTATAGAAGTCAACGTATATGAAAAGGTATTATCTATGACGAAGCGTTTCTTTCTTTATTTTTTTTTAAGGTTCAATTCATCCCGTCCTTGGTTTCTATTATCAACTTTCTATTGTTTTGTGTTGTTTTCTGCCTTACACATTTATTTGGAATAAAGCGTTTTAATAAAGACCATATGCAATTGCCCAGCTTATAAAAAGCAGTTGCTTGCTGTTGTTGTTTTGATTTGAAAGTTTAGCTTAAAAAATGTAAAATGGAAAAAAAATGTAAGCTGTTTGGTTGAAGAAACCTGAGTATGAACGATATCCTTCTAGATATCGTCCAATCTAGAACGATATAATTATAAAAGTTTTTTAACTGAATACAAATCACGCTTGCGTACACAGATGAACAGGATATATTGGTGTCACCCTAGTTGTCAAAGCAATTAAGTTTCTATGGTTAGTACAGTAGTCCTTCTCCTTTCTAGATATGTTATTGAGTGCTGTTAAAATAACTTGATACTGTTTAATGTTCTGCGAATTAAATGAACATTCAACAAGCCATAGAGACTGCAACCTCGAGCTTTTTTTTTTTAATGGCCGATACCGAAAGCAAGTAAAATACTTAGCGCATAATTTCATATCCGAGGTGTAATACTGCCTGTCTGTCTTAAATACCACGTGGATTGCAGACAACGGCATAACTGGAATCACTAATATGAAATTGTTCTTTGTCTCTGCTTTTGATATCTCCACAAGTGTCACCACAGTTGCGGTCTGTTAATATAATAGTTGTAGTGATATGTCATGTTTTTCTTTATTTTTTTCCAATTCATACCGTCAATCTTAATGACTTTATAATTGCTGGTTTGTTTTGTTTCTCTTCCGAAGATGCATTTATTGAAGTTTCCAAATATCAAATTTATCTTTTAAAAAATTCATTTTTTTAAACGTATTTTTTTCTTTCAAGTGTCTGCAACTTTCCATAGAAAGTTGCAGACAAGTAATTTACGAAATCATGAAATTATATGCCCTATCATTCATATAAATACTGTGCCGTATTGATTATATCTGTAGTGATTGGACTGATCTCTTGCAACTTTTCTAAGGATTGGAGATCATATTATCCCCTCATCTGCAGGTTCGTTTTCGATGACGTAAAATACCAAGTGGTCGAAAGATATTTTTACAATGAAAAGTTAACGCCACATTGGTTTGAAGTCAATTAAACAAACGAAACATCTTTCTCCAAAACGGCCAGCACGCGGGGATTTCTTTTTAATCCTTTTATCCCTTTCTTCTGAAATCAGTAATTTTTGAGTTATTGTTTTTATTTATTCTAGTTTTTGCCTCATATATTTCATCTTATTCATTGTTTATATATTTAATGTTATTTCAAATCTAATAAATTCAAGTATTTTAAAAGTTCTATACTTTTAATATATTAACTATAATTTCATGACCACCTTGTTTGGGGAATTTGTTTATTAACCTGTTTTAAACGTCGCTTACCATTTTGATCTATAAAGGGTGCTTCATCCCAGTTATATTTTCATTATCCAACTTTGCAGTGAGATGGAATCCTTTCAGGATTCTATATAATAAAATGCAGGTGTTTTGCTATATATATAAAGATAAAAGTAGAAATAAATTACGTTTCCCAGCGGATATTTTTATTGTGATGAGTGATTCAGTAGAGATGATTTTCGGTAGAATATATCCATTCCTTCTGTTCATTTGGACACAACCGGTGAAGAAATTCATCTCACTGCAAGACCACCACTTGCTTATCAGAGGTCTGCAGTGACAATAAAAACATTTCATGTGTGTGTGTGTGTGTGATTTCCTGATTACCTTGTCCTTAGTCCACTACGACTTCCCAAACTGTGGGCCGCGGCCCCCTTGGGGGCCGTAGGTCTTGTTGAAGGGGCCGTGAAATAATGAAAACAAATTTAAAATGTTTTAAGACTAAGTAGATTTTTTATTTTAAAAGAAATGTATTTAACTTTTATTATTTATTATTTCTTTTTTGTTATTTTTTATATTTTAATGGAAAAATTCACACATTGGTGCTGCGGATTTCGGCGCTTAATGAATATTAGTAAATATTGCTTATTCATATGCTTCATTTCAAAGCAGTGTTTAATTGTATTTACTTCGAATGCTCTCCAGGGAAGCTCCAAATCTTCCTGTTCCTTTCATCAATCAGGGACTGTTGATATTGACTTTATATACATATCAAAACTCGTTTTATATTATCACTGTCATCCGAGATAGTTTTCTGTTACCAATAAAAGTTTCGCATATACTTCACGCATGAAAAAAAGCTTAAACAAGTTCATGTGGGGAGATAGTAACTCGCTTGCAGTTGTAAACCAGTGCTTTCCAAACTTATGGATGCCAAGGCCCCTTTGGAAAAATAAAAATATTTCACGGCCCCCTCATCTAAAAAAATCGTAATACAGACATATATTATTATAATGTTTATTGTATTTATATTCAATACAATTTATATTCAAGATTTTGGTTTGTAATCTATTTTGTGTTGCTTATCAGTACCTTTTGAAATGAAATTTATATCAATAAGCATATATTTAATAATATTCATTAATCGCCGAAATACGCAAGCAAAATTTGTTAACCAACACCAATGTGCGAATTTTTCCATTAAAATATAAAAAAGAACAAAAAAGAAATAATTAAAAAAAAAAGTAAATGCGTTTTTTTAAGATTAAAAAAAATCTAATGTGTCTTAAAACATTTTAAATTTGTTTTCATTATTTCACGGCCCCCTCAACAAAACTTACCGCGGCCCACAGTTTGGGAAGCTCTGTTGTAAACAACACGCCCTCCCTAACTATGCTGCAGAGGCAATAAAAACAAGTACTTTTATTATGCCAGTGAATAAGGTATAAGGAGTCTGTGTAATATATTTCTCAACAAATAGTGCAATTAGAGACAACTGGGATAAAAACACACTTCATACAGAAACTATGCTGTATAGACTGAAACAAAACCATATGTTGCATGGGCAAACACAGTATCTAACTAAAAATTATTGTTATTAATTAGATGTGTGTGAGTTCGATTTCCCAAGGCAGCAATAAAATTCAACCGAACGTGTTCAAATTCGTAAAAGTGTTAAAACTAAGTAATATATAATATATATATATATATAATGAATGTTATGGCAGTTTCACATATGGAATTTGGTTGAAGAGAGTTAGCATTTCAACTCAATTGTCAGCTATGCTTTTATCTTTCGGTTGCGCGATCTTTTGTTAATACCGCACCAATCATATCCACGTTTTAATAACCTGCCTTTGCTGTCTGTTTCGCGTTAGGCTTAATTACCGTAAAGAGAGAAAAGTTACAAAAGAGAAAAATATTCTTGGTCCAGGGATTCCCTTATTCAGGTGATATTCACTAATTTCATGTTATCAGTCTGTGGTGTGCCAGTATCGGTAAGTGGTGATATTATTTGATCTATTCTACGTTAAAAATTTAACCCTGAGATGGATAAGTGGCTGATAAAAAATAAAAAAAAATTCCCGCGAACAATCAGAAGAAGCAGAAACAGACTCGAAGAAAAGGACAGTATTTCATATTTTACCAGAACAGCCCGCATCGTCTTCGGAACCAAACGGTAAGAGGCAAAAAATGTAATATATGCATTTGATTTTTGCAATATTCGCTGTGTATGTTTTGTATTGAATATAAATACAATCTTATAATAATATATCTCTCTATTACGATTTTTTTCGAGGGGGGCGTGAAATATTTTAATTTTTGCAAAGGGGGCCCTAACATCCAGAAGTTTGGGAAGCACTGCACTACGATAATGTATGTACGATAGGCTTATAACTTTTAGTGGTTATAAGCCTTTGTAAGCAAATAAAATGACTAACATTAGTCAGAGAATGTTTTTTCTTTCCTTCTTTATATCAAACTTCGATTTGCGTGTTGCTACTTGCGGTACTGAAATGAAAAAAATGAGACATTACGTCTCATTTGTATTACGTCTGTAAATCGCAAGTGTTTTATTGTCAGGTTTGTCTGTCTATCAAGATGAAAATTCCCACTTCCTGGGCGAACATATACCTATTGTGAACCAACACATCTCTGTATAAAATAAATATTATGACAATAAAAACAATGACAGTAATAATGATGATGATTTTATTTCTATGATATTACAGCTATGTATGAATATGAAAATTCAATTATGTTCTTCTTTTAATGATTTTTCTTTGAAATAAATGATTAGTTTTCTTTCTCATTGTATACTACAGATCAGCATCTTCTCCTCCTTCGTCTTATTCTGTCTCCGTATAAATGCATAGCTCACTACCTCCTTCCTCCCGCTCTAGGATAAACGCCTCCACCATATCCACCTCCATAATATCCTCCACCATATCCACCTCCATAGCCTCCATATTGAGGAGATCGCTTCTGCCTAAGTCCTTCTTCAGCCACTGTAAAATAATAGTAATAATTTAGATCTCTAATCTAGTTGATTGTAAAAGCTTATTTTAATATAATATAATGGTAATGATTTGATTTCTGAACGAAAAATTCCTTAAATTATAAGAAAATATATTCGATGAAAATCAGTAGAATTATATTAACAAGTAGTTGTTACATTGAATTATCTGTAATGCATATCAAGGAGAAAATTACCTGCACTTTCGCAGAGGATGCTATCCGAACACATCAGAACCAATGCAACACACACCAGCAGTTTCTGTAAGAGAAATAACTGAATATTTCTTACATTCCCATAATGTTGCAAAGATTTGAGACTTTTGAGTTAAACTTATGTAAATTAGTATTAAGGCTTCTTTTTCATTATTAATCAGTAGTAACTAATTAGATATATTGTGATCCTGTCTAAAAATTAAATAGTAGAATATCAGTATTTACATTCGCTATAAAGGCTTATTGACATGGTCGAAAAGGCCAGTAGTATTACGAAGACGAAAGTTCTATTTACTTAAAATTGCATTTAGCACTGAATGTTTGCGATGGAAAAGTTCTTTACAGAAAGACATGAACATGATTTGATAACTACAGAAATACTAAATGATTTTGTTCGAAGATCTTTAGATCAACAAGCAGAACAGACAGAAATTTATTAGGCGTTATGAACTAATGTGCATGCACTTCAGTAAAAGAATAAAACTTCAAGTGCACTTACCAGTAATACGACCATGTTCAAAACTTGCGAACTTTGTTACGATCTATGGAGCGTTTGTTTTGACGATGTCTCCACGCGCTATTTTATAATAAAATTGTCTAAATATGCAGATCATGTGATTGGTCGTTCTACTTTCATTTAGTAATAACTTTTCTCTTTTTGGTAAACACGGAAGTATCTCATAAAAAGAAATTGTCAACAGAAAGTGTTGACAAGGTAAAGACTGTGATGATGACACATCAGACCTTACAATAAACAAAATTGCGTTTCTTCCTCTCTCGCACGTGTCGTTCGGTTGATATGCAAATACAATACTTTCAAGCAGCATTTTGAGTAAGGGAAATAAGGTGACTAAGATTATTGCAAAAATACACTCATATTTGATGCAACTCCACAGCTTTTGGTATTTCTTGTCTTTGATTCAATGTCGCTTCACACATGCGAGATGATAGTGCTACACAAGTTGTGTGATAAACAACTGTCAGCAGAAATCCCCCCAAACATCCATATCACACTGAATATCCCTCAAATCCACAGCCTTCGCACCTAGTAACAAAGTCAAGATGCTCTCCTCAAGATTAACCAGGCCATTTGATCGAAAAACGAACGAAAGAGAAAACAGAAAAATGAAGGTAATTGTGGACTTACTTGATCTGTAATAATGAGCATTCAAGACTCAAACATAATTGAAATTCACAGATTGGCGCCTAAGAAGACGTGGGACTTGTCTTTCAGTTAAAAAGATCGGTATGGAATCCTATTTAGAAGTCGAGGACTCTTTGTGTGAAGACTTTTCAAATGAAAGTCAATTAGTCGATATACAATAAGCATGTCAGTGAATTAGAGGATTCACATTGTTTTAATTTTTTTTTTAAATTTCAGAATGCGTTTCTAACATCACATAAAAGGAATCATGCAGTCGAAAAGAATAAGTCGTTGGGAGAGGGGGGGGGGGGTTCAAAATAGGTAAGATTACACACATGTTAATACATACAGCCAATCGGCCCACCTCTTCCGGTAAACTTACGCTAAAACGGCCTGAAGCCACACACAGGCTCATTCTTTTTCTCAGCTGTATGAGAACGAAAAAAAAAAAAAAATATATATATATATATATATATATATATTTTTTTTTTTTTTTTATTGATAATAATGGAAAACCCAGACAAAACCGATATTTAGGAAGATCCCAATAATATTTTCAAGAATTCATTAATTTGACTTCCAAAAATTCTTAATAAACAAATTCAGTTCAGCGCATGAGCTCTACTATATTTAAAAGAAGGTTATTATATATGAACTGCTTTTGTATTTGTATATATTTGCGCCGATATGCTGGTAATATCGGTATGCTGGTATATATGCTGGTAATATTTATACTATTTTGTACTACAGACTAGTTTTCCATTGGTGCACCCTGTTTTTGCAATTGTCCAGTAGGTCGTAGCCAAGGGGAGCTGAATAGTTACTAAAATCTTGCTCATAACATTAACACTCGCAGCAACATCAAATATCTGATGTTTTCTGAGAAAACAAAATAGGAAGCTTCATCCTATATAATGTTTAGAATCTCAAAATCGTTACATAAAGATCAGGGATGCATGAGTTCGAACCCCCAATCGGAATTGTGTTCAGGAGAGGAGATTCCCTAAAGAGCAGTGGACATTAACAAACTTCACTGTGACAGTTAAGAATCCTGTTTCGTTCATTTAGTTTCTTTGGTTGATTGGATCGTTCAATAAATATACGCAAAGGCTTCTATCATCTCCTAAGAAGAATCAGGCTGAGTTAAGTCGCTTGAGTAATTTTTGTGATTTCTATACTTGTCTTCATTTACATTTCTTTCATAATTTATAGTTGCATTCATAATTCCCCAACATAAGTGCTGATAACTTCGTTATTATTTCAAATGTTCATCTCAACTGTGAACGCAACTTCAAACAAGTCAACAATTACAGAACCCTGAAACTAAAACTATGGAAGTAACGCACCAAAACATAAACAGTAAACGTTAATTTCATTCCCTTCACAAATCTCATGCTAGCTTCGAAAACGAGAGGATTGTAACAACACACTTAGCATAAACTTATATCACAGTAACATCCAGCTTCCATTACCTTAACCGATATTGCCGATTGTCTTTATCCTTTATCTATTACTTTCCTCCGGCATTATATTTCTTTTCTTACTACAATGAATTTTATACCAGGTTATATACACCTTGCTCTCTTTCTGCATAACATATAATTTTATTTCCTTTATCTCAGACCACAAAAAACTATCATTACTTTTCATTTACCTAAATTGTATGTCTCACTTTATTAAATTTAGGCTTTTATTATTCGTATACTTTCTTTTGCCCATCGTTTCTATTCATTTGTCCTCACCACTTTTCTTTTCCTTTCATTTTCTCCCACTTTTTATTTTCTTTTGCGCTTCATGTTGCTAGCGTATTGAAGTAACTAGGATATCAGTAGTGGCGGTGGTGTTTTGATCCGAGATTGGGAATTAGTCTGAAGTTACTGTTTCTTGGAGGGGGACAGCGCAGGCTACAGTCATTACCCAAAGTGTGCTCAGTCTGCATATATACGGCTTGGAAAAAAGTCAGTGGAGATCCCCCATGGGCAAGGTACATCGTGCCATGTAACGAGTCGCATTTGTAGCCGGTATAAATTGGAAGTCAATAGTTTGGGTAGAATGGCTGTGAGAAGGAAAAAGACAGAGTTTAAAAGAGGCGTTGTGACAGGATGCCATGTTGCTAGCCTATCACTTTAGAAAATTACTAACCAATTGGGCCATCCCAGGTCAACAGCCAGTGATGACATACTGAAATGGAAGCGCAGGGAGCCAACTGCAAGTGCTACCCGCAGGTCCCATCACATTCACCGAACGTGACCGAAGGGTAAGACAAAGGATAATATATATATAAAATAAAAACCGCCATTCGTCAGCCGACACGTTGAATGGGGAATTCCAAGCATCGAATGGAACACGAATCTGCATAAAAGCATTCAGAACCGAGGCTCACAAACATGAACTTTATGGTAGGACCGCAATTGCGTGGTTTGTGGACACGAACGTCCCACTATCACCACTTGAATGGCCTCTACAGAGCACTGATCTCAACTCTACTGTACATCTGGGGGATGAATTGGAGCGTAGGGTGAGGTGAAGGGACGTCCGTCCCCCAACAGTCGAAGACCTCGTTGCATGCCGACAGGAAAATGGTCCATAATTCCCATTGATCGTTATCGCACGCTTCTGGAAAGTATGCTCTGTGGGACTGCTGCAGTCATCGCAGCAAAAGAAGGTCCTACATCTTAAAGTGCAGGTCATGTCTCTTTGTACCCCACACTATGATGTCCGTTGACTTCTTTCCAAGCAGTGTATGCGTGGTCAGTCGGCTTACCTGTTCTGAAGTGAAAAGAGATCGAGTTTCCGACTAACTGATGTTTAGTAGGAGACCTGACAGACGTTCCTCGCATCATAGATAAACTCAGGTCTCTCCGAGTTTACGACTGAGCTACGAAGGCGCCTTTTGAGTTTCAAATTGTGTATTTTTTTGTTCCTGTAAAAATAACTTGCAAATATCTTATCAGAAGTGTGTGTGTGTGTGTGTGTGTGTGTGTGTGTGTGTGTGTGTGTGTGTGTGTGTGTGTGTGTGTGTGTGTGTGTGTGCGCGCGCGCGCGCATATGCCTTTCAAGAAATATCTTCTTGACTTTTCCTGTAAGGTTTCCAGACAGTCTATCTCCACCATAACTGCTCCTTCAAATGATCCTCCAAAATAGTTCCTTATTTGTGGAGATCATTTGTGTCGGAGTGCCTTCTCTGCAATTACAAGCATAATAATAATAATAATAATAATAATAATTCATCCCTCTATTCTGTTTTTTTTTTTATCACTCCCACACACGAGCGGTCTCAAGGTGTATAGAAAATAAATCGCATGTGTGGTTAAAAATGTGCATTGTAATGTGAAGTCTAAAAATAAGAATAATAATATATATTTTAAGTCTGTGAACTGCTATTGGCAGTGAAAAAGTTAATCAAAATTCAGAATATAAAATAAATTCAGCTAAAACTAGAAAAATATATGATCACATGTATTAAAAACCATAGTTGTACCGAAACACACAAGAATTAAAAGAACTGGCAATTATAACTATACATGAAATCAAGATTTCGCATAACAGAAAAGGAAAATAAATAGGATATTGATTGATTTAGTTATTATTTCTGTATTTGTACCCAACAGTTTGTGACAGTAGGCAAAGAGAAACAATTAATTAATAGCGAGAATGGTTTAAAATTGTAATGGACAACATAAAGAACTCACGTTCTAAATTAACCCGATTTAAAAATAAATGTCTCACATATTTTTAGCAAATTGATACTATCATGTATGTTGAGGTTTGTAAACTGTTTCATACAGTTCACAAACAATTTTCGGTGAAAATTTTAAGTGTGGATGCTGCATATATATATACATACTTTTTTTCCTAATCAGTAACGAATTTATTAATAAATAAATTTACATATTAAAAAATTGCTTTATTAAAACTATTTCATCCTCACCACGAACAAACACCAATAATAAAAGCTTCGTATCAATAGCAATGACAAGTGCAAACGAATATCGGCGTCAGATCGCAGTGCCTTTGTTTCGTGTAACGATAATTGAAAAAATATAATTCTTTTCATATTTTCAACAGTGACACTCGTCATAATTCAGCCTTGTATCTATAATAAATAAATAATTATATGTTATTTTAACAAATAAAATAAGGTTTACAAAAAATAGTTCACCACGCACCAATAATAAACGATTCATATCTCACTGAAATAACGCGCGCAATAATAAGATACACTGCCCAGACGGCAGTGTATCTAATGACGTAATGTGCAATGACAAGCGCAAACGAATATCGGCGTTAGATCGCAGTGCATTTGTTTCGTCATCTAAAGCATTAATCGAACAATTCCAATTATTAACTATTCAATCAATGTCAAAACATAACCTTTAACATTAAATGTTGTATTGCATTTATATAATGTTGTAAGCATTGTTATTATTATTATTTATAAACACAAACAAAATTTCTTTCTTTCATTTTTTCCTTGGAGGTGCTGCAGTGCTTATGTACGGGCCGTCACTGGTTTCATAGCTGCTGCTGGTTCCAAAGTGCTAGATGGAAGTTACAAGCCAAAGAGACTACTTTTGAAATTAACACCAGCTACGAAACATTCCCCAAATCTCAACAAATATGGCTGCATCGATTTTCCAAAAATCTAGATCGAGATATTACGTGTAAACCTCTCTTTATCGAACAATATATGGTGACAAATTAGGACTTGAGTTCTTTTCGTAGTCCGTTACATTTTAAACTGTTTTCTCTTCAACTGGTTGTTGCTGTGTGTGCTCTAAGTATGCGGAGTATAAAACAAGAGGTACAGGCAGTTTAATAATTAAATAAACATCCTGTTTAGTTTCTTTTTATGTCGTGAATTAAAGAAAAAATCGAAGACAAATAAACAAATTTTATAAAGTTGTTTATTCATCTTTGAATTTAAAAAAATTAAAACATTTTAAACTTAAGAGAAGAACTTGATGGGCCAACTCAAATACGAAGCAAGAAATCTGTCTCAATCTATAAATTACGTCATCACTCTCTTCTTCTTCTTTTTTTTTTGCCCCAATTCTCTAGTATTTTATTGGTGTTATACCTAACAAGAAATCAACAACCTGCGGCTGAGTAATAGACAGTTTGACAAAGTAATAAACAAACGTACGACTATCATGACGCATCTATATATTACAATAAACACTTTTGCTTCCAGCATCAACCTATCATTACTTTCTACATGCTACAGTCAAAATTATTATTTAAAGACAGGAGCAGTTGAAAGTAAATTTTCACTTCAAATTCATTTTTCTTGCTTCGTAGTGAGTTGGCCCAGCAAGTTCTTCTTCTCTCAAGTTCAAAAAATATACGAAGATTGCATTTTTACATTTTTTTTCGTATCATTATTTCAAACGGCCTTTCATGTGCTGCCATCTTTAGGCTGATATTAAAAGTATAATAAAAATATCTGATCAACATAGTACTAGTCGGCAAACTTTCGAACATAAGCAACATCTTTATTTGGCTAGCAGATTTTGCGTTATGTTTATCTCGAGGCCTAGCTATTTAAAATTATATTTCTTGTGGGTAATTACATACTTGTCGGAACCCTTCTATGACATATATTTGTTCATGGAAGCTACGCCATTCTTCTACTGTTTACATCGCAATTTTCGACTTTGTATCATTCCAATGGTAAAAATTTCATCAACTTTTTTAATGGCTGGAACGTTTATCATAGTATTTTCATAAACTATCAGAAGACCACTACACCCTTTATGTAAAATCGGATATCTTTATTTACAAACAATTCATCCTTCATTCTTTCACCTTAGATAAAAAAAGAACAAAATAAACAAATGAACATTTCCGATGCATTTCAAGGAGTAATATTTTCATATGAAAATCCAATGTACTATCTCTTTATGCACAGAAAGAGAAATAAACCTACACAGCCTTGCTAGAAGTATTCTCTTCCCTAAATTATGAAATTAAAATATACTTTACCCAGGTTTTAAAACACAATACAGTGTCATTTCTGAAATGCCAATGCAAATAAAGACAAACACACCGAATGCTTTTTTCCCCATTAAAGTTAAAAAAAAAAAAAAATTAAACAGCCTACTTTTCAAAAAACTTTAGCCTCTATTTTCAGTGAATTTATAAACATCATAAAAAACTTAATTCCGGAATAGTTCCGGAATTATTTAAGTTAGATAAAGTAGGCAAATCTAAATTCATGAGCTTTAGTTTTAAATTCCATTTAATTAATAAGAGAACATCATTATATTTATGACGTGATGTCCGCACCACAACACCATGTCATTCACAATCCTCTACTATACGACATAATTGACGATGCACATAATATACTATTTACTGCCCACCAATTATTACCAAGAATTATTAATTATTACTGCCCGAATATTAGTTAATATTTGGATTAACTAATATTGATCCAAACAGCTGTATATAATCATAAAAGTGGTCATTATGAGCCAAAAAAGATGCGAAATTAGATCGATGAATCATATTATAGCAGGGAAGGTCATACAAGTGAATCATATCGTTGATTTGCATGTCGATTCACGTTGTTAATTAGTTTGTTCGTTCACACACACACACACAGAGAGAGAGAGAGAGAGAGACCAAAGGATGCATATGTAATCAAAATGTATGATTGACTCATCCATTGAATCCTGTACTGTTTGTGCCCCATTTCCTCATCACAGAATTTTTAGATGACGTAAATTATATAGTGTGCTTTTGTATAAATAGTCCGAATGTGTGAGTAAATGTTTACGAATGAACAAATTTTGATATTTAACGATATTCAGATAAAGTCTGATACTTCCTAAATTTTCTGTCAATACGAGGAACATGACTTTTCTTCGGTTTATTTTTTCTCCAAAAACTGTTTATTTCCACACTGGCTGTTACATGGATTTATCTTCCGTCTTTCGCGAGTATTCTCTCAATTCTCAACAAGGTTTCCTTCATTATCTCTGTATTCAAATTCAAACGCGGATTTACTTCGATACTGGAGCTCTTCAAGTCAAAATGACGTTGTGCGAATGCACCTTTTGAAAGCCAAATAACTGGTAGCCAGAGAGTGCCAGATCAGTGGTGCACTCGGGATTTAATCTGAGGGGAAGGAGGCCTAGTTGAGTAGACGATTTACGAATACACGCTACGCATTGCATACGACCTATGACTGAGCGTCTGCAGCGATCGCCAATAAATGATAAGTAATATAGAAATAGAAGACACAACAGAAATAAAAAAATGAATTTTAATTAGGAAAAGATTTTTGGAAACTTTTCTGGTGTTTATTTCTTTTTTGGGGGGCCAGGGCCCCTTGGCCCTTTCCCTGGGTGGGCCACTGTGCCAGATCCACACAATTTCGCGCTCAAACTGATGAAGCCCCGGTTTCACTGGTGTTCAACTCTTTAATCCAGTACCTAACTGTGCTCATGTCAACAGTATGAATTTCCGTTGGATTCATATCTTCCTCAATAAGGGATTTAAATACAATTTTCTGCTTCGTAATCGTATCTACAGCATCTCCCTTTAAAGTACAGTACTGGTGTGCTGTTCGCGTGGCAGATCGTAGCGTCACTCCCTGTGGTGGAACTGCAGGCCAGTACTGTCCACTCGATGACATGTAAAGTTTTCTATAGCGCTCCACTTGAAAGAAGAAAAAATAGGACATTATGTTCGTGTAACCCCCTCACACATTCGCGATCTTTGCTTGCCAAACAGGAGGAACACAGTTTAGCAGACTTATTTCATTCCATAAAGGCAGTAGTTCACCTCATAATCTGCTAATAACTAATTTGCAAACAGTTATGGCTAAGAGAGCGTATTCCCTTTTAAAAAATTTTGGGATTTATTTAAATTTCAGTTATATGGTATAATTTAAAATAAACCATAACTTATAAATATTTAGCCAAGATGGGCTTTTACCTAAGGCAGATGCTACCTTACATACAATTAAAATGCCTTTATGTTTTGCACACTAATAAGGAATACTGCTTCATTTCATGCCACACACCACCATAGTCTAAGTTGTATTATTGTACACTTTTCCAGATTATCTTGCTTGGCATGACATTACTGGTACTGTTCAGCGTACAGAACACAGAAGCCACAAATTTAGGTAAGTTCTCTTGTTTATACTGTACATTGATATTTAAAATCAGTATTCTCCTAAGTCTTCGAATGTATTTTTCAACGGATAGCATTTCAAGAATACATTGTCTAAATTAGCTTTCTGTACATTTCGATGTTGTTTATACAGACTGATGTATGTGGTTGCTTTTTTTTTCAGAGTTGCTGGAAAAGCTAAGAATGAAGAGATCTCCTAACAGTGTTGAGAAAGTGGTTGTTCGTCGCAAGAGATGCATATTTCCATTGCCATTTCCGCCTTTCGGCAAATCCACCGAACTTGGACCTGAGAATGAACCAATGAATCATCTGAACAGGTGATTTGAACTCGGGATATTATCTAAAGTATCCAACCGAATTCAAAGTATATTGTAAGCATTTAAGTGGCGTAATATTCTGTAGATAATTATCATAATAATAAGTCTTGCTTACAAAATAAAGTCGATAAACCAGAGTACTGATTTCTTATTTTCAAAATTCATTTCAACAATTTCAAACTTTCTTAAAACTTTAATTCACTCAAAATTCTGCGTCTTCGAAAATTATTACACACACACACGTGCATACATCACTAAACACAGATACACCTCGATTTTTTTTTTTTTTCTTACTTAAGGCATTCGCAGTACTGTATAAACACGTGGTACTTCTTTCAACATCGTCTGTCGTTACAAAACCGAATATGGCGAGTAAATGCATTACTACCGTAGTCATTATTAGGCTGTTAACAAAATTTTTCGTATTTAAGTTTCGTATTTGATAATTTTTTAATTATGATATTGTTGAATGATTTCAAGTATATTTCTAGCTAACAACATGTCAAATTTATCTTTGCAGAGGTGACATATTTCTTTAAGCTAAAATGCCAATGAAGCGATATCGAATAAATGCGATTTCGTTACATTCCCATAGATGGCAGCATAAATGTTATTTCCTCAAAGACAATTAGTTTTTATATATCTGTTTCGTCTATTATTAAAATTGTAAGCGATTCACTGGTTTATTAGTCTGAAACCTGAGGTAATGAAAACAAATCTTCAGCATTGACGTCAGAACGCACAGCCCATTTATGCAACACATACTTTATCCACAGTTTCCATCATAAAGAAAAGACAACGCGTTCTGATGTCAGGCCTAAGTTTGTTCGAGAAGCTTTATATTAGTTTCGTTCATTTATTTAAGGATCCACATGCATTTGCTTGGTTATAAAAAATTAAAAAAAAAAAAAGAATTTTTATCGTACATTTCTTCGTATCCATCATCAGCAGATAACTTTTGCTCATGCGCAGTAAAACAATTCCCAGTTCGATCTTGCTGATATTTCTTGAATCCGAAATACTCGTATACTTCTACGGCAAGTTTTCTTTTCAAGAAAGAGAAATTAATTGCTTCATTTTACAGCTAGATGCAAACTGATTTCTATTTAAGTTACCCAAGAAAACTGCATTTTTTTCTTGGGTAACTTAAACTTGCCTAACCTTTAAATAATTAGAATGCGTCGATCTCTTTTATGAAACAGAGAATTTGGTACATTTGCGTAATTAATGCATATAATAGTGTTATGATCTATTTCTATAAGAAGAGAACAAGAAAACATAAAATATTTTTTTAAAAAAATGTTTCAATAACCTTTAAGACGAAGTAGAATCTTGGGACGAAGATGTTATCAACAATATTCGAGTTCATCAGACAAAAACTCTAAGACTTCGTGGTCTTTCGAATATAACGAAAAATGTTCCTTTGAGAACCTGTAATTTTATTGGCTGTCCAACTTACAGTTAAACATCTGTCAGACGTTCTCTAGTTTATTGAAAATTCTGCAAGATTCGTTAAAAATTCAGATTTCAAGAACAATATTTTCATAATTATATTGCTACCGACAGACCTTTTAATTAGTTCGAATGTGATTTCTCTTTGCAAGTATTTTCTTTACACATACATTAGAGCTTCTGGGCAATGACTTCACACCAGATAAAATGTTCGCCTTCGCTACAAAAGCACGATATTTTTCCTTCCAAAATAATATATGCAAACAAACTGAAGGAACTGCTGTGTGTGTGTGTGTGTGTGTGTGTGTGTGTGTGTGTGTGTGTGTGTGTGTGTGTGTGTGTGTGTGTGTGTGTGTGTGTGTGTGTGTGTGCGTGCGCGCGCGTACACACACACACACACAAAGCAGTTAAACTAATAATAATTTGCCTATATCTCGTACCTTGGCTAACTACTTTATGGAACATTTACAACAGCATATACCACCATGTCTTCTACATTGGCTTCGATATATTGACATCTTTGAAGACTGGAACTGTTCTTTTTCTTAGCTACGTTTTTCTTCATAAAATTTGTTCAGTCTAATCAAGAATTATTTTTGAGATAAAAAATAACAAGCACCTTTAATAGTCTTTAGTATACAGAAATAAAACAAGTACAAGGAGGCAAACTGACGCTGCTTCTCACAGAAGGCTGGCATATCGAAACTTTAGTGTACTGTGCGCACCCCTTATGCTCCACTGATTCTCATCTAAAAATACAGTTGTTTTTTCTTGGAACTACTTGCATCTCTAATGGCTATAATACTAATATTATCAACAAAGTTACTGTAATTCTGACACTCATCCAAGCCATTCTTCAGTGCAAGTTAGTTTCTAGTCTCCATATTCCACATCTTAAAAGTGTGTCTGAGAGGTGGCCACACCTCTGCGGCTAGATTAACCTTTAAGGAAATAGGAATATCGTATTTCCTATCCAGGAGTTTATAGAATTTCTTACTCATGCTTGTCTCTCATATTATGGCAGAGGTCGGTCTGCTCAGAAACGTTTGGAAGAACACCAAGTTTACATCCAGCTGCATAACTTTAATGTACTGCCAATCACAACATATCTATCAGATAGACGATTCATTGGAATAAGACTAACAAGCCGCTTTTTATTAGAAAGATTATAAAGAAAGCTGTGAAGCCATATTCATCATGCGAACGTAAACGTCTAAAACTTTCCTAATTTTGGAAGATATCCTGCTCAATACTCCCCATGACTGTTAAATAATTTATTTGATAATTTCGGTGCCTTTTCTGAATCCTAATAGTTAAAGATCGAGGTTCTGCATTTTTATTTATTTTATTTTGGCTGTTAATATAGCAGAGCTTTGAAGAATTACCCTTCAAAGGAATTGAAGGGTAATTTTCAATTGCCCACTTTAATTATTAACGAGTTCTTGGAGGTGTCCTGCAATAATAATAATAATAAATAAATAAATAAATAAATAAATAATAACAACACGTCTTCTGTTAAAAATTCATCTACACGAAATCAATAATACCAATTTCGTATTTTTCGAAACAGATGCTTATATAGCTATAATTTCTTTAACATTAAATTATTTAGCATGAACAGAATATTCAACGTACGTATTGAATATTCTGCTCACATGAAATAATTTATTTTCTATGAATTCTGTGTCTTTGTTTCTTATAGATGTCGATTACTTGTATCTATACTTGGCAAATCGTCATTGTTTATTATGTACTGAGTAACAGTTTTTATATAAGAAAGAAGCAGTTTTAAAACGACATCCGATTTCTTTTAAACTGCGAGTTTCACATGGAATGCAAAATACTGTATAGAAAATTTCAGAAGCTCTAGTTTAGATTGCAATTTCGTATGTTTATTTTATTTATTCACTGCAATCTATATCGATAGTGTACACCACCATAAAAATAACTGTAAAACCAACTAAACAATTAAAAATTTGTATTATAACCGAAAAGAACGCAATCAACTGAACCGAAGCATCGGTTCAAAATGAGTATTATTACGTTCCTTGTACTATTTGAAGCACCTCTCACGTTCCAATTTCCACTTTCACTTGCTTTCTAAGCTGTGACAAAGCGTTGATAAAGCATTTTATTAAAGCGTTTACAAAGCAATTTCTGAGCTAATCTACTATTTATTTCTGATATAACTACTCTACCTGATATAGTGACTTCTTCAAGATGCGTCTGTTTGAATGTTGTAAGTTAATTTAAACCTTTTATATTTAGAAATTAATTTTTTTTTACCTTTTAGTTTAAATGTATCAGTGCCATTAGTCTCAATTATTAGAATGTTATTTGGTTGGTTGGTGGCTTGCAATATGTACTTTGTTTTTCGTTACGAATAAGATTAAATTTACTTTATCGGACAGCATTCAACTTTAGTTTCATATTCCGTCTAAAATATAAACGCGTTTCTATTTTCTTTTAAAAATATATCAATAGTCAATTCTGGTTTTTCAGTATTTCAGAGATTATTACAGTATTATAGAACCACAATGGCAATAAGAGATGTAACACTCGGAACACTTTGATCTGTTACACTATCAGTCTAAGTTTGCGTTATGTTTAGAGAAAGAAAAAAATATTTTTTTTACAAACCAAAAATAACTCGGAAACTAAAGAAAAGTGCAGACACATATCTTAAATTATTCTTCATTATTCTAGCTTTTCAAAAATCTATTTCTAATTTACTTAGTTTTAAGCAGTACTGCTGACAATAAAATAAACACTGTTCGGTTGTGCACTGAATATTTTGTTGTTGTAGTAGCAACGTTAGCATTTATTCCACTTTATGATTATGGAATAAATTATATAATATTTAAATAATACTCAGTGATTTCCCAGGTTAAGAAACTGATTATTTTAATGACAGTATAGAAAAAAAAAAAAAATAAACGATGTTGTTTTACATTATCTTAATAAATTTCATTAAAACCTTGAAATGGAAGAAGATTTTAGCGGAAAAAGTAGGGCGCAGTGACCTCCCGCGATGAGTCCTTGAACACTTTGAAGGTGTCTTATTATGATTATGTGACACTCCAGGGAGTCCAAAGACTCATCGAACCGCGCTCAAACTTGCTGAACTTTTTGCGTGAGCCATTAGTAGCAGACGTTCTACCAATTGACCAACCTTGTAATAATTCGTCTTTTGTTAAAAATTCATCTGCACGAAATCAATACACTCTTGCAAATACAGATTTCGTTTTCGAAACGGAGGATTACGTAGTTTAGTTTCTATAATCACCTTTCTGTTTTATCCAACAGCTGAAGAAATGGCAAGTTAAATTACTTTCTGAAAAAAAAAAAAAAAAAAAATCTGCTAACGCCTGTTATTCCCTATAGGGAGTAGGCAAATCAGTTTCCGCCCTAACTTTTTGGAGGCTGAAGGGGAGGGGGGTAATTTTCAATGGTGACTAATCTGAGATAGCTGGCCCAAGACTATCATTTATTATAAATGGCGTTCGGTGAAGAGAGGAGTGCCGCCATCTCGTATTCTCTAATCCTTAAATAATGTGGGTTTTACAGTCGATTTTCTTGAATTCGTTTTCACAATATTATAATTAACATTCTTTGTTTTAAGCTATTCTATCCCAGATGTCTCAACTGAACTTCAGTATAATTACCACTTTCTTTGAATGCATACTTTCGTGCCAGGGTTTAGTGATATGTAAATGTATCTATCACAAATCATGATATTATGATTTGTGATATGAAAACTGCGCCATTGAATAAAAACTCATTCTCATTCTTTACAACCAACGAGATTATCACTGGTTCACGTATAAATATCGTACATCTTATTGTATTAATCTGCAATGTTTGCATAAGTGCCTCTATAGTGCAATCGGAAGAATAACCGGACGTTGCAATCCTTCAACTGGAAAAGATCCGAGTTCGATTGTAGTCTTGACTAGAGAGATCTTTATATTTGATTTTCACTTGAAAATAAGCTGCTAATAATAAGTCATCTTATCTCATAGGGCGAGATAGGGGTTTTTCTTCCACAACAGGTAAATCGGCCAGAGTACACACAAGCAATTTACCGACAAAAAAATACTGTTAGCGGAGGGTATACCATCCGCTAATAGTAATTTTCTTCACACGAAATCTGATGTAGAAGGGGGATAAGTGGTATAGACTATAGGTTTAATGGAGGGGGGGGGGGCTCTCCAACATGAGTTCTGGGACTTCTTGGAGGTGTTCATTAATTTCTTCCTCTAAAAAAGATGCATACAAATAAAATTCAGTATCTTAACACAATCTTTAATTGGAACCACTTAAAAAATAAGACATTATTATTACATGACATCTTCGTCAGTCTCATCACAGGAGAGCAAGTCACAACATAATTGTTTCTCCAAAATTAATAGAAGTTTAATGGGTGGCCATGGCATGTCATGTAGCCAGTGGATAGCAACATAAAACTTCTATTAATCGTGTGTTGTGTTCACTTGCTGTTATATCTGTATCCGTGCATGGTAAAAAAAAAGAAAAGAAGAGATTCTGGAAATATAAATAAAAAAATTCCATAAAAAGGTTCCTCTGGACATGATGAGAACAGAACTAAGGTCATTCCAAGAACTGAGAGCAACTGCACAGAAACTAATTCTGGAAATAGAGGTTCTAGAGTCGCTCCCCCCCCCTCCCCCCCAGGTAACTCAAGTTTTTCATCTTGCAAAATAGGCCAACTGGCCAGAAGAATGTGCTGTTAACAGAGATAAAATAATTCGCCTTGGAGCCTTATAATTATACACAAGGTAGAAGGAGTAGTGGTGATGATGTTAAGAGGCTGATTAGAGATAGAATACAAACGTAGATTGATGGGAATGGAAATTTCTAGAGCAAGCAGAATGGGTATGTTAAGAGGTGACTCAGTTATATTTTATTTTATGAAAGGATAGCAAGTACATTGAACAGAGGAGAGAATCATATATGATAATTTTTCTGGATTTTGCTAAAGTGTTTGATAGAATACTAACAAACACTATCTAAATTGAACAAGATGGAGACATATAGTCCACTGACAACTTGGTTATAGGTTGGCTCATAGGTGCCAGCAATTTATGTATGAGGGTTCAGCAGTGTTCCAAAAAGAAAAGCAGGGTACCACAGGTTTCTGTTCTAAGATCACTGTTATTTAATTTTTATATATATCAATGATATAGTTTGAGAGGAGATATTCATTTGTTTGCTAATGATGATAAATGAGGTAGAGCAATGTAAGATCTTGTAATATAATTCTCTTGTAATAGTATCACATCACATCACAGCTTCTTAAAGCTATGATGTGATGTTATTACAAGTGAATCTGAACAGGTTGGTACTTTAGGTTAAGAATGAAGACCACTTCAACATTACCAAGTCATGTATTATGGTGACAAAAGATTGAGTGGAATTTATTGTATTGAAGCAACTTTTCTCCAAGAGGCCAGAGAACCTAAGATCTTGGTAGATAGGGATCAAAAGATCAGGAGCCACATCACAAAAGTTGTAAAGGTCAATCAGAAAATTACTGCTGCAATGCAAAACACCCTGGCAAGTAGGGAAAGGTGATAGATCCACTCTATAAAACACTATCCAGGTGACATTTGGATTTCTCTGCACAGATCTGCTCACCTAGTTATATGGGTGATATGGAAGGAGAGAGAATGTAGAGGCAAGTGACTCTCAGGAATTTTGAATATGAGGCCAGATTAAGGGAATGTGGTCTCCCCCCCCCCCCCCACCCCCCCCCCCCCCCACCCCCCCCCCCCCCCACCCCCCCCCCCCCCCACCCCCCCCCCCCCCCACCCCCCCCCCCCCCCACCCCCCCCCCCCCCCACCCCCCCCCCCCCCCACCCCCCCCCCCCCCCACCCCCCCCCCCCCCCACCCCCCCCCCCCCCCACCCCCCCCCCCCCCCACCCCCCCCCCCCCCCACCCCCCCCCCCCCCCACCCCCCCCCCCCCCCACCCCCCCCCCCCCCCACCCCCCCCCCCCCCCACCCCCCCCCCCCCCCACCCCCCCCCCCCCCCACCCCCCCCCCCCCCCACCCCCCCCCCCCCCCACCCCCCCCCCCCCCCACCCCCCCCCCCCCCCACCCCCCCCCCCCCCCACCCCCCCCCCCCCCCACCCCCCCCCCCCCCCACCCCCCCCCCCCCCCACCCCCCCCCCCCCCCACCCCCCCCCCCCCCCACCCCCCCCCCCCCCCACCCCCCCCCCCCCCCACCCCAACTCTTTAGCTAATATACACGAATATATTCTACACAGTTTTCTCTGCGATTTTCCTCTCTCGTAGCAATGACTGCAGCAATCCTACAGGGCATACTTTCCGCAAGCTTACAATAATGATCCAAGGCAATTTTGGACGATGCTTTACATGCGTCCAAGAAGAATTCAAAAGAACTGCAAACTGAAGTCACACAGTAACGAAACAATCTTTTGCGCGAGAAATATAAATACATCTGAGCTACTTGAATATAGAGGCTAATGACTTAATATCACTTGCCTTAGTATGTGTCCCATAATCCAGTTGTATGTATCCCAATATCCACTACTATTCTCAATGTCTACATTATATAAGGATGTTTTATTGGATGAGTAACAAATCAGTAAAGTAAATAACGTACAACTAAATTAGCACAGAAGAAACTGCCAAGAAATAGAACACTTTGGAATTTGTCTTGCAACTTGATTAGTTTTATAACTTGAGAATAAATAATTTCACACCTGAAAAATTATTTTCAAGGGAAAACATCAGATGAATGTGATACATTCACCTGATGTTTTCCCTTGAAAATAATTCCCGTTTTTCAGACAAATGTGTAAGAAGATTTCACAAAAACGAATCAATCCGAAACCTCTTCTGATTTTTAACAGTTTCCATACCCAAAGATGCGTTTACTAATTTTATTAGTAAAACATTTGAAAATTTTTGTGAATTTGACAATAAATTCTTATTCCTTAAAGAGAGAGGAAATGAAAACGTGCTAATTTGTAAATTTGCACGGTTTGCTGTATTTGGAAAACGTACCTCTACATGTAATTAATATTTCCTAAAAGCTAATTTTTAGAACTCAGTATATGTATAAACGTAGTGCATGAAAGTTATAAAATTCCAAATTTAATGTGTTTTTCAACGTCGATCAAGTTATCCGAAATTGAGTTAAAACGAGTTGAAGTCTTTTTAATCATGAAGAAGTAAACTCGATTAAAAAAAATGAAAGGCTATAATAACAAATGTTAGGAAAGCTGAGTACGTTTTCATACATTGCAGCACTTCTGACCAACCTTCTGCATACCAGCACAGAATCTCTTCCTTAGCAAGATTAAATAGTTGAAGTTTACAATGCACTTTAAGGACCTCGATAGCAGCTACAACGTCCTCTTGTGTACTGTACTGTAGAAGATTTTTTTTTAAAGTGATCTACTGGTTGGTCCGTTAATACAACTGCGTACATAATGTTTGCATAGCAACAGATGTTTCGATGTCAGATTGTGAAATGCATCACGAAATCGCCGTTTTGCGAAGAAATATTCCACAATCGTATAAGGTGTATACTCCGAAGGATGGAAACAGAATTTTAGACAAGTTGGCCAACGTGAGAGGTTCTTTTGTTGATTGGTGTATTACTACACGTGAAAGGCGTGGGAGGGTGTCGCAATATGGTTTGCACAAATGGTATTTTTCTCTATAAAAATAAAGCAGAAGCGATCATTTAAACAAAATCTCACTGAAGCCTTTCCACTGAATCTGCATCAAGCTGTTGACAATGGAAAAAGTTCAGGTGAGTCACTGGTACGTGTTTCCTTAAACGATCATCAGAACATAAATTTGTCTAAGGATTGTTATATTCTTAATGGCATTTTAGGGTTAAAAGCGAGTCAATTAATTTTATTCAATGTTTAAAATAACATTATCCCCGTCTTTGTTTTTTATTTCCATTGTTTGCAGGAAAGGGGATACATCCGGAAATAATTTCTTTAACACGGTGTCGACTATTGAATGATAAATGAGTTCTGTTGATTATAATCGTGTCCTGAAAACATTAAGAATTGCTGTTTTTCGTATTCAGTTTGGACTTGTGAAAGAGGGAGAAGAGACATTTGGATTTTTTAAAATAAGGAGCAATATGGATATCTTTCAACTTGCTTGTGTAAATCTTTATTAACAAACAGAACTGACTGCCATGAGAATGGTTTTTATTCTGATTTCAAGAAGTGAAATTAGAGGTTTTAGATGTAATATTTATATATTTTTCACTTGTACTGTTAATTCTAGTCTACTACTGTATTCTATGTCATCTCCAGCGAAATAAAATTTCCAAATTCAAACCGAAAAGTCGTGTATCCATGACACGTGTTAGTGAAAGCAGAGCCTCCAACTGAACGACACAGGTAGAGTTTAAACTGGTACACTAACCTCCCCATAAATGAGGTGCTATCTGTCAAGCACGATGTTTTAAAATTGATGCGAATTTTGTATGTCTGTAGGGAAATGTTTCGAACTTACCTCGTATATTCTAAACTATGAAATTTGGTAATCATTGAATTTAAGTCAATTAAACGCTAATCTTCTATCCGCAATTTAATGAGGAGATGACAACCACGCCACTTTCAGTTTCAGTGACACCGGAATGCAATACTTCATTATTTCATACAAAAAATATTACACTTCTGTTTTCCTTCTGATAATCCTTCAATATCCCTGCGATATTAGACATGCTCTTGAACTGACTTACCATAGGTAGCGTCCTTCACCTCTAAAACAGCGAAAAATTCAGTGAAAAATTTGTTCTTATATTATTTCCTTCTAAGAGAGCCTCCGTAGCTCAATCGGTATAGACAAAGCCTTTTGGAAGAAGCCCTTTGTCCTTTCAGGTCTCTTTTGATTAAAAGTGAGTTAGCCGGTGGTGGACTGTTTTTCTCCCGGAAACTCGGGTTTTCGTCCCTCAGAACAGGCAAACGTACAACACGAACACACACACGCTTGTACAGACAAAAATAACTCTCCCTTCAACCCCAATATCGGGCTCTGCGACAAGTCGGTTGGCATCGCACATGTAAGGTCGCATCATGTAAGAAAGCTGACCCCAAATAGATGGAGTAAGGCAGAAGAGGAAGAAGAAGAAGAAGAATATTTCCTTCTATAAAATAAAGAAAATAAAATAAATCCTTTAATTCCATTTATAGAGTCACAGTGGTACGAGGAACAGTTCCTGATATGTGAATTATAACCTTTTTTGAAATTTGTGTGTATGTCGGTATTTCATTTCTTTTGACTGTGTAGGCTCAATCTTTGGTCCGAACAGAAAACGATCTCGTAAATCGGCATAAATGCGCACGGAGTTTATTCTTTACATTATTATTTAATCATTTTTATTTCAATAGTGACACGTGTATAGAATCGAATTAGTATTGATAAGAAAAACAGTAGGTGTAAATTAGATTCTCACAAAATTATCCACTTAACCGAAGAATTGCCTCTTCGTTTAAACAGTGATCAATCACTCGAATTTACCTTAAATTGTTTGTTATCGAATCACACGAAGATGAATACACCAAGGAATATCATCCTAGAAAATACGAAGGTCAAATGTAACAGAAAGTACTGATTAAAAGAAGGATCAGCATTTGAAATGGTTGGCTATTTTTATTTCTATTTTAATATCCTAATCATCTGAGTTTACAACCCTGTAGCAACTTTCATTACTTAACAACAAACATCGGTCTTCTTCAAACAATTTCAGCCTTCTAAGAATAAGAGAGGTGGTCTCCGGACATTCGTGCACGTCGAATTCATCCATGGCTACTGTAGATATGACCACACGGCTTTTTGTTGCTGTTTTCGATTTTTTGAAGAGTAGACACGTTCTACACTGCTAATGTCCAGTACGCCTAAATACCTGATGTTATTGAAATCAAACTGAACTTTATCACCCACGTCTTTAAACTGAATTGTCTATTCTCATCAATAAGAAAGAATATAAGCAATTCATTGCACATTCGAAACTGATTTCTATATTTGTAAGACCAAATGCAAGAACATTTCTTCCAATTCGCAATGTTAAACTAATAGGATGCACAAGGAATTAACTTGCATATTTCTGTTGACTCTGAAAAACAAAAATTTTACCTCCAAATAATTGAATCTCAATTTTGACGTCAGTTTTCAGCAGTCCCCACTCAGTGCGATTTCTCTTTGCCTTCGGAGTTTTTACTAAATTATGTAAACGGCCAATGAATGAGCTACTTATCGGAAGAATGTGTGAATAGTTAAATCACTAACTAAGAAGAGCTGAAAACTAAAATAACAAGTAGTAATTTGAAAACATTCATTTTATTATCAGAAACGTTATTAAAGCTACCATTTTACTATAACAAAAAATATAACAGACTCACATATGTTTTATTCATCGAGAAACTGTTTCTTGTCTTAATTCTTTTGGATTTTCTTGGCTGTCAGGCTATTGATACTTTTTTAAATAATTCGCCGTTTCATCTTTCTTATTGTTATGCATTCAATTACTTTTACATTGCAACAGAAGTATTCTTGTATTGAGAGATAATTCAAGGACAGTTCTTACAATGATATCTTTAAAAACATGTGTCAACTAAACTAACTGGAAATGTTGTGATGATATATGTTTACGTACAAAATATTTTAAAAGATATCATATTCAGCAATATAATATCCAAATGTGTTAATATTTGTATTATTATTGTTTTCCTTTCAGAAACTGGGAAAAGATTACGTGTTAAGAGACTTGTGGGAACCATAACTTCGTCCCTGGTTCAATCATCGGCAGCAGGATCAAATATCAGTTACACATCGCTAGCAATTGGAAATGTGGACGGTCTAAATCGCACAAACATATTCACTACTAACGGATCTGCTAGTAATGATGAAGTTGGAAACGGCAATCTCAGCGGACAAACGGGTGGAACTGGCGAAGGCATAAATGGAGATAACAACCAAATTTTAGGAGCGTCTTGTGCTAGCCCCCTAGGAATCGCGTTTGATTTATATGCGAATTCAAAAGCTTCTGAAGCAGATGGTCAAAGCGGTGCTATCAATCAAAGTGTACAGTCATCTGTACACTTTGACTGATAGCACTTGTGATTATAGTAACTCACTAGCAAGCTGGGGTAATGTGAGTCTACTTTCGAATGTTTCTGGTGATCGTCAAAGCGAGGGAGGCAGTCAAACTATACAAGGATCTGGCATTAGCCCAGTAGGAACCGCGGGAGATTCGATTGTCCAGGTTAATGAGACTCCTAACGGAGATGCTACAGGAATCTTTGTATCAATAGGGGAATCTGATGCATTATTAGTTAGTTCAAGCAACCGCAGTATTGAAGGAGGTTTCGTGAAAAACGAGAATGGAAGTGACATCAGTCTAGGAGTACAGCGAACTCGATGATTACATAGTCTTCGAAAAATGGAGGGGTTTTCGTAAACTAAAATTCGATAATTTCAAGAATTTTTATGACATCTCACCTCATAGTCTGGATATTGAATATTTTAGTATCAGTTTTTAATGTATAAAGTAAAGTCTGTAATCTGAAAAATCTGTAGTTTTGTTATTTTCAAATAAAGTTTGCTCCTTGAAATTGAACTTAAGGAGAATGCATTATAAAGGAATATGTTTTTCCAATTAAATATGCACATTCTTAAGGACCTCTGTGCTCATCAAAGTCACTAACAAATAATACTCAATAATTGTCGAGTTAAGATTACTATTCAAAACAGAAATACTACGTAGAAAGTGATTCATTCAAAGGCATTTAAACTAAAGAGAAAGCTTTTCATTTTGATTTTATTTATTTATTTTTTAAATGTTCTTTCAGACTAGTGTTTTCCCTCTAAGGAATTCGTTTCCCAATTTAATTAAAAGAGAATAATAAATGTCGTTTTCTGATTTTATGGTTCAGAGGCTCTAACTTACATTAACAAAAGAATTTTATTACATATTTTGTTATAGTTTATAAAATTATAAAAATAACTCTCACACCACTGGAAGAAATAGAAAACTGAATAAATTCAACACAGGAATGAATATAAGTCAGAGACAAAATAAGAAATGCGAAGCAAACAAGTTTTGTAAGACACGTTATTTACTGAAATGCAGAGAAATCTGAATAATCGCAATCTTCATTTTTAATCCACACTAAAATAAAACTTAAAAAGAAGAAAACCAATCCACTTCATTTAAAATGATTCATTTAAAAAATATGATGCCATATTACCAATGATTACACTTTTAATAATAATAAGACTTTAATTTCTTGCTGTCATATAACTTTTGATATAGCAGTGAAATCTTTTTGGTGTTTATGTGGGCTGAAAATACAAAAAATTTGTCTACGTAAATGGGAAATGGAAATGGTCTACATCACGACAGTAGTAGAGATAAGCCTTTAAGATTGCTGTTGGGATAGAGAGAGAAGGAGAAAGAAGAGAGAGAAGGAGAGAAAACGGGTTTTTCTTTGCAGGAAAGGCCACAGTCTAGTTCTCGTTTAAATGGGTGTAAACGAGAAATAGCCCGGTTGCTCATTGGCTACTACCAGGTAACGGATAATTGTACAGTTTGGCTGCTATTCCAGCTTTGACAATCTCCAGAAGTTGCTAATTCTCCAGTGAAATCAGCAGCGATTCGGACAGTGCTACCAGCAGCTGCTTCTATAGTTTGGTTGCTGTCTCCATTTAATCATCTTACTTGTCCACTTATAGTTCCGTTTTCGACTTCATCGTTACTACCAGTTCTAACGATATTAATCGAACCTGTGCCATTTATTTCGTCGAGAGTTCTGCTAACTAGTAGTGTTTGCCTGATATTTGAAGTGGGTGGGTTGATGGTGTGGGCAAGTATAACAACAGGTATTTTTCAGTCTTCAAAAACGGAAATATAAATATATAACAGAGAAGTCAAAGTCATAAGTTATATTGCAAAAAATGACGAATTAAACTATGATGAAAACATAAAAAGATATCATCGACGTTTTCAATCAGTTTCGTTGAACAGATTAAATAGAGAACAAATATTTTAGTAATTCAAAAGTTTCTAAAGATGCGCCGGTGGTTTACCTTAAAGAAATAAAAGGATTGATTTAAATAAATTTCTATTAAACAAAAATGAAAGTATATTTTGGCAAGCATTAATCAGTCAATTAGAACAATTCCAACGGTACTTATTTAATGTTTGTAAAATATAATTTCAAAAGTTTTCTGAACTTTCTTTCAGTTATCTCTTAGTCACTACAAGAATTCGACCGCGTGATGTGAAAGCAATGCAAGTGATGTTGGCATATCACGGAAAGGAGCAATTATACGAGGGTGGTCTGAAAAAATAGTTCTCGGTCTACGAAAAAATAAACTTATAATTTCAAAAGGATTTCGTTTTTATTTTTTAATATACATGATGTTCGGGATAAATTTGACAGTTTCGTAAGGAAAAAGAAAATCTTCTTTGTATCTATTAAATTTAATGAATTGACAAAAAAACATTACAGGCAGAGTTAATTACAATACTATCAACAAGATTTACTCAAAATAACCACCATTAGCATCGATCACAGCTTCAATTCTGCTTCGGAACCTCGAACAAGCTGATGCTACAGTCTCCCTGGGAAGGGCCGCAAAAACTGTTTTAATTTTATCCATTAACTGGGCTTTTGTATTACTGGAAGTGCGATTGGTGTCTTTTTCAACTGCGCCCCATACAAAATAATCCATGGGGTTAAGGTCTGGGGAGTTTGGAGGCCAAACATTTGGACTGGTGAAGTCGTAAAAATTTTCAGACAACCATTTTTGACTTTTCCCAGAGGTGTGGCAAGGGGCCGAATCCTGCTGCCATACATACGGCCTACCATTGGCTACCCTTGTTATCCAGGGCTTGACTACAGTTAGCAACTCCACGAACAAAGCCCGAATTCCAATGCCAGGGTTCTTCAACAGCTGTTCCTGCAGATTTGCGAGGAATTCTGCTGTACGAACGCAATCAGATCGTCTGCTAGGGATCTTTCTTCTTGCTACATCCTCGTAGTCACCATTGCAAGTCTCTAGTTCATGTCTGATTGTTTTTACTGTATTCAGGGAGCATTGGGCAGCAGTCGTAATATCCTTATTTTGATGGCGGGCACGAATCATCATGATACAAGTTATTCTCTTCCATGATTCAGGTGGGTTCCAGCTATCCATCCTTTCTGACATCTTGTATGTGAATGAAGAAGGGTCCAAACTTTTAAATGAAGAGAAGTGTGTGTTAATACATGTAACTTACGGAAAAATATAATTAATTATAAATATGTCAAATTTATCCCGAACACCCTGTAATCTCTGCTATGGTTGATGCATTTATTCCAGCGATGGTCCAGCGCCAATAACCCTTCCCTGTAGCAGTTCTCAGTAAGATCTGCAAAACATCCCTCTACAGCTGCAAATCACCTTTTAATTCAAAGAAAAACGCTGACCACGTAGCAAGAGTTTTATTTTTGGGAACAAAGCCATATCTATGGAAAAGGGTGGATGTTCCAATAATTGATAGTGCAGATCCTTTAATTTTCCCATTTCGAAAACAGCTGTGTTTGGCAGGTGCATTGTCCTGATGAACGATGATTGTTTTCTTTTGGAAACCGTGTCTTTTCTCACGAATTATTTCGTCTAGTCAGGCTAAAGGATCGGAATAATATTCTCTGGTTATTGTTTTACCCTTTCCAAGATAATCAATAAACGATTGAGCATTTAGCATCCCAAAACGCCATGACCTTTCCTGCTGATGGAACCGATTTTGTCTTCTTTGGCGAACCGGCTTCAGTCAAGTGTTTTGACTGCTATTTGGATTCTGGTGGGTAACCTTGAATCCACGTCTCATCCATAGTAATAAATCGACGCACAAAATCTGTTTCATTCTTGTTAAAACGATCCAAGCACTGCTCAGAGATTTTCATGCGTTTTTGAACCGCTGTGAACAAGCTCGGCACCCATCTTGTGCAGAGCTATTTCATTTGCAATTCTTCATGCACAATATATCCTACACTTTCTTTTGAAATGCCTATAGCCTCAGCAATTTCACGCACTATGACTCGCCGGCCATCCAATGCCATATGGTGCACTTGATCAATTATTTCCAGTGTTGTTACAGTTTTTGGACGTCCTTCATGTGGATCAACATCAAGGCTGGTATGGCCACGTTTAAACTCGGCAGCCCATTTCTTAATTGCCGGAGACGAGTGGCTGAACTTCGAATGAATTTGTTTTATCGTTAAACCTTATTTTACATTGAGTTTTATAACTGCACGATACTCAAGTTTATCTATTTCAAGGGATACAGACAACACTTTTGCTTCAGACAGCTGTATAAAGCAAACTACTTAGTAGAATGTCTTGCAATTTGACATCGGTGCTTATGACTGATGTACCAACCTAGAAAAAGAAATCTTGCCGATAGTGTTGCCATCTATGGTCGAGGCCGAAAACCTTTCCGACCACCCACGTGCATAATTCATCGTTCTTAAATAAATGCTGGGTACAAAAAAAAAAAAAAAAAAAAAAAAGTAAAAAACATGTTGTAAATATCTATTCCTATGTAAATCATAATTTTAATAAAAAATTATTATTATTTGAAAAGAGGATAAAATTTTTTTATTATTATTTACGTGACAGCTCCAGGGAGTCCAATGCCGCATGGTGGGAGGGCACGCTACTTTAAATCCCTCAATACATCTCATCCTCTCCAACACCACTTAATTCTCCAACTACAACACTAATACCATCAAAGCCATATACTGCCCATCAAAACCAACAAGAGTATTTTTTGTCAGGGAGTTGCGTGTGTTCTGATGACCGATTTGCCTGAACGTGGGATTTAAAACTTCTCAACGTTTTCCGGGGGGGGGGGATATACTACCACTGTATGTGATCGGCTAACTCACCTTTAAGAGAAATAGCCGATATTAGGTTCCCTTCGTCACGACGTGGATAGAATGCAGGTCTTTTCCATCGAAGGGCATAATGATGCGTAATTCTTCCAATAGCGCTATAACGGAATTATATATTATATTAAAAGCCACATTTTACCGCAAAACATTAATCCAATTCTTTCAGTATTGTATTTTTGTTTTCGTTCGAAAAAACTTTGTCGTATCGAACCATAGCGAGCTCGAAAATTATGTGAAATCTATCCTTCTCTTGGAAAGGCTTCCGATCGAATGCCGAGTAAGCCACCAAGAATAAGCAATACACATTTCGACATGGCGGGTCATTCAGGAATTATACATTGACCTACTAGCAGGTAAGACTTCGGTCGTATTTCCAATCAAAAACCGAAACCAATGCACAATCAAAATACTGACCGTAACTATGATAGAACTTCAAGTTACATCGTAGCGACGTTGTACAAGATAATTCTCATTATCTACTGTGCTAAAATCATAGCTCATAGATAAATCACCGTCAGTACAATTACAGGAGACCGCTATATGCCTCAGAGATGAACTGATGATGATTCAAGGGGATATGAATTTGTTTGCAGAAAGTTTCCTTAGAAGTCTATAATTCTGAAAAACACGACATGTGTTTAAAAAACGCAAAAAACACTTTTCATGGGGATTTTCAGTTGGAAACGTTTCAGCTGTGTTGATATTCTCCTCAAAAACCCGAATATGTGCAGGAAACAAATTGGTAACTGATCAATATCTTGATTGATTCTTGTTAATACAAGATTTCCTTACGTTTCAGGCAGACTTCAGCCTGTCCCTAGAAGCCATTCTCGAGCATTCCGGTTTCCTTGTATTCTGAATGTGTGCGGTGTCAAATTCAAGGTCCTCTAGAAATGAGAAAATTAATGATGATAACATTAATTATTAGAGTAAGCATCTTTAATGAAATTGAAAACAGGAAATATATGCCGCTTGGCCTTTAAAATTTGCCTAAGGAGTCTTAAGCGAAAAACTGCAAATACGGGTGGTGTATGCTGAAAAGTTGTGCTAATCAACATGAAGGAATTGAGGTAGAACATGCAACTTACCGATATTCTATATATTCCCCTCGAATTGTTATCCACTTATTACAACACCATTTCGAATACTCTGAGAAAAACGTCTTTCCCTTATTGTAAAAACCAGTCCTCAGCTGCCGATATGACTTCATCATCTGAGGTAAATTTTATTCCGTTTAAGTGTTTCTTTAAATTTAGGAAAAGGAGGTAGTCAGCTTAGACAAAGTCATGCGAAAGGGCGAACATTGAAGGCCCAAACAATGCATTGTGCTTTTAATTTCACGAGCACTGTGAGCAGGTGCATGTCGTTGTCCTTCAAAAGCAGCATGCCTCTGCTTAGTATCCCGCATTGATTTTTCTTCAATACCTCATTCTATTCCTTCAGACCTGTTACATAAACCGCTGCTATAAGTGTTTTACGTTTTGTGAGGTACTGGTAAGGATTACATCACCATATCCTAAAAGACATTGTCAAGAACCTTGTCTGCTGACTGTTGGGTGTGGAAATTCTTTGGCCATGGAGAACCTTTATGTCTCCAAACCAGAGACTGTTATTTGTTCCCTGGATTATAGGAAGGAAGCTATCTTTCATCAACAGTCATAATACCAGCCAAAATATGTGAACCTGATTTCTCAAAATGACTCAAAATCCCTTTATGTTACAGCTGACGTTCACTCTCATGGTCGGAATTAAAATATTTGGCGTCCCACTTCACTGGGAGCTAACCCAGGACCAGATCGTCGTGGAAAATGACACCAGCTCGTTCCTTTAATATACCCAATGTGTGTTTGCAAATTTATGTGCCTGGTATTCATCTATCATTAAGGAACTTGGTATGCTCTGTGTCGAGAGGTACAGGTGTGAGCGCGCGCTGTGGATGGTATTCCTCATCTGGGGGCATTTGGTCTCTCCGGATGACCAGTTTAAACTCAGTCACCCATCTGACAACTGTTGTATATGCTCTGCCAGAGTCCCATAAAGCCTCACACAAAGTGTGGTGAATCTGAGTTCGCGACATCAGCACAAAAATCTTAATTACGGACCCCCACCTCGGCGAATAACTTCACAACCTACGACATATCATTTTCTTATACATCCTAAAAAAAAGAACACATTATTACAATTGGATTAAAAATTGGGACTAGAGGGTGTTAAGACATGATTTTTTCTTGTGATAAAACCAGCTGTTTTATTATCGTTTTGTTCTGGTGTTTATCAGAGTTTTCCACTGGTAACATTCGTAACATTGGTTCCACTTGAAATCGAAACAGCTAAGATGAATGAATTTAATCAATGTGAAATTATATAATATAAGAAATCACAAGTACAAGACTTGCTTAGATTAAATATTTCGAGTAGCTCTTTAAGAGACATTAAAAGATCCGCTTTTTCGACGTTCAGAGTCCAAGTTCTACACTTTAATTCATTTATCATTACAGTTGATACTGGCAGCGTAATCACCGTAGATGCAATGTGTAGAATGCTGTTTTTTCGGCTATTACATGATTACTTTCTTACATCAATTTTTCACAGGAAGAGATGTTTTAACGTCCGATTGTGACGTACAACAGGAAACACATCGTTTTGTAATGTAATGGTTCAGACTCCTGCCGGTTGAATAGAGCGAATGTTGTAACGAAATGTTACGTAGTCTGCCAATGGAAGGGGATGCTTTTGTTGGCACTGAAATCGTAACTCGAGGACAAGGTGGTTAACCCTATGCCTCCCGGTGTGTGAGGTGTGTGTCAGCTGGTACAGACCAGGGATCGACAAACTTTTTAAACCATTCACCCCTTCATGGAATCCTTGATCCCTCATGGACGCTGATCATTTTAAATAATTGAATAAATGTTATCAATAATATATAACTCAAATTAAAAATAATAATTCCTTTAATACGCATAAAAATAATGAAAATAATTATTCACATAATAGGTACGTAGAGATTGTTTCTTTAGTAAACAAAATATATTAAATACTCTTGCGAATACTGGCGATATTTACTATCAGGAGCCGCCATTATGGGCAATAAAACTTAAAAAAAATTGAGGAAATTCAAAGTTATGAGATCACTGAACACCATTCTGATAGGTAAGGACAATAAATGTGCACTAGCGCTGATTGTCCCTGTTCTAGGTCTTCGTCGGGGAGAGCGTGCACTTATCCCTCGTTGGCTTAGCCGATCAGCCAGTTGGCGATGAATATTTACTGGTTTTACTCAAAATCATTTCAGTTATTCAAAATTGTTTATTGACCCCTTGGATAGTCACTTCGAACCTCAGAGATTAATATCGTCCACTTTGCTGACTACTGGTATATACGAGGCCCCTTTGTATGATTCCATGAAAGACCAGGGATCATTTGGCTTCAGTGATGGAAGGAACCGTTATCTGGTGTCTTTCGATGAAAGATGAGTTAGCCGGTCTCATGCAGAGGTACAGTTCTTTTTTTCAACGAGAATCTCGGTTCCTTCCCCAGAAAAAACCAACCTAAGATTATTAGTGATTATAATGGGCATTGTGAGTAGTCAGCTGCTGCCATCTCATGGGGCATATCCGAAACATACTGTATGGAATATTTTCTGAAATAGCGTGAACCAAATGGTTTCAACATCTATATAAATAAATGTTTCAAATACTTCTGCTAGCACAATGGCGACTTTCCAATTTAAAGAGCGTTCCTCTAACTACAAGTACATTATAACTGTCATTAAAATAATTAAAATCTGCTTGATTCTGGTGTCCATATTTGAATAGAGGAGTATAGGTAACTCTTTAGCTAATATACACGAATATATTCTACACAGTTTTCACTGCGATTTTCCTCTCTCGTAGCAATGACTGCAGCAATCCTACAAGGCATACTTTCCGCAAGCTTACAATAATGATCCAATGCAATTTTGGACGATGCTTCCTGTAGGCATTACATGCGTACAAGAAGTATCCAAAAGAACTGCAAACTGAAGTCATACAGTAACGAAACAATGTTTTGCACGAGAAATATATTTACGTCTGAGCTACTTGTATATAGAAGCTAATGACTTAATATCACTTGCATTAGTATCTCCCGTAATCCCGTTGTATGTATCCCAATATCCACTACTATTCTCAATGTGTACATTATTCAAGGATGAGTAGCAAATTAGTAAAGTAAATAACGTACAACTAAATTTGCACAGAAGAAACTGACAAGAAATAGAACTCTTTGGAATTTGTCTTGCAACTTGATTTGTTTTATAACTTGAGAAGAAATAACTTCAGTTATTTCTTCTGAAATAATTAATTGAATAATCTAAAAACGATAATCAAAAATGGGAATCGTTTTCAAGGGAAAACATCAGATGAATGTGATACATTCACCTGATGGTTTCCCTTGAAAATGATTCCCATTTTTCAGACAAATGTGTAAGAAGATTTCACAAAAACGAATCAATCCGAACCCTCTTCTGATTTATAACAGTTTCCGTACCCAAAGATGCATTTACTAATTTTATTAGTAAACAATTTGACAATTTGTGTGAATTTGACAATAAATTCTTATTCCTTAAAGAGAGAGTGAATGAAAACGTGCTAGTTTGTAAATTTGCACGTTTTTGCTGTATTTGGAAAAAATACCTCTACATCTAATTAATTTTGCCTCAAAGATAATTTTTAGAACTCAGTATATGTATGAACGTAGTGCATGAAAGTTATAAAATTCCAAATTTAATGTGTTTTTCAACGTCGATCAAATTATCCGAAACTGAGTTAAAAACGAGTTGAATTCTTTTTTAATCATGAAGAAGTAAACTCGATTAAAAAAAATAAAACGCTTTAATAACAAATGTTAGGAAAGCTGAGTACGTTTTCATACATTGCAGCACTTCTGACCAACCTTCTGCATACCAGCACAGATTCTCATCCTTTGCAAGATTAGTTGAAGTTTACAATGCACTTTAAGGACCTCGATAGCAGCTACAACGTCCTCTTGTGAACTGTACTGTACAAGATTTTTTTTTAAAGTGATCTACTGCTTGGTCCGTTAATACAACTGCGTACATAATGTTTGCATAGCAACAGATGTTTCGATATCAGATTCTGACGTACATCACGATTTCGTAGTTTTGTGAAGAAATATTCCACAATCGTCTCAGTTGAATACTGCGAAGGATGGAAATAGAATTTTAGACAAGTTGGCCAATGCGACAGGTTATTTTCTTGATTGGTCTATTACTACACGTGAAAGGCGTGGGAGGGTGTCGCAATATGGTTTGCATAAATGGCATTTTTCTCTATAAAAATAAAGCAGAAGCGATCATTTACACAAAATCTCACTGAAGACTTTCCACTGAATCTCCAGCAAGCTGTTGGCAATGGAAAAAGTTCAGGTGATTCACTGTGTACGTGTTTCCTTAAACGATCATCAGAACATAAATTTGTCTAAGGATTGTTATATTCTTAATGGCATTTTAGGGTAGAAAGCGCGTCAATTAATTTTATTCAATGTTTAAAATAACATTATCCCCGTCTTTGTTTTTTATTTCCATTGTTTGCAGGAAAGGGGATACATCCGGAAATAATTTCTTTAACGCCGTGTCTACTATTGAATGATAAATGAGTTCTGTTGATTATAATATTGTCCTGAAAACATTAAGAATTGCTTGATTTTGTAACTATTTATTTTCAAACGGAACTGACTGCTATGAGAATGGTGTTTATTCTGATTTCATGAAGTGAAAAGAGAGGTTTTAGATGTAATATTTATATATTATTCACTTGTACTGTTATTTGTGGTCTACTACTATATTCTGTTTCATCTCCAGCGAAATAAAATTTCCAAATTCAAACCGAAAAGTCGTGTATCCATGCCACGTGTTAGTGAAACGAGTGCTTCCAACTGAACAACACAGGTAGAGTTTAAACTGGTACACTAACCTCCCCATAAATCAGGTGCTATCTGTCAAGCACGATGTTTTAAAATTGATGCGAATTTTGTATGTCTGGCGGGAAACGTTTGGAACTTACCTCGTATATTCTAAACTATGATATTTGGTAATCATTGACTTTAAGTCAATTAAACGCTGATCTTCTTGCCGCATTTTAATGAGGAGATGACAACCATGCCAGTTTCAGTTTCAGTGACACCGGAATGCAATACTTCATTATTTCATACAAACAAAGATTGCAGTTTTGCTTTCCTTCTGATAATCCTTCGCTCTCCCTGCGAGATTAGACATGTCCTTGAACTGAAGTACCAGAGGTAGCCTCCTTCACCTCTAAAACAGCCAAAAATTCTGCGAAAAATTTGTTCTTATATTATTTCCTTCTATGAGAGCCTCCGTAGCTCAATCAGTATAGACAAAGCCTTTTGGACGAAGCCCTTTGTCCTTTCTGGTCTCTATCGACTAAAGGTGAGTTAGCCGGTGGTGTAGGGTTTTTCTCCGGGAAACTCGGTTTTTTTGTCCCTCAGAACAGGCCTACGGACAACACGAACACACACACGCTTCTACAGATAAAAATACCTCTCCCTCCCACCCCAATATCAGGCTCTGCGACAGGTCGTTTGGCATCGCACATGTAAGGTCGATTCATGTAAGAATGCCAACCCCCAATAGATGGAATAAGGCACAAGAGGTATTATAATAATAAGAAGAGTATTTCCTTCTATAAAATAAGGAAAATAAAATAAATCCTTTAATCGCATTTATACGGTCACAGTAGGACGAGGAACAGTTCCTGATAAGTTAATTATAACCTTTTTTTTGGAAATTTGTGTGTATGTCTGTATTTCATTTCTTTTCACTGTCGAAGTTCAATCTTTGGTCCGAACAGAAAACAAGTTTGTAAATCAGCATAAATGCGCACGGATTTTATTCTTTACCTTATTATTTAATTCAATTTTATTTCAATAGTGACACGTGTATAGAATCGAATTAGTATTGATAAGAAAAACAGTAGGTGTAAATTAGATTCTCACGAAATTATCCACTTAACCGAAAATTTGCCTCTTCGTTTAAACAGTCATCAATCACTCGAATTTCCTTTAAATTGTTTGTTAGCGAATCACACGAAGATGAATACACCAAGGAATATCATCCTAGTAAATACGAAGGTCAAATGTAATAGAAAGTACTGATTAAAAGAAGGATCAGCATTTGAAATGATTGGCTATTTTTATTTCTATTTTAATATCCTAATCATCTGAGTTTCCAACCCTGTAGCAACTTTCATTACTTAACAACAAACATCGGTCTTCTTTAAACATTTCAGCCTTCTAATAATAAGAGAGGTGGTCTACGGACATTCGTTAACGTCGAATTCATCCATGGCTACTGTAGATATGACCACACGGCTTTTTGTTGCTGTTTTCGATTTTTTGAAGAGTAGACACGTTCTACACTGCTAATGTCCAGTACGCATAAATACCTGAAGTTATTGAAATCAAACTGAACTGTATCACCCACTTCTTTCAACTGAATTGTCTATTCTCATCAATAAGAAGGAATATGAGCAATTCAATGCACATTTCGAAACTGGTTTCTATATTTGTAAGACCAAATGCAAGAACATTTCTTCCAATTCGCAATGTTAAACTAATAGGATGCACAAGAAATTAACTTGAATATTTATGTTAACTCAACAAAACAAAAATTTCCCCTCCAAATAATTGAATCTTAATTTTCACGTCAGCTTTCAGCAGTCCCCACTCAGTGCGATTTCTATTTGCCTTCGGAGTTTTCACTGAATGTTGGAAATGGCCAATGAATGAGCTACTTATCGGAAGAATGTGTGAATAGTTAAATCACTAACTAAGAAGAGCTGAAAACTAAAATAACAAGTAGTAATTTGAAAACATTCCTTTTATTATTAGATAAGTTATTAAAGCTACCATTTTACTATAACAAAAAATATAACGGACTCAAATATGTTTTATTCTTCCAGAAACTGTTTCTTGTCTTAATTCTTTTGGATTTTCTCGGCTGTCAGTCTATTGATACTTTTTCAGGTAAATAATTCGCAGTTACAGCTTTCTTATAGTTAAGCATTGAATTACTTTTACATTGCAACAGAAATATTCTTGTATCGGAGATAATTCAAGGACAGTTCTTACAATGATATCTTTAAAAACATGTGTCAACTAAACTAACTGAAAATGTTGTGATGATGTGTGTTTACGTACAAAATATTTTGAAATATATCATATTCAACAATATAATATCCAAATGTGTTAATATTTGTATTATTATTGTTTTCATTTCAGAAATTGGGAAAAGATTACGTGTTAAGAGACTTGTGGGAACCATAACTTCGTCCCTGGTTCAATTATCGGCAGCAGGATCAAATATCAGTTACACATCGCTAGCAAGTGGAAGTCTCGACAGTCTAAATCGCACAAGCATATTCACTACTAACGGATCTGCTAGTAATGATGAAGTTGGAAACGGCACTCTCAGCGGACAAGTGGCTGGAACTGGCGAAGGCATAAGTGGAGATAACAACCAAATTTTAGGAGCGTCTGGTGCTAGCCCCGTAGGAATCGCGGGTGATTTATATGCGAAGTCAAAAGCTTCTGAAGCAGGTGGTCAACGCGGTGCTATCAGTCAAACTGTACAGTCATCTGGTAGTAACCCACTAGCAAGCTGGGGTAATGTGAGTCTAGTTTCGATTGTTTCTGGTGATGGTCAAAGCGAGGGAGGCAGTCAAACTATACAAGGATCTGGCATTAGCCCAGTTGGAACCGCGGGTGATTCGATTGTCCAGGTTAATGAGACTCGTAACGGAGATGCTGCAGGAATCTTTGTATCAATAGGGGAATCTGATGCATTATTAGTTAGTTCAAGCAACCGCAGTATTGAAGGAGGTTTCGTGAAAAACGAGAATGGAAGTGATATCAGTCTAGGAGTACAGCCAACTCGATGATTGCATTGTCTTCGAAAAATGGAGGGGTTTTCCTAAAGTTAAATTCGATAATTACAAGAATTTCTATGACATCTCACCTCATATTTTGGATATTGAATATTTTGTTATCAGTTTTTAATGTATAAAGTAAAGTCTGTAATCTGAAAAATGTGTAGTTTTGTTATTTTCAAATAAAGTTTCCTCCTTGAAATTGAACTTAAGGAGAATGCATTATAAAAGGAATATTTTTTCCAATTAAATATACCCATTCTTAAGGACCTCTGTGCTCATCAAGGTCATAAACAAACAATACTCATTAATTGTCGATTTAAGATTACTATTCATAAAAAAAAAATACTACTACCTAGAAAGTGATTCATTCAAAGAAATTGAAACTACAGAGAAATCTTTTCATTTTTATTTTATTTATTTATTTTTTAAATCTTCTTCCAGACTAGTGTTTTTCCCCTACTCATTTTCTTTTCCTCCTAAGGAATGTGTTCCCCAATTTAATTAAAAGAGAATAATAAATGTCTTTTTCTGATTTCATGGTTGAGAGGTTCTAACATACATTAATAAAGGAATTTTATTACATATTTTATTATAGTTTATAAAATTACAAAAACAACTCTCAAACCACTGGAAGAAATGGAAACCTGAATAAATTCAACACGGGAATGAATATAAATCGGAGACAAAATAAGAAATGCAATGCAAACAAGTTTTGTAAGACACGTTATTTACTGAACTGCAGAGAAATCTGAAAAAATGGCAATCTTCGTTGTTAATCCACACTAAAATAAAACTTAAAAAGAAGAAAACCAAACCACTTCATTTAAAATGATTCATTTATAAAATATGATGCCATATTACCAATGATTACACTTTTAATAATAATAAAACTTTAATTTCTTGCTGTCATATAATTTTCGGTAGAGCAGTGAAATCTTTTTGGCCTTTATGTAGGCTGATAACACAATAAATCTGTCTACGTAAATGGGAAATGAAAATGGTCTGCATCACGACAATAGTAGTGATAAGCCTTTAAGATTACTGTTGGGATAGAGAAAAGAGAGAGAGAGAGAGAGAGAGAGAGAGAGAGAAAATGAATTTGTCTTCGCAGAAGCCTTACTCTAGTTCTCGTTTAAATGGATGTAAACGAGAACTAGCCTGGTTGCTCATTATCTACTACCAGATAACGGATAATTGTACAGTTTGGCTGCTACTCCAGCTTTGACCGTCTCCCGAAGTTGCTAATTCTCCAGTGAAATCAACAGCGATTCGGACAGGGCTACCAGCAGCTGCTTCTATAGTTGGTTGCTGCCTCCACTTTAATCATCTTACTTGTCCGCTTATAGTTCCGTTTTCGACTTCATCGTTACTACCAGTTCTAATGATATTAATCGAACCTGTACCATTTATTTGAAGGTGGGGTGATGGTGTGGGCAAGTATATTAACAGGTATTTTTCGTTAATTATAATATAAATTCGTTTATATAATAGTAAATTTTTATATAATAGATAGTAAATTCGTTTCATTAGAGAGAGATGGAATGAAGTACAAACGTGCACGTTTTTGCTATATTTGAAAATGTGCCGCTATATCTAATTAATGTTTTTTATAGGGGAGTTTTAAAAATAGATTTGGTCATAAAATTCAAAATGTAAAATATTATTCAACATTTATAAAATTATCTGAAACTGACTTGAAACGAGTTAAAGTCATCATTAACCATGAAAAGATAACTCCGTAATAAAAATATATAATGTCCTAATAACAAAACGAAGTCTTGAAATGCAAATTGTGTGTAATTCGCTAAGTCTTGAAAAACCAGAACGCATTTGATGTTTGCATAAATATCCATAACATTTAAATGCACTTAAAATTATTTAATATTTTCCCTAGCAAAAATGTCTCCTCTGAGACCTGCATTAGTTACATCTTAAACATTTAGGCTTCAACAACCATGTTAAAGCTGAAAACACAACCACCACCACCACCACAACAACAACTGCACTCTTTTGTACAGAACCATATCGTCTGTAATCATTATGCCAATGTTGGTAAAAAGCACGCATAAAATATACACACAACCAACACCTTCTCTTATTCTATTCTTTAAATTTGAAAAATATTCTAATGCTATACCACAAATTACAGGAAAAATCAATTCAGTTTGCCAGCAGTTAAAATATTCAATTTAAAAATGCGCCTGTATTTAAATTGTTATAATAGTACGGTATTAATAAGAACAAGTTTTCTTCATGACCACGAAGCACTGTTTGCGATTCGTATTTCTTGAAAACGTCTTCGCTAATATATTTCAATAAAAGTGAAAAATTACTAAAACCAACAAGTGTATGCCTGCCGTTTGCCCAGTGATCAGCGTATCCGTCCTCCACCGAAAAGGCTGTGGGTTCGAATCTCGCATTGTGCATGCATATTTTTGAATTTCTGTGGAAATACTAATGGTATTGGTGGTGAGCTGTAGATGGTGTAGTTATAGTTGGTGAATTGAGTGGTGGAGCCCTCCCTCGATGAGTCTTTGGACTCGCTGGAGGTGTCAAGTAATAATAATAATATTTTATCTATCATTTTTTGCCATCTGTCAGCTTTCCCTGCAGTTCAGAATAACTAACATTTCACGTTCCTTACAAACAAAGTTTCTTTTTACATTTCTTTTTTGTATTCGAATTATATTTCTTTGCGTTGTGACTTATTCATGCGACTCACTCTTATATCGCGGTGGTTTGAGTTTGTTTTTATATGCGTATGCTTTATTTTTAAATAACTCCTCCCCTACAAAACCAAAATCATATTGTTTCTTTTTATCTTTCTTAAATCTGTCTTTATTAGGAGCGAGTTCAGATGGAACAATGAATCTTCACCAGATGGCGAACTCTAGTCTCTAACTAACAAGATTCAAATGATGATTAAAAATAATCTGCTAACGCCTTTTTATTCTCATATAGAGTGTAGGTGAGGCCGTTTTAGCCCTAACTTACTTTTTGCAGACTGAGTGCGCAGATCACTCTCCACTGCTAGCCAATCAGAGATAGCTGGCCCAAAAATATCACTAATTAAGCAGCTCGCAGTGAAAACACGGGTTAACAAGTGGCGCCATCTGAAGTGTTTGAAAGAGTATGGGTTTTACGGTCGATTTTATTGAGTTTACGGGATTAAAACCCGATTTTTCAGGAGACCAAAACCCGCTTTCCCGTGCCACAGATCGAATAACTCCGGAACCGGTCGAAAAAAGGGTTAGTAAAGTTCCTCTAGTCGGCGACTAAACTTGAAGTCGAGGTCTGTCTTTGGGAGGTTTAGGGCTGAGAAGTGCAAACATCACTTCCGATGAGCTACAAAAGGAAATACTATTTTCTAAGGATGACTCTTCAATAAGAATGTTCTAATCATGATATAATTAAGTTACACTATTTGTTAATGAGTTGGATGAGCAACTATTTTCATAAGAATATGGATGTCTTATTTAAAAGTAAATGTAATTCTGATTGTGCTACCCTAGAGTCAGTTGCAAAAACAAAACTTTATTTCAAAAGCAGAAACTTACGCTTCCGTTTGATTACAGACAATAGTATTTTATAGATAAACAAAATCATATATCAAGGTATTCAAGCATACGGAATGCTAATAATGTCAACAGCATTTTATAATAATGCTGTTGACATTATTATAAAAAAACAACTATGAATCCCAGAGTGCAGTCAAGCATCTTCATTTTCGATGACAATATAACTATCGAGTGAAATGTCTTCATATGTTACTTTAGACAGCTGCAGCAGCTAACTCTACAGGGTGGTTATTACTTAATTCATCAGTTTCGTTGAAGCTCACAGAGTCTCCTTCGATTCCTCCATCCCCAAACCTAAGTACCTCGACAGTCACACTGCCTGATGCTACTGGGCTATCACCAGATCCTTCTATAGTTTGGTTACTAAGCTCGCCATTGCCGTCTCCTGAAGCAGCCGACTGTACAGACAAGCCACCCGAATTTCCTAGAGGAATACTACCAGATGCGTTTATACTTTGGATGCCAACTGCGCTCTGACCATCTCCTGAAGCATCTGACTGTAGAGAGAAATCACCCGAAATTCCTTGGGGATCATCAAGAGAGCATAGTTTGGTTGCTACCTCCGCTTTGACCATATCCAGAAACATTTGCATTTGCAGACAAATAACCTTCAGTTCCTTGTGTGTTATTATGAACTCCTTGTATTGTTTGGTCGGTACCTCCACCTTGACCATTGTCAGAAGCACCTGACTGTGCAGTCAAATTACTGCCTGATATTGGAGTAATACCAGATGCTTGTGCCAACTGGTTGCTGGTTCCACTTTCACCATCACCAGAACCATCTATATGTGTGGTTATGTTACGGTTACCGAAATCATTATTAGTACTAGATCCGGTGGAGCTATTGACCGTGATTGTTCCATTTTGTCCGATATATTTGAGTTGTTTGATTGCTTTGTGTTCCTATGACTGAAAGTTGATTTGATAGTAAGTTGCTTTCCCTTTTCTTAAGAAGTAGACTTCTGCCAGCTCCTAAAAAGGAATAATAAAAAAAAGATATAATCGAATTCGGATATGACATTCTGACAAATGTTATTTTTAAAATAGAATGATCAAGAATCAAAAACTGAAACCGATAAATGTGCTAATTTAAAATAACATAATATAAAGAAAAACGTTAAATATAAATCCGGAATAGCAGTTCGATACTAAAAACAATTTTGTGGGTACTGATAAGGAGAGAATTTAAAGGAAAAATTATGAAAGGTATTAGCACTTTCACTCATTTTGTTCTCGGTCATTATGAGAGTGTTTTCGTCGCTATTTAATGGTAATTCAAGTAATAGAAGCGCATCTTAGCAGTGCAGTCTTAAATTATTACTGTAAGAAAAAGGGCAGAAATATTTACCTGAAGAAGCATCAGTGGATTGACAGCTTGCAAATCCAAGAGCATTTAAGGTGAGCAAAACGTTCTGGAAGAAGAAAATGCCTTTTGTGCTTAATATTTTTTGTTATATTAAAATGATTACAGAAATAAGGTTTGTAATGATAAAAGGAATGTAAAATCTCGCATTGTTCCACCGGTTTCAAAATTATTTCCAATTTGGAAAGCAGTTTAGGACACGAATTTAATTTTCTTGAATATTACTTACTGTTTTCTGATGGGAATATGCATTACTTTATTAAGAAAAGTTCAGATATATTTCGAAAAAAAAATGCATTGAGTTCTAATTATTCTGCCTTCATTGATGAATTATGTGGTAGATGAATTTCACTGCATTTTAAGATGTCGACGCTGTTCTCAGTGGACGCCGAATCATTCAAAGAAATATTCATAGCCAAAAAAGAAATTTAAATTTTACACATAAAGGAATATCCATTGTTCCGTTGGACATAAAAGGAGTTAGAGATTTCATTTCCTTATTTTGAAGAAAGAAATCGTGGAAGAACGAAATAATTAAAGTTAAAAGCAGCTTATATTTCCACGTCTGAATCTATGAAAAGATAAAAGACGCTTTCGTAAAACAAAATTGAACACAACCATCAGTTTTTGATTTCTTTCAAGGAATTTTTAATAACTAACAGAACGTATTTTGATGTCGAAAGTCGCCATAGTGCTAATGAAATTATCTAAGCCTTTGATCCCGTTACTTCAGCCATATTCTTGACTCTATTTTAGAAAACAAATATAGTGTTGTTAATAACGATGACAACCACGAGATGGCTGTGGAGACTGTCATACTCTCTGTGAAGAATGCGCTAATTATCATCACTAATAGCGTTAGGATAGATTGTGTGATTGACAAAGGATGGAGTTAAGCTGTTCACTTCTCTTCAAAATTAGTTACTGCGAAATGGCATCTCCTACTCCCATTGGGAATAAAACGCAAGTTTTATTCATTTTTATTCAACGCCTTTTATTAATAGCAGCATCCAAAATCCTCAACTTCCTTATTGTGCAACCAGATCCATTCCTCCAGATTTTAGACAAGTCACTGACGTGTTCTGAAAAATTCTTCACCTTAGTAATAAATAGATCCTAGGTACTCGAACTTGAGGACTTCATCAATTGCTTCTCCATTAAGGTACACATGTTTCTCAAGAACTTACCTCTCTGTGTTTCCTTTGAGAACCATAATCTTTGTTTTGCTTTGATTCAAGCTGACGTCCTCTTTTGTTACTGATCTCGATCCCACCCCCCCCCCCCCCCACCCCCCCCCCCCCCCACCCCCCCCCCCCCCCACCCCCCCCCCCCCCCACCCCCCCCCCCCCCCACCCCCCCCCCCCCCCACCCCCCCCCCCCCCCACCCCCCCCCCCCCCCACCCCCCCCCCCCCCCACCCCCCCCCCCCCCCACCCCCCCCCCCCCCCACCCCCCCCCCCCCCCACCCCCCCCCCCCCCCACCCCCCCCCCCCCCCACCCCCCCCCCCCCCCACCCCCCCCCCCCCCCACCCCCCCCCCCCCCCACCCCCCCCCCCCCCCACCCCCCCCCCCCCCCACCCCCCCCCCCCCCCACCCCCCCCCCCCCCCACCCCCCCCCCCCCCCACCCCCCCCCCCCCCCACCCCCCCCCCCCCCCACCCCCCCCCCCCCCCACCCCCCCCCCCCCCCACCCCCCCCCCCCCCCACCCCCCCCCCCCCCCACCCCCCCCCCCCCCCACCCCCCCCCCCCCCCACCCCCCCCCCCCCCCAAATATCACTTCCATTCTCGTTTTTCACCAAACCTCCTTCAATACTGCGGTTGCTTGAACTAACTAATAATGCATCAGATTCCCCTATTGATACAAAGATTCCTGCAGCATCTCCGTTACGAGTCTCATTAACCTGGACAATCGAATCACCCGCGGTTCCAACTGGGCTAATGCCAGATCCTTGTATAGTTTGACTGCCTCCCTCGCTTTGACCATCAGCAGAAACATTCGAAACTAGACTCACATTACCCCAGCTTGCCAGTGGATTACTACCAGATGACTGTACAGTTTGACTGATAACGCCGCTTTGACCATCTGCTTCAGAAGCTTTTGACTTCGCATATAAATCACCCGCGATTCCTACGGGGCTAGCACCAGACGCTCCTAAAATTTGGTTGTTATCTCCACTTATGCCTTCGCCAGTTCCACCCGCTTGTCCGCTGAGAGTGCCGTTTCCAACTTCATCATTATTAGCAGATCCGTTAGTACTGAATATGCTTGTGCGATTTAGACCGTCCAGACTTCCACTTGCTAGCGATGTGTAACTGATATTTGATCCAGCTGCTGATAATTGAACCAGGGACGAAGTTATGGTTCCCACAAGTCTCTTAACACGTAATCTTTTCCCAATTTCTGAAATGAAAACAATAATAATACAAATATTAACACATTTGGATATTATATTGCTGAATATGATAACTTTTAGAATATTTTCTACGTAAACACACATCATCACAACATTTTCAGTTAGTTTAGTTGACACATGTTTTTAAAGATATCATTGTAAGAACTTCCCTTGAATTATCTCTCAATACAAGAATACTTCTGTTGCAATGTAAAAGTAATTCAATGCTTAACTATAAGAAAGATGTAACTGCGAATTATTTACCTGAAAAAGTATTAATAGACTGACAGCCGAGAAAATCCAAAAGAATTAATCCAAGAAACAGTTTCTGGAAGGATAAAACATATTTGAATCTGTTATATTTTTTGTTATAGCAAAATGGTAGCTTTAATAACGTTTCTGATAATAAAAGGAATGTTTTCAAATTACTACTTGTTATTTTAGTTTTCAGCTCTTCTTAGTGATTTAACTATTCACACATTCTTCCGATAAGTAGCTCATTCATTGGCCATTTCCAACATTCAGTGAATACTCCGAAGGCAAATAGAAATCGCACTGAGTGGGGACTGCTGAAAGCTGACGTGAAAATTGAGATTCAATTACTTTGGACGGGAACGTTTTGTTTTGTTGAATCAATAGAAATGTGCAAGTTAATTCCTCGTGCATCCTATTAGTTTAACATTGCGAATTGGAAGAAATGTTCTTGCATTTGGTCTTACAAATATATAAACCAGTTTCGAATGTGCATTGAATTGCTCATATTCCTTCTTATTGATGAGAATAGACAATTCAGTTGAAAGAAGTGGGTGATAAAGTTCAGTTTGATTTCAATAACTTCGGGTATTTAGGCGTACTGGACATTGGCAGTGTAGAACGTGTCTACTCTTCAAAAAATCGAAAACAGCAACAAAAATCCGTTTGTTCATATCTACAGTAGCCATGGATGAATTCGACGTGTATGAATATCCGGAGACCACCTCTCTTAACCACGCTACCGGCCAAGACGTCTATAGACGTTCACTTTATCATGGATGCGAAGTGCTTATTAAAATTGTAATACCATTGTTATAACAATGAAATATATGATGGATACGAAGCGTATGCGGATGCGTATTTGATCCACAACGGCCGGTAAGGTGGTTAATCTTAGAAGGCTGAAATTGTTTGAAGACCGATGTTTGCTGTTCAGTAATGACAGTTGCTACAGGTTTGGAAACTCAGATGATTAGGATATTTAAATATAAATAAAAATAGCCAATTTATGGGGAATCCTTCTTTTAATCAGTACTTTCTGTTACATTTGACCTTTGTATTTCGTAGGATGATATTCTTGGTGTAATTATCTTCGTTCGTTTCCCTAACAAACAATTTCAGGGAAATTCGAGAGATTGATGACTGTTTAAACGAAGAGACTATTCTTCGGTTAAGTGGATAATTTCGTAAGAATCTAATTTACACAAATCTTTTTCTTGTCAATACTAATTCGATTCTATACACGTATCACTATTGAAATAAAAATGATTAAATAATAAGGTAAAGAATAAAATCCGTGCGCATTTATGCCGATTTACAAACTTGTTTTCTGTTCGGACCAAAGATTGAGCCTCGACAGTCAAAATAAATGAAATACAGACATACACACAAATTTCAAAAAAAAAGGTTATAATTAACTTATCAGGAACTGTTCCTCGTCCCACTGTGACCGTATAAATGCGATTAAAGGATTTATTTTATTTTCCTTATTTTATAGACGAAATAATCTTCTTCTTCTTCCTCTTGTGCTTTATTCTATCTATTTGGGGTCGGCCTTCTTACATGTGCGATGCCAACCGATCTGTCGCAGAGCCTGATATTGGGGTGGGAGGGAGAGGTATTGTTGTCTGTAGAAGCGTGTGTGTGTTCGTGTTGTCCGTAGCCCTGTTCTGAGGGACAAAAAACCCAAGTTTCCCGGAGAAAAAACCTTCCACCTCCGGCTAACTCACCTTTAATCGAAAGAGACCAGAAAGGTCAAAGGTCTTCGTCCAAAAAGGCTTTGTCTATACCGATTGAGCTACGGATGCTCTCATACAAGGAAATAATATAAGAACAAATTTTTCGCAGAATTTTTGGCTGTTTTAGAGGTGAAGGAGGCTCACTCTGGTAAGTCAGTTCAAGAACATGTCTAATCTCGCACGGAGAGCGAAGGATTATTAGAAGGAAAGCACAACTGTAATCTTTTTTGTATGAAATAATTAAGTATTGCATTCTGGTGTCACTGAAACTGAAACTGGCATGGTTGTCATCTCCTCATTAAAATGCGTCAAGAAGATCAGCGTTTAATTGACTTTAAGTCAATGATTACGAAATATCATAGTTTAGAATATAGGAGGTTAGTTCCAAATGTATCCGACCGGACATACAAAATTCGCACCCATTTTAAAACATCGTGCATGACAGATAGCACATCATTTATGGGAAGGTTAGTGTACCAATTTGAACTCTACCTGTGTCATTCAATTTTGAGGCACTCGTTTCACTAACACGTGGCATGGATACACGACTATTCTGTTTTTGAATTTGGAAATTTTATTTCGTTGGAGATGAAACAGAATATAGTAGTATACCACAAATAACAGTACAAGTGAATAATATATAAATATTACATCTAAAACCTCTCTTTTCGCTTCATGAAATCAGAATATAAACCATTCTCATAGCAGTCAGTTCCGTTTGAAAATAAATAGTTACAAAAGCAAGTTGAAAGATACCCATATTGCTCCTTATTTTAACGTATCCAAATATCTCTTCTCCCTCTTTCACAAGTCCAAACTGAATACGAAAAAAAGCAATTCTTAATGTTTTCAGGACTCTATTATAATCAACAGAACTCATTTATCATTCAATAGTCGACACCGCGTTAAAGAAATTATTTCCGCATGTATCCCCTTTCCTGCAAACAATGGAAATAAAAAAAAGATGGAGATGATGTTATTTTAAACATTGAATAAAATTATTTGACGCGCTTTCTACCCTAAAATGCCGTTAAGAACATAACAATCCTTAAACTAATTTATGTTCTAATGATCGTTTAAGGAAACACGTACCAGTGACTCACCTGAACTTTTTCCATTTCCAACAGCTTGCTGAAGATTCAGTGGAAAGTCTTCAGTGAGATTTTGTGTAAATGATCGCTTCTGCTTTACTTTTATAGAGAAAAATGTCATTTGTGCAAATCATATTGCGACACCCTCCCACGCCTTTCACGTGTAGTAATACACCAATCAACAAAAGAACCTGTTGCATTGGCCAACTTGTCTAAAATTCTATTTCCATCCTTCGGAGTATTCACCTTAGACGATTGTGGAATATTTCTCCACAAAACTACGAAATCGTGATGTACGTCAGAATCTGATATCGAAACATCTGTTCCTCTGCAAACGTTGTGTACGCAGTTGTATTATCGGACCAAGCAGTAGATCACCTTAAAAAAAAATTTTGCACAGTACAGTACAGTACAGTACACGAGAGGACGTTGTAGTTGCTATCGAGGTCCTTAAAGTGCATTGTAAACTTCAACTATGAAATCTTGCTAAGGAAGAGATTCTGTGCTGGTATGCAGAAAGTTGGCCAGAAGTGCTGCAATGTATGAAAACGTACTCAGCTTTCCCAACGTTTGTCATTACAGCGTTTTATGTTTTTATTATCGCGTTTACTTCTTGAAGATTAAAAAATACTTCAACTCGTTTTAACTCAGTTTCGGATAACTTGATCGACGTTGAAAAACACATTAAATTTGGAATTTTATAACTTTCATGCACTAAGTTTATACATATACTTAGTTCTAAAAATTATCCTTTAGGAAATATTAATTAGATGAACTGTATTTTTTTTTCAAATATAGCAGAAACGTGCAAATTTACAAACATTCTATCTCTCTTTAATGAAAACGAATTTATTGTCAATTTCACACAAATTGTTTACTAATAAAATTAGTAAACTTATCTTTCGGTATGGAAACTGTTACAAATCAGAAGCGGGTTCGGATTGATTCGTTTTTGTGAAATCTTCTTAAACATTTGTCTGAAAAATGGGAATCGTTTTCAAGGGAAAACATCAGGTGAATGTATCACATTTATCTGATGTTTTCCCTTGTAAACGATTCCCATTTTTGATTTTCTTTTTTAGATAATTCAATTAATTTTTCAGGTGTGAAGTTATTTCTTCTCAAGTTATAAAACAAATCAAGTTGCAAGACAAATTCCAAAGTGTTCTATTTCTTGTCAGTTTCTTCTGTGGTAATTTAGTTGTACGTTATTTACTTTACTGATATGCTACTCATCCAATAAAACATCCTTATATAATGTACACATTGAGAATAGTAATGGATGACAATTTTAGACTTGTGTCTAGAAGGGAGTCACGCTTTGATATTCGAGTTACTGCTAAGATTATGAAAAACATTTTTTGACCGAGATTTGTGGTATGTTATGGAAATCTGAAGTGTCATAAACTCCATTTACGTGTAAAATTATATTTACACCTTATCCACAATAAATCAGTTTCATGCTTGAGCGTGTAAACCTCAAGAATTCATACTTCCATTAGGAGATGAACAATGCCCATCAATCAAAGTAAATAACTATTTTTAAATCGAGAGTATTTGCTAATGTATTTAATCAATCTTATCAGTGCAACCTGGAAAGACAATATATTAGCTAACGAGGGATTACTTTTTTAATAATTTTTTTCTTAGTCTCCAGCAACTCAGTTAGGAACACGAGGTTGCAACGTTTCTGTGCAATACACTGATCATCCGCGAATCGTCAATTATTGTCCTCACTTACGAATTCGAATATCGATGACGACTCGGTATGGAGACTTCTTAGCAACTTCCATAAAATACTGTCAAATTGATTGATTCTGTCTGCTCCATTTCTGTCTCGACAAAATTTTTAAGATTTCTTTCACTAATTATAAATAAAAATTCGTCGTGTCTTAGAGCACGCAAATTTATTACAAATCATAGCTGGTCACGTGGACAAGTAAATACGATTCGAAGAACAATTTCCTAAAAACGGAATGAGTTCCTTTGCATAATACGTGGGCTGTTCAATAAGTAATAAGACTAATTTTACTGTCGCGAAACCACTCATTACAATATTAATTTAAGTAGAATAAAGAAACGTTGCTGTATGTATTAACAAAAGAGGTTGATAGATGGCGTATACGGGCTGATGTGCCAGAGTGTCACGTGACTAAACGCGACTGCTCATCGGCGCGCCTCCGAGGCTCGACCAGTCTTCGAAATGAAGCGTCCTTGGAACAGCGGTATGCGATTAAATTTTGTGTGCGTTTGCAAAAATCGGCATCAGACACTTTTAACATGATATGCGAAGCTTTCCACGATGAAGCAATGTAGAGGGCAAGCATATTTCGCTGGCATAAAACTTTTAAGGAAGGAAGGCAAAATGTGGAAGATTTTGAACGTGAGGGAAGACCTTCAACGTCCATCACAGAGACAATGATCAACACAGCAGCGATTATCATCAAGCATCAAAAGGAAGCGTCCATTGCTGAAAAATGGCTTCTTATTGCACCACGATAATGCAAGGCTACATATTGCTGGTTGTGTAGTGGACGTTTTGCAAAAGAACAACACAGATATCCTACCACACCCTCCATACAGTCCTGACCTCGCACCGTGCGATTTCTGGCTGTTTCCTCAGCTCAAGAAACCACTAAGAGGCCGCCATTTCGAAAGCAACAAAGCATGTGTAAAAGCTGCGGAAGCGGTTTTGAAAGAACTCTCAAAAAACGGACTCTCACATGTGTTTAAGAAGTGGACGCAACGTTGGGAAAAATGCATCTCGTCTCTCAGTAGTTACTTCGAAAAAGACCATGTAAATGATGACGATTAAAGGTAATCTGTTTTCTGTTTAAGTATAGTCTTATTGCTTATTGAACAGCCTACGTATTACCAATTTTGTGTTTCAAGTATTGTAGAAATTCAGGATTCTAGCGATGATGTTTACCACTCTGCATGATTTTTCCGTATTTGTTAGATACTGTTATCTTCCCTACGTTGCCACACTTTAACTTCTAAATGAATCGGAATTATATATTTACGGACATTATAAGTATGTATCAGTTTCAGTTTTGGTTGGACTTATAGGCGAAGAGGGTCCATGACTACGAGGTTCATGTAGTAATTCTGTTAATGGCGTGTATTCGTTTGTCAGTTTGCCTGTTTTGAAATATTATAGGGAAACAACCTGCCATCGTAAGTGTCTTGCAACCTCAACTTCTGGAGAAAAGTTATTATAAAAATTGACCATAGTGAACTACTATGGATTCGAGCCAAAGCATTTCATAACGAAGGATAGATAATCATTGACCTCTCGACTGCATTACGGAAATCGCATCAGAGGTCATCTTATCTTTCATACAAGATAGACAGCAATATATTTCTTTACCATGATATTGGACACAGACGAAAATAGGTTGATTTTGCAAAAGAAAGTTTTTTTCTCGAAACACACACTCTCTCTCTCTCTCTCTCTCTCTCTCTCTCTCTCTCTCTCTCTCTCTCTCTCTCTCTCTCTCTCTCTCTCTTTCAAATGGTGTGAATAGATTAATGCTTCCCTTGAAAATAAGCAACTGATCATATTGCAACTCTCAAGACTCAAGCGTCCATGAACTTGTTTGCACAGCATTCGTGCAAATGAATGTTTCAGTAATAAAATCCTCTCCATTTCGCCTTATACACGCATCGATTGTGATGTGTTATTTTTATATCAGCCTCAGTTTTGCGGTTTTTGTTAACGTACACCTTTTTTTTAAGTAACCTTCTTAAGTAAACAAGACAAGTTCTCTTTCCTTTGCTTTGAAGTCTCATGTTCCGCTGCTTGAATAAATAAAGCGAGTCTTCGACCCTGCAGTGATGCTTTATCTTGCCTGAAATATCACAATAACCTCGCGAACAGTGGCGGCTCGTGGCTTGAAATCGTGGGGTGCTGCAACTTTCGAAATATAACATACACACTGCAAGTACAGTGTATACATGTTTGGATAAAATATCAAAATTATGGTAAAAATTTAAAAAAAATTAAACATTAAAAATATTGTTTATTATCGATAAAATTATACACTTTGGTATAATTCAAAATTACTTAAAAATAAAATCAATTCCTTTAATTGTAATTGAAGGAATGGATTTACAATTTTTGGACATTACAATTAAATCCTTTAATTGTAATGTCCAAATATTTAAAGAGACGGAGTAAACACGATAAGCTCTACGAACACTCTACTACTTGAGCAAACTGCATATAAACAACAGTGGAAATGCGCAACGGTACATACTGCAGGACTGCAGTACCTATGCACGAGTCGCCCCTGCTTGCGAATGCATCCATGATTAGCGTTGAATTCAAAAGAAGTTTTTATACACGTGATGATTTTGAAATCTTTTAATTCGCTAGTTTTTCTCTTTTTTTTTCTTGGATATTATCTTTCCTTGGAATATGCATAGGCAATAAAAACGTTATTACAAGGCACCAATTTCACTTTTATTTCATGTTTACTTACGTTTCTTTACCTTCCTTTATAGGAACTGCTGCGTATGAACTATATATATATATATATATATATATATATACATATACAGTTCGAAATTACATAATAGAGAAATTGGGAGTCGTGATGTTAATATGCTTCTGTCTATTTATCCCTTTTATCATTCTCCCAATCTACAATTTTGCACATCCGGTGTAGCTGATTTTGTACACTTCTGTAATATATTCTCTTCGGACCATTATTTTCCGCAAATGTTCTTCAGGAAAACTTTTCTGTTCTTCCCATGGTGTCATTATCTCAGGCATTATCCACAATTGCTTGATTTTATTCTTTTTTCGCGGATTTTTTTCCCATATTAGAAGACATACAATTACGCCACATGCAATTAACAGACAATTGGGGGCTATATGCAAAATATTTAGTAAAGGAATATAATATCCATAGTTTAACTCGATCTAAGAAAACACTCAAAAGCGAAATTCCTTGGAATATGGAATTGTTGAAGTAGTGCAAAGAAAAGTGACTCTTGTAAGCTAAAATGGCAGCTAACATCTTACAGCTTGATTTGTCAACGTTCTATATCTTCAACCAAAGATTTTGTATTGATTAATTTTAGAAATAAGGATATTTTACCTTATTTCAAGAAATATATTTTAAAATGGATCTTTTAAAGTGGGTAGGAGGACGGACAGGATAATGCGAATGAAACTGAGGCTTGGAGAAGAGCAAGTGGTCGTCTTATGTGTATACACCCCGCAAGATGGCTGTACAGCAGAGGAAAAAGATGAGTTCTGGAACATGATAGATGAAGAAATTAGGGAACTGGAAGAAAACGAGATGGTGATTGTCGGAGGAGACTTGAACGGACACATAGGAAAACACAATAGAGACTATGAAAGGGTGCATGGCGGCCATGGAGTTTGAATGATGAACCAGGAAGGAGAGAGAGAGGATTGTGGACTTTGCAGTAGCATTTGGTGTAGCAATTGTGAACTCGTTTTTTCTAGAAGAAGGAAGAACATTTGATAACATTTAGGAGTGGTAACAACAGTTCACAAATTGACTACATTTTGACTAGAAGAAAACATCTTAAAGAAGTGACAAATTGTAAGATAATCCCAACGTGGCGCAGAAACACTGGCTGCTGTACACAGACTTTAAAATATGATCGAAGATAAGAACCTTTGGAAGTCACGGGATGAAGACAATTAAGTGGTTTCGCTTAAAAGAAGAGAGAGAGTGAGGAACTGTTTTAGGGAGAAGGTGTTAGAGTGGATTTCGGAAGGATGTACTAGAAAGTGTACAAGATTGGTGAAGAAATAATTCAAAAGTAATTCTGACTGTGCAATTGAGGTACATGGTGAGACATCTGGAAATATTAGAGAGGAGAAGGAGGGTTGGTGGTGGATTAATAATGTACAAGAAGCAGTGATAGCTAAGAGGAAGGCAAAGCAGAAGTGGGACAAGTCAAGAGTTGGAAGAGGACAGAGAGGCGTACAGAAAGAGAAGCCAGAAAGTTGTGGTGCAGGCGAAGGCCATAGCATATCAAGTTCTTTATGATCAATTAGAAACAAAGAAAGGGCAAAGAAAAATGTATCGATTAGCAAAATGTAGAAATAAGGCAACAAAGGACATGTGGATATAAGAAACTGATGGAGAATATACTTTGAAGGACTTTGGAATGAGGAAAATGCGAGGACTCACAGAGAAGATGTGCAGCCTTATGAGACGGTGCAGAACGTCAGTAGAGTGGAAGTGAAGTAAGTCATGAAGAGGAAGAATGGAAAATCCGTGGGTCCTGACGGGATCCCAGTGGAGGAATGAAAGGCACTGCGGGAAGAGGAAATTGACCTGCAGTAGGACTTGTTAATAAAAGTTTGTCAACAGAAAATAAACCGGAGGAGTGGAGGGAAATTACTCTTATCCCTAACTACAAGGGTAAAGGGAATGCACAAGACTGTAAGAATTACAGAGGAATAAAGTCGATGTCCCACACAATGAAAATCCTAGAAAGGGTTCTTGGTGGAAGATTGAGTAAGGAGGTGGAGATTGCAAAGGAGCAATTTGGCATCATGCCTGGTGGATCGACGGCAGATGCTATCTTTGGGTTACGGCAGATGATGGAAACGTTTCGAGAGAAACAACTGAGCTACATCTGGTGTTTATTGATCTGTAGAAAGCGTACGATAGAGTGCCAAGGCAAGTCTGGAGGTGTCTGAGGTAGAAGAAGGTATCGGAGAAATATGTCAGGTTGGTGCAGGAGATGTACAGAAATGTGAAGACAAGACGAGTTCGGACATGCTCGGACAGACAGAAAGTTTTCAAGTGACAGTTGGCTTGCATCAAGGGTCAGCATTAAGTCCGTTCCTGTTTAATATTGTGATGAAGGTGGTGACGCATGAGGTGTTGGACAATGCTGTATGCGGGTGACATCTTGCTTGTGCAGATTCAAGAGAAGAAGTGGCAGCTAAACCGGAAAGATGGAGGAAAGTACTGGAAAAGGGAGAGAGAGAGAGAGAGAGAGAGAGGTATGAGACTGAACAGACGTAAGACAGAGTATATGTGTTGTAAAGTGGACGGCGGCCATGAGACAGATCTGGAGCTGGAAGGAAATGTCATCAGGAAGGTCAGGGACTTTAGATACTTAGGTTCAACAGTGGACGAGGATGGAGAGGCTAAGAAGGAAGTGGGATGCAGGATACAAGCAGGATAGAGCAACTGGAGAGAGAGAAAGCGATGGCTGCAGTGCTATGCAATAAGCGGGTGCCGATCAATCTAAAAGGCAAAATCTACAAGACAATAGTGAGACCAGCTATGACGTATGCTATGGAAATTGTGGCCCTGAGGAAAAATAATCATCAGGATGGAAGTAGCGGAGATGAGAATGCTTAGGCGGCTGTGCGGTATGACCAGAAAGGATCGTCTGAGAAATGACTATGTAAGGGGAACGGTGAAAGTTACGAACTTAGGAGCAAAGATACAGGAGGCAAGGTTGAGATGGTTTGGTCATGTGATGAGGAGGGAGAACGAGCATATGGGAAGAAAGTCATGCAGATGGATATGCAGGGCAGGAGGAAGCGCGGCCGGCCAAAGAAGAGATGGAAGGAGCTGGTGGAGAAGGACTTGAGGATCAAGAACTTGGATGTGGTTGCAGTCGAAGACAGGAGGATGTGGAGGAGACTCATCAAAAACAGCGACCCCACTTAAGTGGGACAAGCTGCAGAAGAAGTGGAAACGTTTTCGATGAACGTAAGCCCTATTAATTTTAGCGAAAACGTTTATTGCATAAATAAATATTTATGCACTATACGATTCACTTTTATTAAATGAGAAAAACACAAAATGTCAAATCGAATAATATTTATCTACCAGAAGAGGATACGCTCCCCAGGTGCCTATGGCGCCCAACTCTCCGTGTTCCGGACTGGTAGGCCGGTTTTCCTTGAATTCTGATGATTCGAATTTTGAAGAGTCGAAAAGGTGGTTCCGCCCCCCCCTGGCGTCCAACCCCCAAGTTCTGGACTAGTAAGCCGGTTCTCCTTGAATTCTGATGAGTTGAAAGGGGCTCCGCCCCTCTGACGCCTACTGCTCCCCCCCCCGAGTTCTGGACTTGTGGGCCGGTTCGCCTTGATTTCTAATGACTCGAATTTTGAAGGCTCGAAAGGGGGGTTCTTCCCCCCTGTCCCCTGCGGCGCCCGACCCCCCGAGTTCTGGACTAGTAGGCCGGTTCTCCTTGCTTTCTGATGACTCGAATTTTGAAGACTCGAAAGGGCGGTTCCGCCCTTGGCGCCTACGGCGCTCAAACCCCCGAGTTCCGGACTGGTGGCCGGTTCTCTGAGCTGGTATGCTGGTTATTTTTGGATCAGATGCTCAGAGATTCCTCCGCCTTTGCCGCGAGTTGCCTCTTCTTGCACTACTTCCGAGTCGCCTTGTTGTTGCACTACTTGCTAAGACTTGAAAACAGCCAATTTTGTTCAATATTAGCTTTGTCTTATATAATTAAAAATATCTATAAAAATAGTGCAACGTTTAACATTTTTCTGTTAAAAAAATGGATTATTTTCCTCAAATTTTTAATATAAAAATAATTACACTACCCACACCAAATTATTATTATTATTAATTACTATTAAATATATATTATATTAAGAAGCCGGACAAAAAACGTGACACAAAAACGTTACATAAAAATTCTTATCATTTTATATCTATAGGGTAGATTCATATTGTAAATATCTGTGGACAAGGTATAGTCACGAGTTTGCAGTGCTAATTAGAACATACGTGCATATTTTTTCTTTCCACAGGGTTGCATCTCAACTTCCTTTCTTAAGGAAGTTGAGATGCAACTTCCTTAAGCTGCGAGACCACCCTTCTGGCATGTTGTGATTTTAGAGAAACTCTTTCACTTTTTTTTGAAGAGTGGCATGGAGCGAGATCCTGTTAGGAAATGAGTTCTTTGGCTTTCTGGATCTGTGGGACCACTCTTTTCTCCAATATTTTTATGTAGTGGTCACTTTTCATCATACCATAAACAGACACAAGTTATCCTCGACTGCCATTTTGTAAAACAACCCCCAGAATATCTTTTTAGCTGGCTGTTTAGGAGCTTGTTGATTGTGGGGGCGGTCTTCTCACTCTCCTTAGACAAAGAAATGGCTCTCATCTGAGAATGTGACCTTCTTCCACTTCTAAACAGCCCAATCTTTATACATTTTTTGTTCACTGGAGCCTTTTTTCTTCATAGCTTCGACAATAGTTGTTTCTTTTTTGGTCTGTGGGCAGTCCTCCCTGCTTCCAACACTCTTAGACGAAATGTCATGTCAGAAACATTAATCCCACTAGCTGTCAAGTCTACAGCAGACAATCTTGGATTCATTTTACTTTTCTTAACTAGCAAACGATCTTGAGTAAGTATTGTTTTCCTTTTTCGCTCACATTTTCCTTTTCTGTCAGGAGAAAAGGTATTTTTAAAATTGTATTAACAGTACCCAACCAACACCACACTCATTAGCAATTTGTCTTTGAGTCGTGGATGTGTGTTGGGAAAGGGAACATGTTTTTTAACGCTTTCATGGAGATGTATCCATTTTATAGCTACACAAAATGAATTTATTTATTCGTAAGGAGTTTCCTCCCTATTTCTCCCCCTTCCCTACTGGGGAGAGTTGAGTCCCCTCATGGGGGAAGGTTAAGTATTTATGATTGTAGATCCGTGTGTGTTCACGGGGCAGGTTTGCGGGATGAAAATCCCAGATAAACTGATGGAAAAACCCTGCTGTCCACGCCCAAGACCGGCTAACTTGGCTATGGCTGAGGAATATCCTTCAGCTCCTCACGTCACCAACGGGAAACGAACCTAGGACACTCCTTCCCCAGGCATATGGTTGCGAAGCGCATAGCCACTAGGCTAACCGCGCGGACACAAAATGAATAAAACACTAAGAATGTCTACTTGCTTATACTATTAAAAACGCCCAACACCATTAATAAACATCGTAGAAACAGTTTAAATGCGCAGCACTCAACGATAATAGCAAACTAAAACCGAAACCAGAACTGAAACAAAAAACCAAAAACTTGATGAAATTCGGCTGGTTCTGATTAATTTGTTCGCTTCTCTACTATAGGTTTACAACGTTTTGCGGATCTTAAACACATTATAAAAAATAATTAAAAACTAATCAGATGTACTTTGTTTTCTAGATACCGGATAATCAGAATCCAGTTTTGGATAAATAACATTTGAGGTATCGAAGTACCATGTTTGGTCCCTTATAGCACACTACCAGTTCTAAATGTGCTATAATCTTTCAGTCATTTGTTGTGAAATTAACATTAAAAATAATAATAATTTTATGGAAGCATTAGTTCTTTTGCATGGAAATAATATACTGTACATACTCTATAAAATGAGCAATCTGTGGAATTCGATTTCTAAATGACAATGCTGAAAGTGCCTTGTAGAATCCCGGTTCATGAACCTGACAAGTGAAGAAGGTATCCAGTGATTATAAAGTAAAAAATAAAAAAAAATAAATAAATACTCTGCGTGTACCTTGTGCTGTTCTACTAAGCAAAACGATAAATAAAGTTAAAATGAATTATATTCACCTGTCTAGCCAGTTAGCCACGTATACTGAAACATTTGGGTAGGAAATGCATATCAAAATAACAGTAGTTTATAAAGCTAACAGTTTCACAGAGTTTATTATATGAATAATAAAACAGTTTATTTTAAATAAGTTTAAAATTCTTTGTGATGTCCCAGTGAACCACGGACACCAAAAAGCTAAGAAATAAGTCATTTATTGTATTTTTATTTATCATTTTGTATGCGGCTCCCACCCACGAAAGGTTGATTTGTAAACCTCTAGTGCATGCATGCATACAGTGTGTGGGTGAAGGATTTTTTCTTTCTTTTTTTTTTTTTATTATTGATTTTACGAGATATCATCATTAAATTCCTGATATATATCCTCAGGATGTAGAGGATATTAAACTAGTACATGAAAAAGTTGTATCATTATTTTTATATACAATATATTGTATTTTTACAAAGTACAGAAACTACTTCGGACCCCCAATAAGCTTCTCTACTATAGTAGTCTCCATAAAGACAATTACAAACGTCCAAGTCCACTGCGGTATTCGAATCTGCAGCCTGTTGGTGACAGACAGCGGATACGCTAACCACTCGGCCAATCAGGCCGACATTTATTGTATTTAATCATCGCCACGAGTTCTTGCAATATTAAAATACTGACAAAAGAATTTAATAAATGTTTGGCTATCACGATATATCGGTACTCATAATAAAACACAACAGTTGTTTTTTAACGGTAAAAACTGTTCTTTTTCATTTAAAAAATTAGACCAGTAAAAAACGAGAAATTATTAAATAAATAAAACAATCAAAAACTGACGTCATTACCAACTCAACTGGCTTCATCCAACATTTGCATTGTTGCATCATCAGCATTTTACAAAGAAGCTTTGAATTTCGAATATCTCAAATCACTCTTTGCTGAGTTCTCATACATTGCTTGTGCTCTCATAAACGCTCTCATATATTGCATTTGAAAAGCGACTCAAAGGATTATTGCTTGATATTTACTTGATTATTACTGATTTATGGGGATGTCGTTCATCTTGAAGTGTTTCGGTAAGTTACTTTAAAGCCTTTTTATTTAGATAATTCAAACATATTGAAATTTCATTACACATTTGATAATAAAATTAAGGTTCCGGTAGGCTTAATTATTGGAATGATATTTGGTTAGCTACAAACTAAGTATTTCTAGATGCATTTCTAAGTACATTCTATGTATTACTAGAGCCGGATTTATTTTTTTATTGAAATAGGATACTTTTCGGGATATTTTTTATCTTATTTCGAAATGCGGTGTAAAAATACACCATTCAGTCATATGATTCAATAAAATTAGTTATTTTATGTTTATCATAATAAATGTATTAGAATTTAATTACTTCTTATTGATAGAATAAAAGATATTACATTTTATTCATATGCCGTTGAAGAAAACATATTGGCGTGTTTCATATTTCGGCGCCATAAGCGGTTATCTATACTTCAATAAGGCACCGAATAGCACGTAGCTTCTAATCAGAAGTAATATAAATTAGCTTATATCTGTATAATTAATTAAGCGTCAATTTAACAAGATAATTTCAAGTAAATATAAACTATTTAATAAGTGTAACTCCTTTATTTTTTTCCTTTCTACATCTTACATGAAAAAAAAAAATCTTAACATCAGCATTTGGATCAGATACAGTATATGAATAACCTCTGCAGTCGCAGAGGTTATTCATATACTGTATAGTCAAATTTAATTTTTTAAAAAAGCAAATGTTTTGCAATTTTATCTGGTAGTTGTAATTGTATAATTAAAAACTAAAGCACCTGGTTTTTAATTGGAATGTTAAAATCGCAGAACAACGCCGTCCATAGGTATAACCGTAAATGGCAGAATATTGAGCTGTTCGGCTCATAAGCGTAAACAGGGCTAAAACGGCCTTGCGTGCTCAAAAGGCGTTAGCGGACTTTTTTTTTTTTTATCCTCATTAGTTTCTCTCTTTCTTGCAACCGATATCACATCAGGTGAAACACCATTCAGACTACTGCTTACATTAATAGCTTACACCATATTAACTCATTTCAGTTTTTAATGAAGATTAAATTAATGCTCTTCCATACAGCAATAAGCATTAATGCTAAATTTTGGTAGTCCAAACCTCACCTTAAAATTCCGTCACCTCCGACAGCTATCATGAGATGAAGGGAAAAGAATTGCATTTTACTTATTGTACTTTAGTACGCTGATTTGAAAATCCCGGTGTCACTGTTTATGACGATTTGAAAATTATCAAAACATCAATAACTTTTACACCGCGCTAATAATATATCCGTGCCGACTCTGTGAATGGATTTAACAGTAGATGGTGCCACGTCTTCGTTTGTGAAGACCGAACCATACCATATCGAATGTTAAGTTGAACATTATGCACTAGTAATTTTATTCTTTTTTTTTCCATATTAATAGAAATGTTAATGAATTTATTTATTCCCATTTATTTTCGAAAATATTAAATGAAAATTATCCATGATTAATATGTAATATAATAATATTTGGTGGTTTATCACAATATGCTCAGTCATTTTTGTGTTGATGTGACGATGTAGTATCATGCTCATTTTAGACAAATTATGGACTCCATAACAGTGTTATAAATAATTATTTTAATTTCCCGACGTTTCGATAAAAAAAAATTAAAATAATTATTTATAACACGGTTGTATAGTCCATAATTTGTCTAAAATGAATGCTGGATTTTGAGGCAATTTAGTGATAGCCTCATAGGAAGAACTTAGAACGTCTCTATATCATGAATCAACGAATTGAAATAATCTTAATAAAACAACTAGTGCCATCATCGTTATTTCATTTAGAGTAAATTTTTGACACATTAAATCTTGCGTTGTTATTCCGCTCATATGTATTTATTATGTAGCATTCATACATAGTTACATAAATTATCTGGTTTAGTTGGTTCTATTGGTCAAATATACTGTAATTGTATTCTACTATATAATACGATTGTCACAAATCCCAAGGCAAAATAATTAGATTTTTTTTTCTTGTATAATAACATGGCTTTGTCTGTCATCCTTAGTAGCAGTTGTATGATGCGATAAGAATAAGTAATGTTATGAGACGAAATGCTGATCGTGGTACATGAAAGTGAAATTGCGGTCTCAAAACTGGATCTGTATCTCTGATGTATGTTCCATGCAGGTATTGTATGCTCACCTGAAAGGATCCTTAAAGGTAAACAGTTTGTTCATTCATGACTTTGAAAGAAGCATTAATAAATAAAGCCATGTAGTTTTTAAAAACTCTAAATTTAACATAAAATATCAAATTTAAATTAAAAATTAGATTTATATGTAAAATTTTAAACAAAGTTTTATATCAATAATATATTTTAAAAAGAGACTCCTTTACTGCTTTCTGTCAGGGATGGAATGAATATGTTGTAAACTTTGAAGACCTAAAATGGCCTACCAATTTAAAATATTCACTTCTGCTATTCACCTCAGAAATAGACAAGAAATACTGTCTATTTCTTGTTTTGCATAAATTTTGCTATTATTTCTTTACTTATGTGCATATTAAAAAAAAATCCAAATTTTCTGATATCCATACAGATGGGAACAGGCATAAATCAGAAAATTGGATTTTTGTGTGCATATGTGTGTGTATGTACATGCACATTTTCTCCATATAGAGATTTCAAACCATATTAAGTATTGTCTATTCAGAACCAATGTTAATGATGAACTGACTTCTCACCCCCCCCCCAAATAAAAGAAAAAAATGGCCTGTGCTCTTGACTTTTCCACAGCTCATTTGATTTCATCCCTGTTATCAGCATGTTAATTAAATCAGTACATTAAACTGCTGTACTAATAAGCTCACAAAAATTGTATTTAAAATGTACTCAGAGAATAATTTCCTCTTTTAGGTATCAGGAAGAAAAAGGTGAAGCGTGAGGACCCACCACCAGTGGATGAGCTTCCTGCACGGGAACACAAGATCAACTTCAACGATGTTGTCACCGTGAACGAGTACTGGTATGTGTGATCAGATTTTCAAATAATTAATTTCTGATTTTTAAGAAATACAAAAATTTATTGAACGTACACTTTCTGGCAAGTGCAAGCATTGTGTTAAGAATTTATTTATAAAAATTATTCAGAATATATAAATTTCACTATCATTTTCCTGACACCATGGAGTCATAAATATACAAGCTGAATAATATGTGTTGTGTGTAGCTTAAATCCAAGGAATCCCTAAAATAATAGCAATATTAACTACATATATTTTTAGCCCAATTCTACCAATGAACAATTAGTAACTTATTGCATACTGTGATTAGGCAGGATTTGAAAATTTTGGAATATTTCTTCAGAGAAGCAACCATGATTTCACAAGGCTTGTAAAAATGCAGATTGATAGTCTCTCAATGAGTGACAAAAATTACCTACACAAATCCACAGCATGTGAGGTGGAATGCAGAGATGTTATCCAAACAGCAACTAGATTAATATAATTAATTGCTAAGTCATCATGAGGAATGCAGATTTATATACAATTACTTGTAATTAAATTTCATTTTCCACTTGATTATTACATAGTATTGTAAACGTTTGCAAAACATTTATTTTTAATTGCCATAAATGCAAGTTAAGATTAATATTATAGTTGACAGTGAAAAGTATTTCTACTTGATTAATAGTCATTCATGCCATCAACATTACCAGAATACAAAATATACTTTTTTTTTCTTTTTTTTTTTTTTTTGATATTTGATTCAATCTTTCAATAAACCTTGATACATATGATAAAGTTTTTCATACTGCCATGATAACTGGAGGTGTAATATTTTTCACTTAAAAAAACACATCCAGAATTTTCTTATGGGATGAAATTGAGAATGTAAGTTAACTGTGGAAAAAGTTTTTATTGGCTATGCATATACTTGTATAATATATATATTATACAAGAATTTCTATCTTTATTTCCATAGTTTATGACAGCGCTTCCCAAACTGTGGGCTGCATCCCCCTTGGAGGCTATTAGTTTTGTTGAGGGGGGGCATGAAATAATGAAAACAAATTTAAAATGTTTTAAGACTAAGTAGATATTTTTTATCTTAAAAGAAACGTATTTAAATTTTATTATTTATTTTTTGTTATTTTTTTATATTTTAATGGCAAAACTCACACATTAGTGTTGGTTCACAAATTTTGCTTCCTGTGTATTTCGGCACTTAATGAATATTAGTAAAGATATGCTTATTCGTATAAGTTTCATTCAAAGGTATTGATCACAAAAAAGCTTACAATATGGTTTATGAGAACCAAGGTTAAAAACAACATTCAAACATTTTTTATAATTGTAAAGTGGGTAATGTTCCTCACAAATCATCTGTCATAAAAATTAGGCATGTAAAGTTTATTAAATATTTTAGACAGAGTTTATTTGCCATTAGGATTATTAAAAATTACACAAAACAATTTTACCTAATGGTATTTCAATTGAAAATCAGAATGAAGACAAAGAGAGCTATTACTCGCTAAAACATCACCATTTATATTTCCTGGTCTATAGCAACATCCCACTAAATATCTTGTCTTATAAATATCTATCTCATAAATGTCTATACTCTCAAAACCATTAGTGTCATTTCCAATATGATTCTCCACCAAGAGAGGGCACAACTTATCTCTTATTGTGAGCAACACTCCACTACCATGTTTACCTTCCCTATCCTGCTGAAATATGCTATACCCTATGATTTCTATCTCTGTTAGAACATCCTCCTCAGTTGACCAAGTTTCGCTGATACCAGGAATCCTTAGACAGACTGAGTCAATCAAGCTCACAAATTCATTCCCTTTATTCCTGATGTTCTTAGCATTTGTATACAATATAGTGTCTGCATTATAGTGCACACACACTTATTTCTCAAGCCACTATCCTCACATGAGGCCATCTCTGCTATGTTCGACACCTTCAGTTCTAGTTTCCCTGCTCTTGCACATACATACACACACTTAGTTGACCAAAAAATAACATTCCTTGAATGCCTGTATCCTGCATTCAAATGTAATCCATATCTTGCATACAGCTCCATTTTATTCTCATATGTACTCAATACATCCACATATTTCAGACCTCTCTTCCTACAAATTCTCACTATCATCTCATTTATTATCACTGCTCTTCTCCTCTCCGTATTACCATACTAGAGCAACATGCTCACAGTTTCTCTCTGACTCATTTCCTCTAGACTATCCCTAACATCAATCTCAAATCTCATGCTGCTTGTCATGTCATATAACCATTACTACATTACTATCATCTCCTCTACATTTCACCTCTTTTCACAGCCATTGCTACACTCTCTATTACTCTACCTGGCAAGCACTCCTCTGGAATTCTGCTCTGTACTCCCCAAATTCATCGAATCTCCATACATAACTCCAAACATTTTCAATCATCCTTCTCTCACTGATGTCCCTTTCTACTTCCAATCTCTGTCCTTTTTCTTTACTTTATACCTGCATCTGCTAATTCTAAAAAAGTGAAGGGGGGTAAGGCAATTAAGTTGATATTCAAATTCAACACATAAAACTAAATCAGATTCACCTACTTTCATTTCAAGATAATATAAGTTTTCAATTAAGTGTTCAGTGATATGAATAAATATATTTTATACATTAAAATGTCCTTCCATCTTCAAATGGTTGAGTCTTTTGAACATATGTATTATCAAAATGATGTTTAAGATTATATGGCGCTTTCATTTACTGAGCAATCAACTCTTTTGATATTTTATTCGTATTTGAATATATGATCAAATGAATAATATTTCTGCTCTCCAACCAGCAGACTGTGGAGATCAAATAGTTCAAATCCCACTATGGTAATGGATATTTGTAAAAGTTCTTTAGCTGGGAATGTTTTGATCATCCAGTAACAAAACTGTTCTCTTTTTAGAGTGTATATTAAATGTGTTTTTTAAGTAAAAATGGTGATGGTTTCCTGTATTTATAAGACATATTCATAAGTGATGCAAAAACCACTTTATGTACGACCAATATCCTGATAACTGGAGACCTGAAGTGGCTCAAAACATTGTGTATGTCTCTAGAGTTCCTTGGTTATCAAGTCCTTTGGCTGCCCCCCCCCCCCCCCCAGTACTAAAATCTGACAGATTTGCTGCTTTACATGGATGAGATATGAGATTCACATACAAAATAATTGCATCATGTAGTTTCATTATTTCTTTATTTTTTATTGTCTTACAGCCTTACCTTGGAGGAGAAATTCCAGAAGTTGCTGTGCTGGCAAAGAATTGAGATGCAGATGGCAAGGTATCGTGAACAAGGATATGTTTCTGATGATGACGATGATGATGAATGAGATCAAAATTTTTTATGGTGAGACACAAAATTGCACATTGAATAAAATGTGATTCTGTATTTAGAAAATTTACAACTAAAGTGTATGTGAGGAAATATCCAGTGATAATTAAATGTAGAATATAAAGTTCATAATTAAGCCTAGTTGTCTGCATGCAGAAAGAGGTGCATACATATATATAAAGAGATGCATTTAAAATTAAATTAATAGAAAATCAGATTAAAACAATCTATTGCATACTTATATAAGTTACAGAAATCATTCAATAAATTAATTATTTTCAGTGTTCTCCGTAAGCTCTGCAGTACCCTCTCATACTTCTCCAATCACAATTATTGAGTCTTCTAAATATAATTCTAAATTGTGCTTTTTTGCTGTGATAAAATATACTCAACCTTCCATTACATGTGCCTGTCTCATGGTAAATCAATAGCATATCATATTGATTTATCAGATATTGAAAATCTTACTGGAAGAATCCCTGGGTTACTGGTTAAACCAACTTTTCCTCAATATGTTTCCTTCCTTCTATATGTACATATCCAAAGATGCATGCAGACAGCCCAAAATTATAGAACCTTATATTTTATATTTAAACTGCTAATTAGGAAACATATAGTAAAAAGTATATATATCATTCATACATACTGCATTTGCATTCTGATTTGTTTAAAGTTATTTTACATAATAATATTTTAAAATTTAGATATGAAAGGAATATGCATACATATAAGTAAGCTTATTATCAGATGTATTATTACATTTGGAGAGAGAAGTATTAGTAAAACAGAGAAAGAATAATGTGAAATAAAATCCAGAACACAATATTACAATACAAATATATAAATAATATAAATAAACTAAAGACTGAAGAAACTATTATTATTAAGTAATATCATAACTTACTTCTTACTGAATCTAATTATTTCATACAAGTATTAAATTTGTATATTTAGATCTATAGATAAAGTGGATTTTTTTGAAATATTCATCTCACACATGAAAGTATGTTGTAGAAACTAAAATACCTTAGTACTACTCTGTATGCATTAGAAGTTATAAACAAGGAGTTACCCCCCCCCACACACACACACGCACACCAATAGTCTTTCGAATATCTGTTGGTTGTAATTCTAAGGAAACACTGGATGAGAAAACTGTTTCAAGAATAGAAGCATAATGCATGAAAGAAGAGGTTAAGGTTCACAAAATTTGAATCTGGATTTTGTGTGTGTGTGTGTGTGTACGTTGCGCACACACACACACACACATTTGTTAATCAGATGCTGATCATGATTTAGAGAAAAGCAAAGGAATTTTGGATGCCCTTTCATTTGAACAACACCCATGAAGTACACAAAGACACAAGAAAGATACAGACCCGATGTTGCTAGCTTAGCAGAGATGGATAGGATCTCCACTTTGGAACCATGCACATTTCTTTAAATATTTAGGTAGTAAATGATTTTGTTATATGGTGTGAAACTATCACTTTGCTTACTGAAGGCCTAAAGTGGCTTGCCATGTTTGGTGTCTGGGATGATTATCTGTCCTTCAGTTTACCACTTTACTAATGTGCAATAGGTTTTCAACTTTTTTCTGTCAAAATTATCATTAAGAAATAGAATGGAATGTGTCTGTAAGTGTGAGCGATCAGTTAATTGAAAATGTTCTTCATCAGAGACCAGAAGTTGTCTGTGAGGTTTTTTAAGTAACTTCGAATCTGGAAATAGTATATCAGAATTCTGAGCACCAGATATGAAATTTGTACAACATGAGTAACTGTCTAAGTGAAAGTAACCTGAAGAGCAAAAGAGATTGTGGAAATTTTTGGAGACTGAGGGACGTATCATATATTTATGTAAGAAAAGGAGGATATAATTGTTAGAAATAAAAAAACTTAGCATAGAATTTGGGTACTGGAAGAGTTAATAAAAAGTGAAGTGATGTTTTATTTATTTATTTTTATTATATCTGCCTAAGGAATCTTCTTGTCCCAAGGAGGAACATAACAGGAATTGCAGATGTAGGCTGTAAATTATTTTTTTATTATTATTATTATTATTCGGAATCACAAAATCCAATGTGGGAGAACCATCCTAGAGCACACAAAGGCTATCATAAACTCCTTAAAATAATTCATTGTTTATGCTCTCACCACCCTATCAGGCAATGTATTCCAAGGTTCAGCCACCCTCCATGCCAAGAAACCACTCACATACACACAATCATTTCTTAATACACACAAACAAGTGTGTGTTAGAAATGATTTCATAGTAGATGCTAATTACCATTATCTGTTTGTTTTTGCAAGGAGTTACACTGCTGTCAGAGAATGTAATTTAAGCAGATCAACCTGCTGTGATGAAATACATAGGCACATTTATGTATATGTCTATGTATCTTCATGTATAATCAGGGCCAGCTTTGTGATAAGTATATGAGTGTAGCTTAGCAAAGATATCACAGTACCTGTTATCAATAATTACATACTTTCATGAGTGGGATTCACATATAGAAAAAAAAATAACATGCTTAAAATTTAACTGCAAGATTCTGATACTATTTCTTACCATTGTATGCATACTCCTTACCACACACACACACACTGAATATTCCTCTGCCGTACATACACTCAAAGTTGTATTAATTTAGAATGAAATTCATTTTTGGTCTCCCTTGTCATCATTTGTAGTCATTTTGATTATATTACTAGTAATTTTTAATATCAGAGATTCTAAACTATAAAAACTGCCATCCTCTCTACTCCCTTCCCTAACTGGAAGCTTAATATTAGAAGGAGCAAAATGTTTGAACTGCTAAAAATTATATATGTGTGCTAAGATTTTACTTCATTCAGATTCGAGAAAAATTGCACTTTTCAAGAAAGTTTTTCTTGTTCTGCATAAAGTATTAACACTGTGATTAGGTGTTCCTTGTTCACCAGAAGATTGAAAATATTATAAAGGCTCCTAGTGTAAATATTAATTATAAATTTAATTTTAAAATATTAAGTTGAATTACAAATAATTTTAATAATTATTAAAAGGAGAGGAGGAGGACCACCAGTTGAATAAGTTTGGAAACCTCTGGTATAAATGCTTATGGATTTTGTTGAATGGTGAACAGACTCTTCAGTATATAATCAGATCTTTAATATTTCTATTAGAGAACTTCATGTTTAATTTTATGCATTATGCAGCCTGATTCTTATATAACATAACTTGCTCCTATGATTATTAAGAAGTTAGTTAACTTTAGGAATAAATAACATATGATCCAGTGCATAAGCATACTGAGTCTTTTATCTTATTGGTTCTTTCTTATAAGCCTATATAAGGTACCATTATTGCTTGTAAGACATTTTCATCTTAGCAGGTAAAGCAAAATTATAAACAAAAGTTGCCTTTCCAGCAGCACTGTAATCACTAGTCTTGATCAATTAGATTCATTGTATTACAAAATTCAGCACTCCACACTATATTCTGCACTGCTACAGATAGAAACCTGCACAGACTCAAAATTTAATCCACACCCAATCATGCTTGACATTCTTAGTCTGATCTTGTTTGAGACCTAAGTGAAATGTAGATTTTACAATGAAAGTGGCACGAAGCCCCAGAAAATTATGCCCAGTTTCAGGCTAAATGTCAGTTCATCCTGTAACCAGGTTTACTGCAAAAATTTTCATTTTCAAAAAATATTAGAAAGCCAATGTAGTATTCTGAATTGATCTTTTCTTTTTGGGGGAAGGAGAGCCACAGTTTTAACAGAATTTTCACAACTGGGTTATAAACCAAATATCAAGTTTACTAATTTGCTTATTAATACAGGATGTTTCAAAAAGAATGACCTGATTTCAAATAATTATATTTAATAATGAAAATGTGGTACAGTTACAAAATAAATTACCAAGTATGAAGTAAGGCTTAAACTCTGGGCCAAGGCCGTTCACATGGTACAAGTCACATTCATTTGTGGTTCGTGGGTGTAGAGATATACAATTTTCAAGTCAGGACATTCTTTTTGAAACACCCTATATTTTGTTTTCAATATCATCAAAAGCCACTTTTCAGAAAATATAACTATTACAGGTTTTTTGGGAAAGTATCTCTCACACACACAGTTCCTTAAACAGAACTGTATGGCATTATGCATGATATTATATGTACCTTTATTCCAGTCAAATAACTTCTTCCACTAGATAAACTTTATATTAATGTGCATATGTAGGTTTAAGTGCTGATAAAAGCACCATGACAATTTAATGGAAATGAAGCAGCATGAAAGAAAGATCAGTGACATCCCTCTGGAGTGCATGTGTGTGTGTGAGAGAGAGAGAGAGAGAGAGAGAGAGAGAGAGAGAGAGAGAGAGTGAGTGAGTGAGTGACCCTAGAGAAGGAAGAGGCAGTATGTCTCACTCTGCTAATTTATATATGTACCATGTTGAAAAAATCTTAATACAGTTCCTCTTAAGTCAACCATTCAAATTAGATATGCTGATGACTGACATTCTTAGTACTAGGCCTTCTTTCTTTCTAAATTAATGGAAATGGTCTTTATTTGGCCACTTGGTCCAAACACATTACACACATTCCTCTATAGTCTAAATTTTATCAGAATCCATAAAAAGTAAAATAACAGTCTGACCGTCTGTAACACATCTTTCAGTCTTCTGGCTCTGTTCTACACCAAAGGTTGCAAAACCTATAGCACATCAAATATCATATGTGAGTTAGAGATAGGAAAGTCTTTAAGAGCAGTCTTTAATCTGTGTATAGTGATAGCCAACTGTGACTCATGTTTTGTAGGAAAAAAGTGACGATACCAGTTTGCCTTTTGTTGTTATAACTATGAGGTGCCTACAGCAAAAGCATAAAGCTGAAATAAGCTGTGTTTGAATTGAGTTGATGAAAAAGAAATGTCTGCTAGCCAAATTGTTCCTTTCAGAATAGAATCAAAAATTTTGAAAGAAGATTTTCATGTTCCATCATTGTAAATTTGGTATGAAGTGAGTAGAATATGATGCAGAGTTTTATGGAGTTGAAGTTAGCAAAAATATATAAGGTATTTTTTGCCAGAAATGTTAGATGTCATAGTTAGCTAGAGAAGTTGACTAACTTCTTTGGCTAACTATGGATAATTGGCATCAGTCTTTACCTCCAGCTCTTGTTTAGACAACCATGGCGAATCTCCTCTACTATTCAACAAACCACCCTATGCCTCCTCTGATCTTTCATCAGAAGGACATCAGAAAAATACTCAATAGATTTGATACCAATAAATCCTCTACCCCAGTATCCCTCCAGTTGTGTTATGAGCTTGTGCTCCAGAATTAATGTCCATCCAGTATTGCCTTTACAAGGTATTCTAAATATCTCGCATCCATTCAACAGTATGGAAAGCTTTTATTCAGTCTGGTCCAAAAAAAGGGAGATAAGTCAGCCATTAAATTATCATTCCATTACCCTCACTTTTCAAAAGTGATGGAGAAGATCATCAATAAAGCTTCTTCACTATCCAGAGAACCATGAGTTAATTAGTGATCATCAATATAGATTTTGCAATTCTTCTTTCAGCATTCTTCTCTTACCCTGAAGAAGACCATGCCTCTCTCTCACTGTTGGTACATTCTGCTCACCAGCCAAGATCAGTTTTCTCTTTTGGGCTTAACTTCACAATGAGTCTATCTGAGCGTAACCACATCACGTTCATAGCCTCCAATGAAAGTTTGGCATTCTATTTTGTTCTGAACATTACTTTTCTTCTGCTGAACTCTTAACACTTTATAAATCACAACTCTAACCTCAGAATATTGTTCTCACATCTGGGATGGCACATCAAAACTTTCTCTCAGAATACTAGATTGTTTCCAGAAGAAAATACTTGCTTCACAGATGACTCTTCTCTCACCGAGTCACTCCAATCACTTTCTCATAAATGCTCTGTTTCTGAATCATATATTTTCTATAGGTATTTCCATGACTGCTGTTCCACTTAACTGGTTACCACTATTCCTATATTTTCCTCTAATCATGTAAGAAAACAGGCAGCTGCTAGTCAACATTCTGCTGTTCAACTCCCAACTCAGTAAACCAATTTTATTCCCTTCCTTCATTCCAGCTACATACCTACTGCTATCCTTTGGAACAGTCTTTCCTGTACTGTTTCCCAAAATGTATACAACATTCATCTCTTCAAGAAAGACATCAATAAATTTCTTTCCTTTCTGTAAACACTTCCCACAAAATTCGCTGTCATGTTATAGGTGCTGAGACTTCTCATGTGTAGGGTTGATATCTACTCATCTATTTTGTTAGAAACAAGATAGAAAGAGTGTGTTTGATTGAACTAGAGTGTCTTCTCTCCACTGAGAATAATAGCATGTTGATCTGTATTTGAGTAAATTTTGAAGGCTTGATCTTTTGTTCACAGAAAGGTTTGTCAAATTATAGGGAATAATTTACTGTAATATAAGAAATAATAAGAAGCTTGCAATTATTTAGAAAGGGACAGAAGAAACATCAGTTTGCTGAGAAGGCCTCTATACTGAATTCTTTCAAGTGCTCTGAAAACATTAAATATTAAATAGTGAAAGTGTAGCTTGAATTCTGTGCTTTTTGTTTTTAAATTTAAGTGGAGACCTTATATCTTCACTTAAATTTGGAATGAGTGGTGAAGGTCTTTACTCCATCAAGAATTATTTTACTTACTTCATTGAAATTTCTGTTCAAAAAAAAAAAGGGAAACATTAGTTTGATATACTTTCCTCCAGCAGAAGAGAAAGCTGTATAAAGATGACATCAAGGTTAGTTGTAAAGCACAGATTGTTAGAATGGCAGGCACCTATCGACCTGCAGTAAAATCTGTCAAAAAATAAATAATTAAGGGCAACACGGAGTTTATTGTGCCAAGGTGGGTATGGCTTCTTTAGGTGATATTGCAGTGATACCAACAGGATGCAAGAGAGAGAGAGAGAGAGAGAGAGAGAGAGAGACATAGACCAGACATTATAACCAGTGGTGACAGCTAAGTCACAGATGTTGGGATATGAAGCAAAACTTCTCTATACAGATTATCATATTAGATTTTGTTTACGGTTGTTTCTTGCAGTTGTTACATGCTTTTATATAGGCATAAATTGTGGGGTAAGGTATTTTGGTGCATGACAAGCATGATATTTTCCATTTTTTGTTTGGACTTCCTTGGCATGCTTGTTGGAAAACTGATTTAGATAACGGGTGGAGATGAGATTTTGAGAGGAATAAATGTTCTTGTGAGGAGATGAAACCACAGAAAACCAAACTGCTGTAAACAAATGTCAGAAAGTTGGTAGTGACATGGGAATAGCATACTGTAAAAGAGAAAACTAGCCAAATTATAGTCAGAAGTACGAGGCTGACAACCACAGTATACTTGGAAGAACTGTTTGGAAGAAACAGTTCAAAATGTTGAATTAGAAAATTGAAGCAGCATAGAGTTAAAATTATCAGGAAAAATGACCTTACTCTTCAGGTAGTTTGAAGGGAGATAAAACAAGACTCATGCATAAAATGTTATCCTGCCATGGGAATGGATGTTTGTGATTTCTGTGGAAATACCAGTGGTGGTCGGCAGTAGAATGGCGTTGGTGTAGTTGCGGTCAGTTGATGATTGAATGGTGAAGACGGAGTTGTAGAACAGGTACCCTCCCTCGATGAGTCCTTGGACTCCCTGGAGGTGTCAAATCATAATAATAGTCTTTTATAGTGGAATATGAATCTTACAAGAAGTTGTATTGTGCTAGGTGAACTACTATTAGAAATTAGAGATCTGGCTTCTTCTTTGAGTGCCATCTCCTATTGGAAGTTAGGGACCACCTTGGCAAATTTGGAGCGATCCTCAGAGCTCATGCCAGTCCACTGTCTGATGTCTGCCAGCCAAGATTTTCTTCGTCTTCCTTGTCCTCTTCTTCCATTTATCTTCCCTTTTATAATCAATTGAAGTATCTTATATTTTTCATTACAAAAGGTACCAAGATATGAAGTTTTCCTTCTTTTTATGGTATCTAAAAGTTCATGTGATTTCTCCATTTGTTCCAGTACTTCCTGATTGGACATTTTTGCTATCCATGTGATTTTTAACATTCGCCTGTATAACCACATCTCAAAGGCTTCAAGTTTTTTTTTATTGATGTTGTCTTCAAAGTCCAAGTTTCTGCACAGTACAGCAGTACAGACCATGCATACTCTAAGCTCTAAATTTAAATTGCAGTTATGCAGTGTTGATTTCATCATGAAAAAAGTTTTTCTTACCATTTCAATTCTAACTTTTATTTCCATTTTTGGATTGCATTCTTCATTTAACCAGCATCTGAGATATATAAACCTTGTCACTCTTTCTGTTTGTTTCCCATTTAAAGAAAGTGCTGAATTAAGAATTGGTTTCTTGCTTATGACCATGAATTTAGTTTCGGTGATATTTATTTTTAATCCCATTTTTTCACTCTCTTTATTCACTAGTTCCAGAAGATTTTGAATATTGTCAGCCAAGAGAGCTGTGTCATCAGCATATCAGATGTTACTGATGTTTTCACCATTTACATTAATCCCTTCCACTTTCCTCAACTTGAACAGATGCCTTTTGGTTCCAGTATAAGTTTTCAATTATCCTGATGTCTTTACCATCTAATTCAATTCTTTTTAATAGTGCAATCGTTTTAGTATTTTGGATTTTGTCAAAGGCTTTCTGAAGTCAATGAAGCACATGAATACTTCCTTGTATTAGTCAATACATGTTTTGAATAAGATCTGAGAACAGAAAAGAGCTTCTCTTGTTCCTAAACCTTTTCTAAAGTTGAATTTGGTATCACTGATGGTGTCTTCACATTTTCTGTATATTCTTTTTTGAATTATTTTCAGAAACATTTTGAGAACATGACTCATTATGCTGATCATTCTATAGTCATTACAAGTTTTCGTATTTGCTTTTTTAGGTAGCATGATGAAGGTTGACTGTAACCAGTCTCAAGGGATTATGCCTGTATCGTAGATCTTATTAAATAGCTTTACTAATTGAATCTTAATATAGTAATGTTAGTAATGTTATTACTAACATTAGAAATATAGTAATGTTATACCTTCTAATAACTTTACTACTTCTGCTGGTATTCTATCAGGACCTAAAGCTTTACCATTTTTATCTGAGTTCAGCACATTCTACCTCTAATCTTAGAATGCATGGACCTTCCATCTGTTATTATTATTATTATTATTATTCAGGCCTCCATGGAGTCAAAAGACTCGTCATGAGATGTACTTCCTAGGAAACACAAAGTCTATCATACCACTCCTTGATCATTGTTGTTCTCACCACTATCAGGCAATGCATTCCATGGTTCAACCACCTTCCATGCAAAGAAACCACTCCTCACCCTCTTGCTCACAGCTTCCTTTTGCAACTTCCAGGGATGGTCCCTTCCCGCTGTTCCACCAAACGAACTCCCGATGTCAACCCTGTAACTACCTCTCAACAGTTTAAAAGTCTCAATCATATCACTTCTTCTTCTATCTACCAAATTCTGGAGTCAACATTCCCTCAGTCAATCCTCATAAACATTGTACAGTCCTTAAACCATCTTTGTTATCTGCCTCTGTACCCTTTCCACAGTTAATTTATCCCCTTCAAATCCTGAGGACAAATTTGGGAACAATAGTCTAAGTCCAATCAGGGTCTTATACAATGGAACGATAACTCTTATCTCTGCAAGTCAGCATCCTTCTCAGTATTGCAGCAATCCTCTGGGTTACAGAGGATTGCTGCAATACTGAGGTCACAACCTTTGCAGTATGCTCCCTGAATTTCAGTTTTCTATCAATCATCACCCATAGATCTCTTGTCTCCCCTACTTCCTCCAGTACAGCTCCTCCAATTGAGTATGCAGTCTCCCATCGATGTATCCCAAACTTCAAGACATTTTGCTGCATTAAACCAAAAGCCCCATTCATTTGCTCATCTATCTAGTTTATTCAAAATCCTCTTGCAGGGCTGCATCTGCACTATTACTAATAACCCTTCCTGCATCACATCATCTGCAAAGAACTGAATATCCTCACTGCAATTCATTGACAATGTCATTGATATAAATGTTAAACATTTATACAGGTCCCAGTACTGAGCCCTATGGGACCTCACTTGTAACCTTCTGCCTCCTTGATACTGCTACACCCACACACAACTCTCTGATACCTATCAGACAGCCAATCCTGAATCCAGTTGACTCTAACTCAACATCTAAAATCATACGCTGCAACTTAAATATCAGCTTATCATGTGGCACCCTGTCATATGCCTTTGCAAATAAAAAAAAAAATGGCAGTATATGCCTTTCTCTCAGCAACTGCTCTTGTCACTTCATTATAAAAGGCAATCATATTACTAAAGCAAGAGCACCCCTTAACAAATCCATGTTGACTCTCACAGATAACATTACCCTCATCTGCCCAATGCTGTATATGGTCCCTCACTAATTTTTCCAAGATCTTAACAACTACTGATGAAACACAAACTGGTCTATAGTTAGATGCATCCAGTCTGCTACCGCCCTTATACAATGGCACTAACTTGCCTTCCTTCCATTCCTTGAGTACCTTTCCCATAGCCAGACTTTCACTGAAAAGCCAGGTCAACAGAGCTGTGAGTTCTTTAGCACATTCTCTCAAAACTCGTGGTGAAATACCATCCAGGGTACTCAGTATTTGGAACACGCACACACTCTCCTCTTGCACCTCTAAATCTTGAACATGCCCTATCCCTCTATACTATTAAAACTTACTTCTCCAGGTGAAATTCTCCAATAAAGTGTTTATTGAGCAACTCCACTATGTCCTCTGCATCAGTCACTCTATTCTCATTTTTATCCCACAATGTCATTCTTCCACAATCATTTCTTCTCCTACTGGCCACATAGCTAAACATTCCCTAGGATTATCTCTGGATCTTAGTGCCAGTCTTCTCATATTCCAGTTTTGCCTTCCTTATCATATTAGTCACTCTCCTGGCCTGAGTCTTACATTGCTCGTGCATCTGCACTCCACCCCTCTCTTTATCTCTTCCCTAACCTCTTTTTCACCTGCAGTTCCTGTTTGATACGGTTTGTCATTCACTTTACACCAAATTGTGTCCTCTTCTTCACTCATAGAATACAGCTTACTATTGCTGCTAACAAATATTCCTTCACAATTTCCCTACTGTTTCTATTCTCTCCGCTTCTATCATTCTCATAACGCTCTCTCATTCCCACTCTACTGTTCCTATTCTCTCCTCTTCTATCATTCCCATAACTCTCTCTCTCTCTCACTCCCACTCTGATTTGCCTAATCTCATCTTTCATACTCCTCATCTCATTCCCAATACATTCCACTCTTTCATTCTCTCTCGCTCTCTCTGCAAGTTAGCCACTCTTGCTCGCCATTCATCCTCCCAATCAAGACAATCTCCAAAAACTTCACAACCATTCAAGCCTTCCATACTCCCAACTCTTATTTTTTTGTTCATATCCTGCTCGTTAATAAGTATCTGTTCATAAGCATTTTCTGGGTTCTGTCTGTTATCAGTAAAGAATTCTTCTACATATTTCACCCATTCTTGTATTTTGTCATCCTTTTTGGATATTATTTCTCCCATTTTGTTTCGAAGGATACATAGTTGTTTTTTCTTAAATATACCTGAGCTCTCTTTCAGCTTTCTGTGTAAATTAAAACTGTCTTGCTTTTCCTGTAGAATTTCTATTTCTTTACATTTTTCATTCATCCAGATTTCTTTTGCTTCTTTGATCTTCTCTTTAATAATTTTCTGAATTACTATTAGAAATTAGAGATCTGGTTTAGATAACTTTAAATGATAATGCACACTGTGTGTGTATAAAATGGAAGAAATATTTTTGCTTCATCATAAGTCATTTTAATATTTTTAATGCCCTTTGATATGCTTTTGTGGATTTTTTTTTTCTATTCGTGGGACTACTCATTACTTATGGTATTTTTTCATAGTGTTGGACTGATGATTGAGAAAAGGGGATCACATTAATTTTACAGTGTACTATCTATACAAGAGGGTCCAATCTCCTAGCTATAACATGGCCTTGACTGAGGATATGATAATGAGACATTATCACTACTCAGACTTCTCTAACACATCCTAATAGAGACTTGGAAGAAAGGTTATTAGTTAACTAGTGAGTAATTCTGATGCATAAGTATTATGTTCTGTCCCATATACTAACAGTAAGTAGATCTCCTTTATTGCAGTACTCTTTCCTGATGGAGAAAGTGCTTTGTCTCCAGTGGTGCACCCAGAGGGGGAGGGGCACCCCCAAAGAAAAAGGGAAAAGAAAACTAGAAAATTTTCCAAAAATCTTTTCCTAATTAAAATTCATTTTTTTATTTATGTTGTGTCACGTCTTCTATTTCTCTACTACTTATGAATTAACAGTCACATAAGGTGGGAATACCTATAGCTCTTGGGAATCATGGCCACTGTGAACACAAAGCAAATGAAGCAGTGCTCGGTCTGGCAGACCGAGCACTACTTCGTTTGCCTGAGCTGGGCCAGGGGAGATCACAGGTATCATGTATTGGCAATCATTGCAAATAAATGCTCAGTCACAGGTCATGTGTGATGCGTGGTGTGTATTCTCAAATCATCTACTTAACTCCCCCCCCCTCAAGATTAAATACTGAGTGCACCACTGTTTGTCACCATATCATGTTTGGCATGCCCTGCAAAAACACTCTTCACACAACATAAAGGAAGAAATACAGAGAGAGAGAGAGAGGGAAACCAGATTCTCATCTTCCTCTTAAGACCAAACATCTTTGGTCACTTCAAGGAGGTACAGTAAGCAGAGTATCAGTGTTACTAAGCAGCAGTCATCTATCACCTGGATTACAGAATAATGTGGACAGTATATATATTTTTTTTTATTTTAACCTTGGATAGGCCTAGAAGAATGAGTGAAGAGATCTCTGCTATCCAAATCAGTAGGTTATGGGTTCAAATCCATATGGCATAGATTAAAGTCTTTCAGTAATATACGGTATTCATTGTCTTGTGTGAAACTACTATTCATGATTACTTGAAACTTGAAAAGTTCCATGTTTAGTTTCTAGATCAGAGTTCCCAGATTTTCCACTGTACTAAATGTGCTATAGGTTTCCAACCTTTCATGGGGGGGATTGGCCTAAGAAAAAAAAAAAAAATTGATCATTTGATGTAAAATTTAGAATACCACATGTTTTTTTATTACTAAACCTTCTTTCATGCAAAGAGTTGTTTCAAATTTTGATATAGCTAATTTAACAACAAGATAAATTATTAAAAGTGTTAACTCAATCCTGATTATAAATAGATATTGTCTTTATCTATCCTAATAGAAGTGTACTGTTTATACTAGAGGTAAGGAATCATAATTTTAAATTAGGATTCTATTTTGTATTATTAATTATAAAGGTCAACAATTTAACATACAAAACATCCTAATAGAAATAAAGATCTGATTATATATACTACACATCCAATGAAGAGTCTAGTGGTCAGATGAAGGCTCATGAAGTGAACCAACATCTAGGTGTCATCTTTTGAGAGAGTCAGAAATACCAGTTGTCCAAAAAAACTTCAATTGGACAAAAGTAATAAAATAGAAAAATATAGCAAGGATTTTTTTTGTATTGAATAATATATTATATTTGGCAATTATGTTCTTGTTTTCATCCATATTGTTGTAACAAAACCATGAGGAATAAGAAAACAATAGAGAAGACTACTAAATGTAAGCTTGCATTACATTTAATGCAAACTAAAATAAAATAAAACTAAGGAGAAAAAGCCTATAAAGGTTTACAGATTAAATATTTAAAAATTTGAAAAGATACTATGTCACATAAATCATAGCTATATAATAAAAATAAAGAAATATAGATGGTTAAAATTAAAAATGCTATATGTTGAATTAAGATCATAATGCTCTCACAAGAGACAAAACGTATGTTTAAAAATGCAGGTGCTTTTTAGACAATCAAAGGTTCTAGCACAATTATACTGAGAGACACATATTATTATAAGTTCCCTTGATAGGGTGGACAAGAATCATTCTTGACATATATGAACTAAAAATTATTGCTGTGTACGAAATAGCAGCTAACATACCTGTTCAGACTGATACTTTAATACCCACTCACAAAATGAATTATCTTAGCTTGGCTCTTCAGTTCTTTTTATTGTTTGCATATACACATATGGATGAAAATAAGAAAATTTCTTGTCAAAGTATAATATACTTCTCAATCCAGGAAATTAAAAAAAAACTTTCAACAACTATGTTCCTATTATCCAGAAAGCAGCACATATAGTGTTATACACCATGTGGAGACATTATGAGTGAAATTAATGGCAAAAATTATATAAAAACATGACTTCTGTCATTAGCTTAGCTCACAGTGACCCCATGTGTCAAAACAAATTTATTGTGAGAGTATAATATACTTCTCAATCCAGGAAATAAAAAAAACTTTTAACAACCATGTTCCTATTATCCAGAATGCAACACATATAGTGTTATACAACCCATGTGGAGACATTATGAGTGAAATTAATGGCAAAAATTATATAAAAATTATGACTTCTGTTATTAGTTTAGCTCACAGTGACCCCATGTGTCAATGCATAGTACAGATTACTGAACCATTTGAGATATGCAAACCTCTGTTGTAGAGAGAGGTAGGATTTTTTGCTGACACAGTACTTGAAATACAGTACTGTGTGGGATAATGCAAACCTCTGTCATAGACAGTGGTAGGATTTTTTGCTGACACGGTGCTTGGAATACAGTACCGTGTGGGATAATGCAAACCTCTGTTATAGACAGGGTAGGATTTTTTGCTGACACAGTACTTGAAATACAGTACTGTGTGGGATAATGCAACCCTCTGTCATAGACAGTGGTAGGATTTTTTGCTGACACAGTACTTGAAATACAGTACTGTGTGGGATAATGCAAACCTCTGTCATAGACAGTGGTAGGATTTTTTGCTGACACGGTGCTTGGAATACAGCACCGTGTGGGATAATGCAAACCTCTGTTATAGACAGGGGTAGGATTTGTTGCTGACACAGTACTTGAAATACAGTACTGTGTGGGATAATGCAAACCTCTGTCATAGACAGGGGTAGGATTTTTTGCTGACATGGTGCTTGGAATACAGCACCGTGTGGGATAATGCAAACCTCTGTTATAGACAGGGTGGGATTTTTTGCTGACACAGTACTTGAAATACAGTACTGTGTGGGATAATGCAAACCTCTGTCATAGACAGGGGTAGGATTTTTTGCTGACACGGTGCTTGGAATACAGCACCGTGTGGGATAATGCAAACCTCTGTCATAGACAGTGGTAGGATTTTTTGCTGACACGGTGCTTGGAATACAGTACCGTGTGGGATAATGCAAACCTCTGTCATAGACAGGGGTAGGATTTTTTGCTGACACAGTGCTTGGAATACGGCACCGTGTGGGATAATGCAAACCTCTGTTATAGACAGGGGTAGGATTTTTTGCTGACACAGTACTTGAAATACAGTACTGTGTGGGATAATGCAAACCTCTGTCATAGACAGGGGTAGGATTTTCTGTGGACACTAAGTACATCTGTGTAGTGGTATAGTCTTTAGCTTCTTAGAAGACACTTCTTTTCTTGAGAAACATATGATGGAATGAAAGTGGTATAATTGATTCTGTTAGTGGCTGCTTCTCTTCCATGAGATTTTTGCAGGCAGTGCATCTTGTGCACCACAGGATTTCATTGGAAAATGTTTTACTAGCGGAACAGTACTCTCACTCCACAGAATTTTATACTTTATTTTGCAACCAACCTTTGCTCTCTCTCTCTCTTCCTCCCTCTCTGTTTTTTTTTTAATAATGCAGTTCACCATCATCATTAAATTCCTGATATGTTTCATCAAGGGGTGTACAGGATATGATGGTACTACATGAAAAATTACATCATTACTAACTTCCTATCTACAATTTTCCTCCAAATCAATCTGTTACTTGTCAAGACTCTAACATTATCAGAGCTTATATTTCTGTCTTCTAAGGCACTTTTTACTGTATCATTCCACCTTTATCTTGGTTTTCCTCTGGGTTTTCTTTCCTGCCAACTTGGCAGAGAACACTTGTTTTGCTAATCTTTCTTAAACAGGATCTTGCCAATTCTGTTTAAGTGACCATGCCACCTGAGATTATCTCTGCTATCATATTCCTGGATGCTGACAATGTCAAGTTCTTTCCTAATATCCTCGTTTTTAATATGATATTGCCATTGATGCCATCTGTTCATGCCCCTAATCTTTCTCAGAACTCTCATTTCTGCAGTCTCTAGTCTTTGCTCAAGTGTATTACCTCTGACCCAGCTCTCAGATCGATAAGTTAAAACTGGTTTGAACACTGTCTGTATGTATACAGCTAATTTAGTGTTTTGACTCATTTCTCTCTTATTCTCATATAAATTTATTCAGTTGACTTCCTACCATATTAGCTTTATTGATTCTGTTGTCTATTTCCATATTTAATTTTCCATTTTCAATAAAATTCATGCCTAAGTAGGCTGAAATGTTTTATTTGCTGTATAGGTTCTCCATTCACAATGCAGTTGATATTTTCAATGTTTCTACCTATTTTCATTGTCTTGTTATTGCTGATCTTCATACCAAATCTATTACAATAGTTATTCAATTTAGTCAGGGAATCTTACAGACTTGAACTGGATTTATTTAGAAGTATAACATCATCTGCATTAAGTAAAGAGCTCAGATTAGCATTTCTAATTTTGATATCAGGTTTAATACCACTTTCCTTCATAATGTGATCCATCTAGATAATAAATAACAGAGGGGATAATGTACATTCTTGTCTGACACCAGATTTAACATAAAACCAACTTCTTATACTTCCTTCAGTTCTAACCACTGACTTACAACTCAAATAAAGACTAAGTATTGCTTGATATAATGTCTCATTGACACCATACAACTGTAGTGTTTTGCCTTTTCCAGAACTAAAAAACTTAAATACAGATCTTTTTTATAGTCCCATGATTTCTCAACTATTTGTCGTAAAGTGAAAATCTGATCCTGACAGCCTCTATTTCAAATGAGCCCAGCTTGTTCTTCACCAAGCTTCCCTTCTGCAATCCTTCTCAAGCATTTCTCACGTATACTTGCATAAATCTTACCAGAAACACTCAGTAGGGAAATACCTCTGTAATTCTCACATTCAGTTTTATTTCCCTTTTTATAAATGGGTACTATGAGAGCTCTGTAAGACCTCCATACTTGAGCATTTCTGGTCGAATGTCATCTGTTCACACTGCCTTTCCACATTTCAGGCTTTTGATTGCTTTTTCTATTTAAGATATGGATATCTATTCCAGATTGCATGCCTGTTGAGTGTTTTTTACTACTGTGCTGTCACTGATTGTTTCCTTTAGCAATTTTTCAAAGTAATTACTCCATACATCAAAGATATCTTTTTTCACTAGTTTTCATGTCACTTTTATCATCTCTAATTCATTTTAGCACTCTTTCCTCTATTTCTGAGCTTCTTCAACAACCTCCAGAATATATTGCCACCTTGATTATTTGCAATCTTGATGTTTATTTTCTATGTTCTTGCCTCCCATGATTTTTGTTTAGCTAGTTTTACATAGTGTTTAGTTTTCTTACATTTGTCTCTGTATTCACTAAGAGTGCAAGCTGGCTTATTTGCCAGGAACTTTTAATATGCTTTCTTCTTTTCCTTCACTGCCTCTTTAACTTCCTGTGTCCCATGGAGTTCTGATTTTTCTTTCCTTGCAGACAACCTCACCACATGCCTCTATTTGAATCAATTAATGTTTTCTTCAGGATTTGCAACTGAACCTCCAAGGTGTGCTTCCTGTTCTCAAACTCTTTCATTTTTTCTTGAATAATGTTTGTGTATTATTATTATTATTTCCCAAGACCTCATGGAGTCAAAGACTCATCCAGGGTCCTTTTATCACACACACACATCTCATCATACCGTGTCTTAAACACACTCAAACTCCTTTCAGACACCACACCCTCAGGCAAGGCATTCCAATCATTCACAACTCTGCATGAAAAAAAACTGCCTCTCACTTCCCTACTCACACCTTCTTTATACAGTTTCCAGGGACGACCTCTGGTTCTCCCCTGATCTCCCACTATTCTCTGTAGAACTTCTCTACCATTGATCTTAAAACAGCCCCTTACCAACTTGTTGGTCTCTCTCATATCTCCCCTCTTCCTTCTCTCCACCAGACTCTGCAATTACATCTTCTCAATCTTTCCTCATACTCGACATTCCAGAGGTCAGAAACTACCTTAGTCAGTCGCCTTTGGACCCTTTCCAACATCTCTTCATCCTTCTGAAAACCTGGTGACCAAATCTGGGCACAATAGTCCATGTGTGGCCTAATCAAAGCTTTATACAATGGAACAAGAATTTCTCTACTTCTACATGTCAGTGTCCTCCACATCATTCCCAGAAGTCTTTGTGTTGTCTTCACAATTTTGGCGATGTGTCCCCTAAATTTTAGATCCTTATCCACTATCACCCCCAGATCTCTTATTTCCTCTACCTCCAACAATATATTCTCACCAAGCATAAATTCTGCATCCCATCTTTGTTTTCCAAATTTTAAAACCTTACAATTTAGAGTATGTGCATATATATATATATGTATATCAGTATTGGATCGCTTGGTGTTGCACTGATTAGATCGTCGGCTTGTCGAGAGCTCCTGAAAAGATTAGTAGTATTTTGTGTTAACATTAGAAATTTTACTAGAATTTTAAGTAGTATTGTTTGCTTTTTGTTTCTTGGTGTGTCTGTGCAATTTTTGCATGTTTTCTGTTATTTTAATTATTAATTTTAAGATAAGATAGCGTACATATGGCACTGATAAAGAAAAAAATGGCAGCCAGGTCGCCATGTTTGTTTAAGAGTTTTGATGTAAACGAATTTATACAATGTGCTGTCTGTGAGATGTATGCCTTGCGAAGAGCGGTGGGAGTCTGGTTAGAAAGTGATAGTGGAGTTAATATGTGCAGAAAGTGTAAAGAGAATGAGGATTTCAAGCATGTTTCGTGTGGCGAGAGTGATATCGTTAACAATAGTCAGAATGTAGAAAATGGCAGTGTGCTAGAGAATTGCGTGGTAGTGCCAGATAGGTGTGAGAGCGTCGTTGAAAGTGTAAATGAAGGTAGAAATACAGAACGAATGGATGATTTGATTGATAACGAAAATGGTGAGATAAATGCGAGTAGTGAAATTGCCCGTTTGAACGGTGCGATACACAGAGCTAAAAGGCAACTGGAGCGTATGGAAAAATGTGTGTTGAATGTACCGACAAATAACCGGCGAAATTCTGTGATGGCAAATAATAGAATGTTTGTAAACGTCAATAGAATGAAGCCGTGAGTGCTGTATGGGGATTCGCTATTAAGAGGTGTAATAGTTGAGAGTTTAACGAAGTCGTACCAGCCGGGTACGAACATAAAGGACGTCAGCGAATCTATTCGACTGCAAAAACAGAGGGTGAAAGTGATGATAAACGTGGCAGGAACAAATGATTTGAAAGAGGACAAAATGGAAATGATAGAGGATGTGAGGGAATTATTTGAGGCAGCAAAAGAGAAGAGTGAGAGTATTAGGATGGTGACTATCTTACCGCGGTATGACAGCGAAGTGTTTAGAAGGAGGGCCATAATTGCCAATGACTTTATGCATGGGTTATGCATGGAGAGTGGTGTGGAATGAGTTCGATGGATGAAAGGACTTATATAAGATGGATGGGTTACATTTGAATGGAGTTGGTGTATGGAGACTTGAAAAAGTGTTGATGAATGATGTGGAAGTGGATGTACAGACTCAGGGAAACTAGATTTATTAAAGGGTGGGGGGAATAGATATGCAGACTTTAGGGAGGCAGTTGAGTGTATGAATGAGTATATTATGCCCGAGCGAGTACGAAGGACAACAAATCAGAATGGGATAGTTAGTATAAGGCATCAAAGTAGGGATGGGACAAATGGGCTTCTGCAATTCATGTACACTAATGTCAGAAGTATTAGGAATAAGAAGGAAGAGTTTTTGGCCATGGTTGGCACTTCCAGACCACAGATTGTTGGTATTAGTGAAACATGGCTGACAGAAGATGATAAAGCTAGTGGGATTGAATGCGACGGATATAGCGTGTTCAGGAGTGACAGGGTGAATAAAAAGGGGGGGGGAGTGTTATTGATGATAGCTGATGAGCTGCAGCCAAGGAATATAGAAGTTGAACTGCAGGATAGAGAAAAGAGCACATTTGAGGCTGTTTGGTATGAGATAGAATCTAGCAGAACAAAATATACAATTGAGTGCTGCTATAGACCAGGTGATGGAATAGATGGTAGGGATAGTATGCATAGGCAAATAGAAGAAATGAGTGGAAGGAGGGTAATTATTATGGGTGATTTCAATTATGGTAACATTGACTGGAAAGAGGAGAGGGCACATGGGAGGAAGGAATTGGATTTTATGCGGTTATTAAGGGACAACTATCTACGGCAACATGTAGTGGAAAATACCAGGGGGCAGAGAGTGCTGGACTTTGTAATTGCAACTGAGAATGCAGCTGTAATGAACATGACCATGTTGCCACCAATTGGTGAGAGTGACCATAAGGTCATGAACTGGGAGGTGGTTAAAGGAGTGGAATTTACAATTAAGACAGGGTACATGTGGAATTACCGGGCTGATAAGTATGACAAGCTTAGGTGTGCTTGGCTCAGTGCCATGGTATGTAAAACTGCAAGGGCTGGATGTTGATAGTGCATGGGAGGTGGTTAAGAACTGTTTGCAGGAGGCAATGGTTGACTGTATACCAAGAGTCCGAATAATAAATCAAGTAGGGGTTAAATGGATGAATAACACTATTAAGCTTGAGCTGCAAAAAAAAGAAACAATTGTGGAGGGAATTTAAGGAGAAAGGTGACCATCAGGTGCAGCAACAGTATGAAGCTCAGGCCAGGATGGTAACAAGGGTGGTAAGAAAAGCAAAAGCAGATTACGAAAGAAAATTGGCCATGCAGGCTAAAGAGAATCCCAAACAGTTTTTTCAATATATTGCAAGTAAAAGGAAAAATGTTCATGGTAGAATGATCTTAAAAAATGCTGAGGGTAGGGAGGTAACCGAATCAGTCGATATTGTGGAATTACTGAGTGAGCACTTTGCAAGAGTATATCATCCAGGTGGTGACTTTGCAGGAATGGAAGAACCAACAGCTTATACTGGAATTGTGTTGAATGAAGTAGAGGTAACTAGTTCATTACAGAACCTCAATGTTAATACATCTGTGGGATTGGATGGTATACCAGCTCATGTCGTACGTGAAGCAGCCAAAGAATTGTCAGTGCCCTTGACCATTTTGTTTAATTTGAGCCTCGGATCTGGGTCAGTCCCAAGGGGGTGGAAAGAGGGGAAAATAGTTCCGCTGCACAAAGGTGGTTCCAAGGCTGCTGTTGAAAATTACCGGCCAATCAGCATAACAGGAATCATTATCAAGGTCTTAGAGAAAATAGTAAAGAGGAAAATACAAGATTGGATAGAAGAAAATGAGATACTGTATCGGGGACAGCATGGTTTTGTGAAGGGTAGGTCATGCCTCAGTAACTTGCTCACGTATTATAACACAGTGACGGCTGAACTGGATAAGGGTAATGGGTTTACAGTGATTCTACTGGACTTTGCTAAGGTCTTTGACAGGATACCACATGGAATTCTAGTCAGCAAATTGCAGCATATGGGAATGGATATAAGATTGGTGAGATGGATAGGTGGGTGGTTGACGGAGAGATATCAGAGAGTGGTTTACTCAGGAGTAGAGTCCACAAGACAGCCTGTGACTAGTGGTGTGCACAAGGATCTGTTCTTGGACCACTGCTGTTTAATTTGTTCATTAATGATATAGGAAAGGATCTGAGAGGAACAGTTCATTTGTTTGCGGATGATGCAAAGTTGGGTAGGGCAATAGTGAATGCAGATGATGTCAAAATTTTGCAGGATGATTTGGATAGATTGGAGGTCTGGGCTAAGGAGAATGGATGTCAATTTAATGTGGCAAAATGTAAGGTTATGCATTTTGGGGTGAAAAGATTGGCGGTAGTTTACTGCATTGGTGGAACTGTGCTCCAGGAAATTGATGAGGCACGAGATTTAGGAGTGTTGCTGGATAAGGAATTGAAATTTAGGGAACACATTGCAAAAGTGGCCAAATCAGCTCATCAAATCACTTGGTTGCTGAAGAATACGTTGACAAGCAGAGACAAGCAGGTTATTGTTCCTCTGTATCGAGCCTTGATAAGACCCCATCTCGACTACTGTGCCCAGATTTGGTCACCTAGGTTTCTTCTTGATGGGGAGGAGGTGGAGAGGATCCAGAGGCGAGTGACCAAGATGATAGCAGGTCTGTGGAATGAACCTTATGAGAACAGGTTGAGGATTTGTGGGTTGCAAAAATTGGTTGATAGGCGGAGGAGAGGAGATATGATTAAGACATTCAAATTACTGAAGGGTTTCTATAAAATTAATTCAGAAGATATTTTTGAGAACAGGGCTGGTTTTGGGAGGACTAGGGGACATCCATGGAAACTGGACAAAAGTGTGGTTAGTAAAGGTGTTAGAGCTGGGTTCTTTACTTTTAGAGTAGTGAATGAGTGGAATGCGCTCCCTGAGTCTGTGGTGGATGCTGTGACAGTGAATGAGTTTAAGGCGAGGTATGATAGATACTGTATGAATGTCGAATAATTGTGATGAATATGATTTGGGGCCTCCCTCGATGAGTCTAATGACTCCCTGCAGTTGCCCGTAATAATAGTAATAGTAATAACAATTTGCAACATTGAACTCACATCCCCATTTGCTTGCCCGATCACTCAATTTATTCAAGTCTTCTTGCAAGGCCACAACATATTCGCTACTCTTTATGGTTCGTCCCAACTTTGCATCATCTGCAAACAACTGAATATCTCCATCCAAATCTTTGCCAATATCATTAATACACAAGTTAAATAGTAATGGCCCTAAAACAGACCCCTGAGTCACTCCACTAGTGACTTTCCTTTTCCTGGATATAGCACCCCCATACACAACTTGATACCTATCAGATAGCCAGTCTCCAATCCAATGCACTAATCTAATATCCACCCCCATCTGCTCTAGTTTGACTGTCAACTTATCATGAGGTACTCTATCAAAAGCCTTTGCAAAATCCAAGTATATTACTCTGTATCCTTCTCCTCTGTCCAAGAAAGCAGTCACTTTATTGTAATAAGTAAGTAGATTACTAAAACATGACCTCCCTTCAGCAAATCCATGCTGTCCATCAAAGATTATACCATTGTTGTCAACCCAACTCTGGATCCTAGTTCTCACAAGCTTCTCCAACAACTTAACCACAACACCTGACACAGAGATAGGCCTGTAGTTTGATGCTTGAGTTCGATCACCTCCTTTATGAAGTGGCACAATCTTGCCCTCCTTCCACTCTTTAGGAACTTGACCAAGTGCAAGACTGGTATTAAAAAAATATGTCAAGGCAGGTGTCAACTCTCTGGCACATTCCTTCAGAATACGCGGTGATATATTATCAAGTCCCACAGCCTTATTTACATCTAGTTTACTCAACTCCCCAAACACCTCTTGCTCACTTACAGTCAGTCTCTCCTCCCCATCACCAACTGCTCTCAATCTCTCCATGAAGTCACATTCACAAGATTCAAAGATCTTTATGAACTGCTCATTAAGTATCTCCACCACACATTCTGCAACAGCTCTTTATACCATTTCCTCCAATCAGTGCCATCCTTCCATAATCATTCTTTCTTTTACTGGCTACATATCAAAAGAACTCCCTAGGATTCTTTTTGGCTTCATTAGCTAACTGCTGTTCATACCTCTCTTTAGCTACTCTCACCAACCAAGTCACCCTCCTTGCCTGGTCTTTGTAGACCTCATGAAATTGGTTACTTCCACTTTTCTTATGCTGCCTCCACAATGCCCTTTTTCTCTGTATTGCATGCTTAATCTCCTTATTCATCCATCTCACACCTACCTTATTTAACCTTCTCACCCTTGGAATACATTTAGACATTGCATCTACTAAATAGTTTTGGAAAATCCCCCAAGCTGCATTGATCTCTTTTCCAGCTAACTCCTCATTCCATGCAACACCCGCAAGTGTCTCCTGAGCTCTTCATAATCGCCCCCCCCCCTTGTAGTTCCACATATACCCTTTTTTCACATGGGTCCTTGCACTGCTGGCAACCACCCAGGTAATCACCTCATGGTCACTTTCACCAATTGGTGGATGATTTGACACCTCATTTATAATTACATCCTCTGATGAGATGACCAAATCCAAGACCCTTAATCCTCGTGTGCCCTCTGTTACATACTGTCTGAGGTAGTTAACCTTCAAAACCTCAAGAAACTCATTTTCTTTACTTCCAGTTGCTATCTCTTCATTCCAGTCTATATTGCCATAATTAAAATCGCCCTTTTCTTATTTGCTTGGCTTATTTGACTATACATTTCACTATCACCACCATCCACATTACCATATCATTTACCAGGTCTATAACAACATCCCACCAAGTATTTGATTCTATTCACCTCTATCTCACACCATACTGCCTCAAAACGACTGGCCCTATTTCCCTCTTGCATCTCTACCTTGTATGGACATAACTCTTTCTCTATCATCAATAGCACTCCCCCTCCCTTTTTATCCCTTCTATCCTCATGAAACATGTCATACTCTTCGATCTCTATTCCTGTCAGGATGTCGTCCTCATCTAACCATGTCTCACTTATTCCAACAATCTTTGGGTGAACAGACGCAATTAGTGCAACCATTTCATCCACCTTGTTTCTTATACTTCTAGCATTGGTATACAAACATGACAGCTCATTTCTGGATCTACAGCTAGTTCCACTGATACCACTCATTCGATGTGATCTCTCCATGTCGGACTGGGGCCATTTCCCTTTCTGCTTCTTCATTTTAGAACCATTTTCAATTTCATCTGTTTCCTCTTGATCCCTGGTCATCCCATTTCTTTCCTGCCTACACATGCTCTCACCTCCTCTTGGAGCATCCACCTTTCCCACGCTGTGTACCCCTGTCCATCCTGAGCCTCCCCATTTCCCTGCTCCTCTTGCACATCCATTCTCTCATTTTCTATACTCATACTACTCACTTCCCTATTCATTTCCACTTCTTCAATCTCTCCTATCTTACTCTCCTGCTCTTCCACATCACTCCCCTCTCAATCTGATTCATTCTCTCTATTCACTTCTCTACCTTCCAGCAGCAGTCTCTCCAAGCGACTCGCACCATAACCACTCAAATGCAGTCCATCGCTCCCACACAGCTCACTTCATCCCTCAAACTCATTCCAAACATTAACAAATACTCCCATTCCCTCACACATTTCAGCCAGAATATCATTTATAATCCTTGCTCTCTGCCTCATTTCACCACAATCATACCTAGGCAACACGCTGACTACCCTTCCTGTCACACTATTCTCTTTTATCTTTCCAAGCAGCCTCCTGACATTCATTCTGACATGCTCTTTGTTCTCTCTCAAATCATTTGTACCAATTAATACAATTAACTCTTTTGCATGCTCCTGCCTCATATCCAATGCCTCAATCACTCTACTCATTTTACCGCCTGGAAAACATACCTTGTGCATTTAATCCTCTAGCACACCTTTAATAATGGAGTCGCCATACAACACCACTCGCTCATCTTTCGTTAACTCTTTCATGCCTTTATGATTTATTTTAATAGTTTTGACCTGAATTCTTTTAATTTCATTCCACATCCATTTCGTTTCTTGCCTCATCCACTCCAATTCACTTTCCGAATCTCGCGACACATTCTCTCTATCATTAAATCTTTCTAACTTTCTAACTCTAGACCCCCTCTTCTCACTTTCCCTCTCATTCATCCTTCTTTGTTTCCGTACTTTTGGTCCAACTTTCACTATCATTCTTCTCACTTTCACTCTCATTTATCTTTCTTTGTTTCCATACTTTTGGACTAACATGCATCCAACTTTTGCTATCATTCTTCTCACTTTTACTCTCATTCATCTTTCTTTGTTTCAGTACTTTCAGTCCACCATGCATCCAACTTTCGCCATCATTCATTCTTTTTTTGCTATCATTTATTCTTTTGATTTTTTTCACTTGTGATTTCTGCGTCATGCCATTTCTACTTTCATTCGTTCTCTCAATTTCATTTCTTTCCACCACTCTCGCCTCACTTTCATCCCTTTTAACATCCGTTACGGTTTTCAAATCACTCTTTTTCTTTTTTCCTGATTTTGTAACATTTTTTCGCCTCTCCTACTCACCATCATTCTCTTTCAAACGTGCACTCGCGACACAATAGTTACTAACACTTTCTGTCATCAATTTCATATTTGCATTCATCAGTTCCTCGTTCAGGTCACACTTCGCACACACCCTTCTTCCATCTGCGCTAAACATCCACAAATCATTTATGTAATCGAAGGAATACATATAACAGACCTCACACTTAATGAAACGACTGAAATCCAAATCAAAATCATGGAATGAGAATGCTGCCGGCATTTTTTTTTTCCCCTGCAGGTTACTAGGTCTAATAATAATGATTTCGTAATTAAGTTTAGGCAAGAAAACCCCCCACACTAATAACACCGGTAGGGCACAACGTTTACAGCCGCTCTTACTCAAACAATTACGCATATATAATTAATTATTCCTAGAATAACTTATCTGAATCAGGAGCTCTTCTTAGGTATGTCCACAGCATTTGGCAACGTCACGTTGCCATCCTACAGTTCTTTTAGTCTACAGTTCACATCTGAAAGCTGCTCAACTTTTAATCGCTTTATAATTTTCTTACATATTCTTCTTTTCAATATGAAATTCAATTTTATCCTGATCAAAACTAAATGGTGATCATTTCCAGTTTCAAATACTCTGTACACTCTAGTATCCTGCACCAGTGAGATAACATCACTATCAACAATAACATAGTCAGTGAGACTTTTCTTATTCTTTGCATCCTCTCTCCATGTGAATTTGTGCACATTTGTATGTTGGAACATTGTGTTAGTATTAACCAATCCATGTCCTGACCAGAAATCCAACAGGTATTTGCCATTATTATTAGCTTTACTCTTTTCTCCAAATTTTCCCGAAATATTTTTTATGCCTAACAATCATTTCCTACTTTGCTATTTAGATCCCAACAATTACCAACTTTTCCATTTTCATTGTGTCAGTTGCTTTCTCCAAATGAAAAAATTCCTCCACTTTTGCTTTAGTAGAACCTTCTGTGGAACCATGGGCACAAATAATCTCATTGTCCAGTTCCTCATTCTGATATTTGTCCACATCACTCCACTTGATATTGCTTGTAATTCAAGAAGATTAGCTTCGTATTTTGTGTTCAATACTATAGCTACACGTTCTTTTCCCTGATTATCGCCTGAATATAACATTTTGTTTTTATTGTTCAGAAAGATCTCACCAGATTTTGTCTTTTTTGTTTCAGTCACCCCTATTATGTCAATCCGATACTTATCCAGTTCCTCAGCTAGCTCCATTTCTTTGCCATTCAGACTTATGTTGGTAGTACCGATCTTGAACTCTGGTGAAGTTGAGTTGTGGTGTGTTTCGGGATTTGTTTCAGTAGCTGACTTTTTGCTGTTCACCCTGGTTCTCTGGTGAAAATAACTGGGACCTTGTTTAACCAGGCGACGCCCCAGCCGACATGAAATTCTGTCTTGTTGTACCATCATTTTATATTTTGATTATGCAGTTTATATAGCAATATAAACAGTATATAGCAGTATATAGCAATAATGCAGTTTAATAATTAAAAAGATTTTATAAGTTTTTTGCATGGAGGGTTGTAGGAGTGTGGAATGCATTGCCTAAGAGTTTGGTGAGTGCAAGCAGTAGATGAGTTTAAGGAGTGTTATGTTAGACTTTGCACTGACTAGTGTTGACCTTCCATAGTGAGTCTTGTAACTCTATGGTGGTCAAGAAGATAATAATAAAAATAGTGTTTTTTCCATAAAATATATTGTGCATATATATTCTTCTGATGCCATTACCAGATCCGGCACTCTCAAACCCCTGGTCTCTTCCATGACATGTTCTTTCAGGTAAATATCCCTTAGCAACTGTATAAACTTCACTTCTGTCCTGCCATGCCCCCTTTCTTCCCTCCAATCTGTTCCCATAGTTGAAGTTTCCCATAATAATTGCTCGGCCTGCATTCATTGTGCTAATCTGTTGATGCTAGCAACATCTTCCTTTGGACCTCCTGGGCTATCAACCATCAATATACTTTGTTTTGTTGGCCTCTATCCTGCACCAGATCACCTCAAAAAAACCATCTCCTTAACACCAAAAATAATCTTGTAATTTTGTTGGTTGAAGTTCTTCTATCATCAGCAGTACCTCACCTCCTGTCATATTCCTTCTATCTTTGCTGAGAATACAATATCTTTTACATTCTATTCCTGTAAGTATATTATTTTTTGTCAACTAGGCCTCACTAATGTCTATAATTTTTCACTAGTGAGCTGTCCAATGCCAAAATCTCCTCTCCCTTATTTCAGATACTTCTGACATAAGTGTACATGCATTTCAACATTCCTTTGGACCCACAGTTGTGTAGTGTCATTATCAATCCAGTCGTATTTGAAACCAGCAAAACTGCATTCACCATTGCATAATCATTTCTATACGCATGCACTCATTTGTCTCAGGGATGGCTGAGCCCATACTTGACTGCACCCCCCCCCAGTTTCCCTGAGTTTGTACTTCCAACCTCTCGCTGTACAACACTTTCCCGAACCATCTAACTTCAAAAACATTTAATGCAGTCCATCAGGCATATAAAAATCCTTTTGTCTATCAAATACACTCCATACAATTCCTCCTGCACAATCTTCTCATTGACTCATCTACAATCATGGGCCATCTTCTCAATTCACTTCTGTCATACTGAGGAAGCAGATTCACAACCCTTACTTTCTCAGTCTTCTTTTTTTTCTTCTGCTGGCAACTCTTTTAAACAATCAATCAAAACAATCAATTCTTTCACTTCTCCCCTCTGCAAACTAATAGCTTCACTAATATCCTTGATCTTCACATCTGGGAAATATCCTTTCATTTCATTCTCATTAAGTATACCTCTTATCATCGAATCTCCATAGGATACCATCTCCTTACATCTAGTTTCTTGCACTTGCATACTTTTTTTTTATTATTCCTTCCTGATGTACCACATGATTTCTTCAGTCGCACTCATGTTGTGTCCTGTGAAGAATGCTGCATAAGCATGCTCATTATCCAACATTACCTTCAGCCATTTCTTTCATGCTCTTATTCATATTTTATACACTATCGTTCACTCCTTCCATATTCTCCATAAAACTTTTTCTATCTTTCTTACATCATTAATACTATGTAAGGAATGACAAGATAGTAAAGTGTTATACATCATTAACACTAATTGCTTCGCTCTCCCACTATCTTGTTTTTGATTATCTGAACTGTGCACTGCAAGTAAATGAAGCACAAAGCAGTGAAATCAGACAATGGTTTAAATTAATCCAATATTTTGAATCTACTTCAGAAGTATTAACATTGTTTTAGAAAAAACAAAAGGTAAATGTCAATATAAATTATGAGATCGTAATTTACTGATGATAGTTTGTTTTCAGGTTTCTGTTATTGGGAGTATTTTTTATTTATTTTTTTTTTCAGTATATCTTGTCAGTGTCTTTGAGCTCTTTGTTCTGTGTTTTAATAATGACAGATGCTTTAAGTCTGTTTGCCAATATGTTATCACCCAGCCTGCCACCATTCAAGGACTATATTTTATACTACAAGATACTGTAGCATGCAGTAATTGTGGCATTTTACCTCCCAGCAGTTAGAGTGACAGGTAAGAGACCAGGGAGTTGATGTCTGCATAAAATGCAGGAAATGGAAAGAGTTGGCAACATCAGTGCTGTGGTAGCAGCATGTGTCAGAAACGAGTGAATGAAGGCAGAGAAAAACAAGTAGTATGATTGAGGGTGAGAAAGATGGAGGTCATGTGGTAATAGATATTGCATCATACAGTGTAGTAAATTTAAAGGATGGTAAAGATTAGGTGGATAAATGTTGACTGAGATTAGGTTGCTTGGAGGCAGTGATATTGAGAGAAGTCAAACATATGAAAAATGAGTTCAGAAGTACCGCATTTGCTGGCGTATAAGATGCACTTTTTTCTTTGGAAATAGGTCTGTAAAACAGGGTGCATCTTATATGCCGATACTCAGTTTTTTATTACTGTCATATCTGGAAATTTTCTCTGTTTCTTTCTTGCTTCCTTGCAGTATATGCGCGCATTCCAGTTACATTAGTTATGTGTTCCAGTTACTGGAATACATTCTAGTATCCAGTTATGGATAGATAACATTTGGTCTAGGTGCTCTGGTAGACTGTTAAAGAAGCCTACCCTGCTACTATGGGATCAGTTTCATTCTCACAGAACAGAAGATGTAAAAAATAAACTCAAGGAATTGAAAACTCAGTTAGCTGCAATTCCAGGAGGTCTAACTAGTCAGCTTCAACCTTTAGATGTCTGTATTAATAAACCATTTCAGGGATTTATGAAGGAGAAGTGGAACACTACATCCAGAATACTGTTCGATGCCTTCAGATTTTGAGGGTACGCCATCAGGAAGAAGGAAGAGGCCTAGCATTTCACAAGTTTGTGAGTTGGCCAAAGCTTCATGAGATACTGTGAAAACTGAGACAGTGGTTAAATCATTTAAGAAGTTTGGCACTGGATGGTACAGACAACAATTTGTTGTATGAGGACTCAGATTCTGATTTAGAAGAGGTTTCAAGTGTCTCTTATTTATGAATTTCTGGGTTTTGATGAAGAAGATTAAAAGCTGGGTACTCTTTCCTAGTTAGATTAGGTATTTGTTGAAAGTAGACCTACTTATTACTTTATATTTGAAATACTGTAAATTCATTATAATATTCAGTGCTAAAAGTTTTTTTCCTATAAAATGTGTACAAAAAAAAGGGGTGCATCTTATACGCCGGCAAATATGGTAATTAAAAGAATGGCAAGGCTACCTGATGTGAGGAAAACAAGAGGGGTAGTGAGAAAGAATTATGGGAATGATAAAAGGAGAAAAAAATAGGAGAACTAAGGAATGAGAGGGATTGAGAGAAAGACAAGATAGTGCAGGAGTTAGGGATGGAGAGATGACAGGAAGGCAGGTAAGTAGGATTGCAAGGAGAGTGAGAAAGAAAAGAATGGAACAGTGAGAGATGTGATGTATAGAGACTCAATGATTTGTGGAGTGTAAAATAGAATATTAGAGGAGTGCTTAAGAGTCAAAGCTGTATAACTGAGAGGAGACCTCCACATAGCTTTTAAAGGAATGCAGAGAACCTACCAAGGCTTCTGACCTAATGTCCAATCCTCACCATTCTCGTGGTGCACCCTGTTGGGTATCTACCTGGATACTGAACAAATGAGGATGGGCTGGCAATTTGGGAATTAGCCGACCAAATTGTATTCTTATTGGCTTAAACAAATATACAAAATGATGGTACAACATGACAAAATTTCATGCCAGCTGGGACAATGCCCAGTTACACAAGGCCCCCCCCCCCCCCGTTGTTTTTGCCAGGGATCCAGGCAAACAGCGAAACATCAGCTACTGGAACAAATCTGAAGGCACATCCCAACACAACATCACCGGAGTTAAAGATCGGTACTATCAACATAAGAAGCCTGAATGGCAAAGAAATGGAACTAGCTGAGGAATTAGATAAGTATCAGATCGACATAATAGGGGTGACTGAGACAAAAAGACAAAATCTGGTAAGATCTTTCTGAGCAATAAATACAAAATGTTATATTCAGGCAATAACAATCAAGGAAAAGAAGGAGCAGCCATAGTATTCAACACAAAATACGAAGCTAATCTTCTTGAATGGCAGGAAGTCTCAAGTAGAGTGATGTGGGCAAATATCAGAATCCAGAATTGAACAATGAGACTTATTTGTGTCTATGGTCCCACAGAAGGTTCTACTAAGGTAGAAGTAGAGGAATTTTTTGATGCTTTAGAAAAAGCAACTGACACAATGAAAAAGGAAAAGTTGGTCCTTGTTGGGGATCTGAATAGCAGAGTAGGAAATGATTGTCAGACATATAAAAATATTTTGGGAAAATTTGGAGAAAAGAGCAAAGCTAATAATAATGGCAAATACCTGTTGGATTTCTGCTCAGGACATGGACTGGTTATTACTAACACCATGTTCCAACATAAAAATGTGCACAAATTCACATGGAGAGAAAAGGCAAGGAATAAGAAAAGTCTCATTGACTATGTTATTGTTGATAGTGATGTTTTCTCTCTGGTGCAGGACACCAGAGTGTACAGACAATTTGAAATTGGAAGTGATCACCATTTAGTTTTGATCAGGATAAAATTGAATTTCATATTGAAAAAAATGACATGTAAGAAAGTTTTAAAGCGAATAAAAGTTGAGCAGCTCTCAGATGTGAACTGTAGACTAAAATACACAAATATTATTGAAGAAAAAAATGAAAGAATTTGAGAATAGGAACCAAAACTTAGAGATTCAGTGGAAGCCTTGAAGAAAACCCTGATTGATTCAGCCAGAGAGACATGTGGTGAAGTTGTCTGCAAGGATAGAAAAATCAGAACTGCATGGTGGAAACAGGAAGTTAAAGAGGCAGTGAAGGAAAAGAAGAAAGCATATCAAAAGTTCCTGGCAAATAAATCTGCTTGTGCTCTCAGAGAATACAGAGACAAATGTAAGAAAGCTAAATAAAAGTCATGGGAGGACTTTGGCAAGAACATAGAAAGTAAATATCAAGAAGGTGGCAAAATATTCTGGAAGTTGTTGAAGAAGCTTAGAAATGGAGGAAAGAGTACTGTAAAAGGAGTTGGAGATGATAAAGGTGACATGAAAACAGGACAAAAAGATATCCTTGAAGTATGGAGTAATTACTTCGAAAAATTGCTAAATGAAACAAGCAGTGATAGTACAGTGGTAAAAAACACTCAACAGGCATACAGCCCGGATATCCATACTTGAAGTAGGAAAAACCATCAAAGGCTTGAAATCTGGAAAAGCAGCAGGAGTAGATGATATTCGACCAGAAATGCTGAAGTATGGTGGTATAAAAGTCTTACAGTGGCTGCACTGCATAGTTCAGAATGCCTTTACAGAGGGGCAAATTCTTGATGATTGGAGTAGAGCTCTCATAGTACCCATATATAAAAAGGGAAATAAAACTGAATGTGAGAATTACAGAGGTATTTCCCTACTGAGTGTTCCTGGTAAGATTTATGCCAGTATACTTGAGAAACAGTTGAGAAGAATTGTGGAAGAAAAACTTGGTGAAGAACAAGCTGGATTCAGGCCAAATAGAGGCTGTCAGGATCAGATCTTCAGTTTACAACAAATAGTGGAGAAATCATGGAAATATAACAAAGATCAGTATATAAGTTTTGTCGATCTGGAAAAGGCATATGACAAGGTGCCAAGAGATAAGCTATTCAATGCACTACAGTTATATGGTGTCAATGGGGCATTATATCAAGCAATACTTAGTCTGTATTTTAGTTGTAAGTCAGCAGTTAGAAGTGAAGGAAGTACAGGAAGATGGTTTAATGTTAAATTTGGTGTGAGACAAGGATGTACATTATCCCCTCTCTTATTCATTATCTATATGGATCACATTATGAAGGAAAGTGGTATTAAACATGATATCAAAATTGGAAATGTTAATGTCAGCTCTTTTTTTATGCAGACGATGTTATACTTCTAAATAAATCTGCTACAAGTCTGCAAGATTCTGTGACTAAATTGAATAACTGTTGTAATAGATATGGTATGAAGGTCAGCAATAAAAAGACAAAGACAATGAAAATAGGCAGAATCGTTGAAAATGTCAACTGCTTTGTGAATGGAGAACCTGTGGAACAAGTAAAACATTTCAGCTGCTTAGGCTTTTAAGTAAGATGGCAAATTAAATATGGAAATAAACAACAGAATCAACAAATCTGGTATGGGAGGAAGTCAATTGAATAAATTCATATGGAACAAGAGAGAAATTAGTCGGAACACTAAATTAGCTGTATACAAGACAGTGTTCAAACTAATTTTAACTTATGGATCTGAGAGCTGGGTCAGAAGTAAAACGCTTGACCAAAGACTAGAGACCGCAGATATGAGAGTCCTGAGAAAGATTAGAGGCATGAACAGATGGCATCAATGGCAATATCATATTAAAAACGAGAATATTAGGAAAGAACTTGATATTGTCTGCATCCAGGAATGTGTTAGCAGAGCTAATCTCAGGTGGTATGGTCACTTAAACAGAATGGCGAGGAAAGATTACCAAAACAAGTGTTCTCTTCCAGGTTGGCAGGAAAACGACCCAGAGGAAGACCAAGATATAGGTGGATTGATACGGTACAATGTGCCTTAGACAATAGGAATATAAGATCTGATAATGTTGGAGTCTTGACAAGTAACAGACTGATTTGGAGGAAAATTGTAGATAGGAAGTTAGTAATGATGTAAATTTTTCCTGTATTACTATCATATCCTGTACACCCATTGAGGGTACATGGCAGGAATTTGATGATGATGAATGCTTGCTGAGAGAAATGAGAGAGAGAGTGTGACTGTGTGAAAGAGTGAATGAAATGATTATGATGGTGGATTCAAATGATCTGATAGGTGGTGTGAGAGATTTTAGGTTTATGCTTGAGGTTGTACAGCAGAAGAGTGTGAGAGGAGAGATAGTAAGTGTATTACCTAGATATTGATAATGAAGAGTTGAGGAGAAGAGCATGAGTAATGATAGTGAGAATGTGTAGGGTGCATTTGAGAATAGAAGAGAGCTGTGTGCAAGAAATGGATTGCATTTGAATGAGGAAGCACACAAGTAACCGAAAATGTTGTTCTTGGGGCAGGTATTAGTGCATGGTGACTAGAATTGTCAGGATGTATAAAATCAAAAGTGACCTCTTCAGGGTATAGACACTGGTGAGGGAGGGAGGATGTAGGGTGTAATACAGTCCAGCGGAGTCTAGAGTGAGTAATAATAGGAATAGAGACAATGACAATGCATTGAACTTTCTTTATACAAATTCCAGAAATGTCAGAAATAAAGGAGATGAATTTGTGGCATGCAGAGCCTCAGCCTGTCCAAAGATTATTGGGCATCAGTGAAGCATGGGTAACAGAAGATGATACACTGACAGGAGTAAAAGTAGAAGGGCACAGTGTATTTTGGCAGGATAAGAAAGACAAAAGCAGTGGTAGAGTATTGCTTACAATAAGTGATAAGTTGTGTCCTCTCAGAGCAGAGGATTTGGAAGGGAATGGCAGTAATGGTTTTGTGAGTATATATTGTGTGAGGTGGTTATAGGTAGGACAGGATATTTTGTGGGATATTGCTATATGCCAACAAATACAGAGTTTGAAGAGCAATTGAGTTTTTGTATGTACAAAATGAGTGATCATTATGGGAGATATAAATTGGAAACAATTGTAGTGTTATGTAAAGAAATAGAATTTCTCAAATTCTTGATGGACAAATGCTTCAGGAAATAGATAGTAGCCTGAGGGATTTTTCAAGAATTTCATCAGGTCCTGCTATCAGAGGACCTGATTATAAGTGAATTCTCCTCCCTTCCCAGAGTTGAAGAGAGTGACCATGTGCTCTTAACTTGGAGGATGAACAGACTGCAGAAATATTGAGAAGAATTTTATGTGGAATTATAAGGCTGATGGTTATGATAATTGCAGAAATAAACTTGGGTTAGTTCTATATGTGGAAGAATTGGAAGGGTGATATATCTTGAAATCCTATCCAGTGGATAGGATTTCATGTGTTTTAAGAGAATGTGTTAAGGAAATGACAGTGCCATTGACTTGGCTTTATAATGAGAACTGGCTATAGGAAAGGTGCTCAAGGGATGGAAGGAGAGTAGGATAGTTGTCGATGCATAAGGATGGTGGTAGAATGGAAGTGTCAACTATAGATCAGTTTGTATTTCTTCTGTAGTTGTAAGATTTAGAAGAAATTAGTGATAGATCATATACAGCATTGAGTGGATAAGGGTAATATATGTGAGAGTCAGCATGAATATAGTAAATAGTGAAGTGTTCTTGTTAATTTTACAAAGGCATTTATTAGGGTGCACATGATAAACTGATATTTCAGTTACAGCATATGGGTTTAGATATGAGGTTATTGAATGTGATTGAGGATTGTCTGTCTGATAAATATTAGAGTTGCATATGAGGGAGCAGTATTAAGGAAACAAAAGGTTATAAGTGAGGTCTCCCAGGGACCCTATTGTTTAACCTTAATATTAATGATACTATGAATGAATTGGACAGGGATATTCAGTTGGTTGCAGATGATGTAAAAATGGGAACTGTTATTAGTAACAGTGCTGATGTGTCAGCCCTTCAGGAGGATTTGAATAAGCTGGGCAAATTTCAGTTTATGTCAATTAATGTAAAGTCTTGAATGTTGAAAAATTTTTCACATGGTTATAAATTAAATTAAAGATGCCAAGAAATTATAACCTTGTATAATCCTTTATCTAGGTGTGAGCAAGCAAGGTTTGCATGGGAAGCATCTTCATGACTGGGCTGCTTGTATGTAGAAGCTAGTGACTTAACATTCCATGATGCATAGTATTATACACCCCCAAAAGGATGTGTCATTCGTATTATAGGACATGAAGAGGCTAGTGACTTCATGTCACTAGTCTCTTTATACAAGTAGTCTAGTCGTAAAGGTATTTCACACACAAACTTTGTTTGCTTCTGCTTGGTTAAAGAATTAAACATGAATATAATTTCTTGGCATCTTTAATTTATAACCAAAATTTTCAACAACTAGTTCTAATCCAGAGTATTTTAATAATAAGGTGTGACACCTTTTTTTTTATTACTATATATGGGAAATATATGACTTCTGCATTGTCTGCGCAGTTAGCCTAGTGGCTTTGCGCTTCGCAACCATATGCCTGGGAAAGGAGTGTCCCAGGTTTGATTCCCATCAGAGACATGAGGATCTTCCTCAGGCATAGCCAAGTTAGCCGGTCTTGGGCACAGGCAGTAGGGTTTTTTCTGCCAGTTTATCTGGCGTTTTGTATCCCGCAATGAGGCAAACCGGCCCTGTGAACATACGCTTCAACAGCCAAAAATATATCCTCCCAGTGGCAGACTAGGTGACAGGTCAGTTGGGAGTGGTACTAGCAAGAAGTTGCATCTAAGTAACACGCGGACCCTGCATAGGAAGCGGGAATAACGCATAGTGAAAGAAGAAGATGACTTCTGCATTACTTTAATCTTGGTATCTCTTCTGGGCCTGGCTCCCACTGATGAGACCTCAATAAAGGTCGAAACCGGTTTAGGTAGTGGCCCTTCCCATAATGTATAGCATTCTACACACCCAAGAGAATGTGGACTTTGCATTATGGGATACTCCCACTGATGAGACCTCGATAAAGGTCGAAACCGGTCTGGGTAGTGGCCCTTCCCATAATGCATAGCATATGCATACCCGAAAGGATGTGTGCTTTGCATTATGGTATACACAGACAAACTTTGTTTGCTTACACTTGGATAAAGGATTAAAGAAGAATATAATTTCTTGATATCTTTAATTTAATTAATAACAAAATGAAAAACTTTCAACAACTAACTCTTATCTAGAGTATTTTAGTAATAAGGAGTGACACCTTTTCATTGCTATATATAGAAAATATATGACTTCTGCATTACTTCAACCTTAGTATCACTTCTGGGTCTTGCTCCAACTGATGACACTTGATAATGTTCATCTTTGGATTTGCTTGCTTCCTGAGGAATAGAGAGGCTTTGCTTGATAGCTGGTTTTTGCTCTGTCATTGAGTGGAGCCACCACTGAGCCTGCATAGTAGCCATTCCCATAATGCATAGTAGTATACACACCTGAAAGGATGTCTTGCACTATGGTACAGTAAGGAATTAATGCAATGTCACTAGCCTTTATATACAAGTAGCCTATTCATGAAGATACTTCACACACTTAACTTCTGTATTAGTTCAACCTTGGTGTCTCTTCTGGGTCTGGCTCTGATTGATGAGACCTCAATAAAGGTCAAAACCGGTCTGGGTAGTGGCCCTTCCCATAATGCATAGCATTATACACACCCTAAAAGATGTGTGCTTTGCATTATGAGATACTGCCACTGATGAGACCTCAATAAAGGTCAAAACCGGTCTGGGTAGTGGCCCTTCCCATAATGCATAGCATTATACACACCCTAAAAGATGTGTGCTTTGCATTATGAGATACTGCCACTGATGAGACCTCAATAAAGGTCAAAACTGGTCTGGGTAGTGGCCCTTCCCATAATGCATGGCATTATACACATCTGAAAGGATGTGTGCCTTACATTATTGCATACTAAGGCAATTAATATGAAGTTACTAACCTCTATATACAAATAGCCTACTCATGAAGATACTTCATGTTCAAATTTCGTTTGCTTAAACTTAGCTAAAGAATTAAACAAGAGTAGAATTTCTTGCATCTTTGATGAAAGGTTTTGAAATTTGGGATCCATCGATGGTAGGCTGTATTCTCTGTTGGAGAAACTGCACTAGAAGAAGTGAAGGAGGTGAGGGACCTTGTGGAGATGACTGGTAGAAAGTTGAAGTTTAGAGGACATATCACAAAGTTGTTGAATGTAACCCAGAGAATTGTTGCAATATTGAGATGCAAGATGAACAGCAGAGATGGAAGAGTGGTGAATCCATTATATAAGGCTGGCCTGGTTGGCGAAGTGGTTAGTGTATCAGCTCTCCAGCCAAAAGGCTGTGGATTCGAATCTCACCGTAGGCATGGATATTTGTGATTGTCTGTGAAAATACTAGTGATAGTGGTGGGCGATAGATGCCGTTGGTGTAGATGATACGGTTCATTGTAGAGTAAGTGCCCTCCCTTGATGAGTCTTTGGACTCCCTGGAGGTGTCACATAATAATAATAAAGCCCTGATCAGACTGCATCTGAATTATTGTGCTCAGATTTGGTCACTGGCATTTGAAGGGAATAAATTAAACTTGGAGAGGGTGCAATCCTCATAACTAACAATGTTAGTTATGAGAATAGACTGAAGATGTGTACTTCAGAGTTTGATCGACAGAATGATGGGTGATATGACTGAGACAGTTACAGTGTTGACACTGGGGAGTTCTTTCATATGGAACAAGAAGAAATAGCAAGGACAAGGGGTCCCTGGAAGTTACGAATGAATGTGGTGAGTAATTGACAAGGAATTGCTTTTTTGCATAGAGAGCGGTTGACCCATGGAATGCATTGTCTTGTAGGATGGTGAAAGCCAAAACAGTGAATGAATTAATGGCATGATCTGTCATATGGAGGTCCTGAATAATAATAAACTAAAGTGACCATGCAGATAATAGTTTCTATTCTTTTTCAATTTTCTGATTCTCAAAAGAACTACGAGGGTGGTCTGAAAAGTTCTCGACCTCGGCCATAGATGACAACACTATCGGTCCCATTTTTTTTCTAAGTTGGTACATCTGTCATAAGCATCCATGTGAAATTGCAAATCATTCTATCAAGTAGTTTGTTTTATACAGCTGTCTGAAGCAAAAGTGTTCTCTGTATCCCTTAAAATGAATAAAAATAAAATTGAGTATTGTGTGGTTATAAAATTCTTTGTAAAAGAAGGTTTAACACCAAAAGAAATGTATTTAAAGATCATAAAAGATTGGCACTCTTCTCCTTTGTTTTCGAAAATTAAGAAATGGGCTGCCGAGTTTAAACATGGCCGTACCACCCTTGAAGATGATCTACGTGAAGGACGTCCGAAAAGTATAACAACACCAAAAATCATTGATCAAGTGCACGATATAGTACTGGATGACCGGCGAATCAGAGTGTGTAAAATTGCTGAGACTATAGGCATTTCAAAAGAACGTGTAGGATATATTTTCCATCAAGAATTGCAAATGAAAAAGCTTTGTGCAAGATGGGTGCTGTGCTTGCTCACAGCAGATCAAAAATGCACTCGCCTGAAAATCTCTGAACAGTGCTTGGAGCATTTTAACAAGAATAAAACTGATTTTGTGCGTCAATTTATTACTATGGATGAGACTTGGATTCTCCGTTAAACACCGGAATCCAAACAGCAGTCAAAACAGTGGACAGAAGCCGGTTGTTCAGCGCCTAAGAAGACAAAGTTGGTTCCATCAGCAGGAAATGTCATGGCATCAGTGTTTTGGGATGCTAAAGGCATTTTGTTTATTAATTATCTTGAAAAGGGTAAAACAATAACCGGAGAATATTATTCCAATCTTTTAACCAGACTAGATGAAAAAATTCATGAGAAAAGACCCAGTTTGCAGAAGAAAAAAATCATCTTTCATCAGGACAATGCACCTGCCCACAAAGGTGTTTTGACAATGGGAAAATTAAGGGATCTGCACTATGAATTGTTGGAACATCCACCCTATTCCCCAGATTTGACTCCTTCTGACTTCTATCTCTTCCTAAAACTAAAACCCTTCCTTGCTGGTCAGTGTTTTTCTTTGAATCAAGAGGTGATTGCAGCTGTAGAGGGATATTTTGCAGGTCTTACTGAGAACCACTGCAGTGACAGGATAATGGTGCTGGAGCATTGCTGGAATAAACATATTAGTCTTAAGGGAGATTATGTTGAAAAATAATAATTTTGAAATTATAAATTCGTTTTTTCATTGTTAGGGTGAGAACTTTTCACGCCACCCTCATAATTGAGCTTTTTTTTTTAAATATCTGTCAGTACAGATAAGAAAACTTTTTCAAATATTGAAGCAGCATGACAATGTCCATTCTGTTATGAATCTAATAACTTGATGCATGCAACGCAATAATTGTTTGATAATAAATAATCATATGAATATATCAGATATTTCAATTTGAAAATAACAGGTTATCATCAGTGAAGTGAGGACAGGTTCAAAATTTAGAACAGAACAATAGATTTCACATTTAAGATGATTTCATATATAAGCTTGAAATGGCAGCAGGACCTGGACATTATTAATGATAGTTTTCGTTAAAAAACACTTATTTACAGTTAGGAATAAGACTCAAATGATTTATGTATATATATGCAATCTTTCAATTTGTGGGTAGTGCAATATGACTGTGGAACTTACTTTATTTAACTGTTCAAATTTAAAATGGCTCCTCTGACTAAGACATATCCTCATCCAAAAGATTATATGAATTATGCCAACTCTGTATTCTGTAAAATCAGACTTATGGGATTTCTGCTAGAAAGAAGTACTACACAGAAGTCACTGAACGTCGGAGAGAGAGAGACTGTTTTTGGAATCAACATTAGCTTTAAAACATTCCCCAAACCTTTAACAAGTATGACTGCATCAATTTACCAAAAAATCTAGGAGACAGTTATTATTATTTTCCTGTTTCCCATGAAGTCACAAGGCTCATTACGGAGGTCAACAGTAATGAACATAAAGTCTATCATACCACTCCTTAAAGTCATCCAGTCTGCCCATTCACCATCCTCTCAGGCAATGCATCCCATGCTCCTACTACTGCTCTCCATGCAAAAAAACTTACTTCTTACCCTTTTTTACTCACCACCTCCTTTTGCAACTTCCAGGGATGGCCTCTTGTCCTTGTTCTTTTCTCTCATTCTACCATTTGAAAAATCTCCTCAGTGTTAATACAATAATAATATTTCAACAGCTTCTATGTCTTGATCATATCCCCCTTTGCATTCTATTCACCAAACTCTAAGTCCACATGCCTTCAGTCTGTCCTTATGATCAACTTTGTACAATCCTGATGTCATTTTTTTTATTCATCTCTGCACTTTTTACAAGGTTACTTCATCCCCTTCAAATCTTGTGACCAGATCTGAGCACAGAAATCCAGATATGGTCTGATTTTTTATATATGGACTTTATACAATGGGACCAGCACATTTTTATCTCTCATGGTCAATGGTCTCCTCAACATTGCCACAATTCTTTGAGATGTATTCACAACCTTTGCAATGTGACCTTGGAACTATAAATATCTAACCACAATCACCCCAAGATCTTCCAAATTGCTTCTTTCACTTCCAGTATAACTCCACCAAGTGAGTATGAGGCATTCCTTCTGTGGATCTCATATTTTAAAACCTTACATTTAGTTGCATTAAACTGTCATCCCCATGCTTTTGTGCACCCTTCCAGCTTATTCAAATTCTCTCGAAGAGCCAAAACATCAGCATTATTACTAATAACCCTTCCAAGCTTCGCATCATCACCATCTGTAAACAACTGAATATCTCCCCAATATCATTGACATAAAGATTGAACAGCGATGGTTCCAGGACTGAACCCTGTCGAATTCCACTTGTAACCTTCCTACTCCCTGATAGTGCTCTGCCATATACAACTCTCTGATATCTATCAGGGAGCCAATCACCAATCCAGTCCGCTAACCTGATACCCAAAAGTGTGCTGATCCCATACAACTTAAAAATGAACTTGTTATGTGGCACCTGTCAAATGCCTTGGAGAAATCAAAAAAAAAAAATGACAGTGTATGCCTTACTTTCATCCACTGCTCTTGTTACTCTATTGTAAAAGGTAACCAGATTACTAAAACAAGAGTGCCCTTTAACAAATTCAAAAACAAATTCTTTTATGATTAAGTTAATAGTTGTTGAGTTGTTAATTCAACAACAGATGCTGCCAGTTAGGACTTTAGTTCTTTGTATTGTCCATCACAACTTTAAATTGTTCCCACTATTAACTAATTGTTGCTGTTTGTGCTCTGAGGATTGTGGGTATATAAAATGAGTGAAACATCATTAGATAAGTAAATAAATATATTATTTTCTTATTATTGCCTTGTCTCAATAGAAGCAAAGGGATCTACCAAAGTAAGTTATCAATATGTTAATAGTGTTGTTGTTGTTGTTGTCCCAGCTAACAAATTCATCCAATAAATAAGTTCAGTTTCTTGATTTGCCTTTGATTAGGATTGAGGATATCTCTTAATAAGTAGGTCTGCATATACAAGTGGCTTTCTTATATCCTATATTTGGTGTATTTGATGGCATTCATGACCACTACTGCTCTTCCTTTGTCAGCTTTAGTGATTGTCAGATGGCTGTTCCATTTCAAGGATTTTAAACTTTTAAATTCAGAAGTAGATAGGGTAGGTAGGTAGGTAGAGGATGTTTGTCTTTGAACAATATCTGCAACTATGAAACACAGTTGATGACTTCATTGCTTGAGAGAAAAGAGAAGTGAATTCAGTGTTAAGGAGGGAATTAGGAACAGAATCCAAAGAAAATGATTTTGGCATAGTTTCATGCCAAAATCATTTTCCTTCAAAAAAACAGTCTTAGGAATACAACAAATGTCCAGAGATGTTGACTACATGTTTGTCAGTGTTATTATTTGTTTACTACTGTTATTATTATTTTCTCAGTCATCTCCATGAAATCAAAGAATCACCATGGAGGCCCACACTAAGCACTGTTCACACAATACTTATCATACCTCTCTTTGCACTCATTCACAGATAAAGCACTCACAACAAAACAAATTCTGGCAACTCATTCCACTCATTTGCCACCCTCCAAGCACAAAATCAAGGCCTAACATTCCTGCTCACCACACATACGCACAATTTCCAGGGGGTGACTTCTTGTTCTCTCGATTTCTATTATGCATTGAAAAAAAAAAAAAAACTTATAACATCCCTTTAATAACTGATATTTTCTATCACATCTCCTCTTTTTCATCTTTTAAAAGTCCGAAGCCTACAGACATTCAATTATTCTCATAATACACATTTCATAGACTTGCCACAATCTTAGTCACTACTCTGAATCTTCTCCACTACTTCCTCATCCCGTGGAATCTTGGCAACCAGATCAGCATGCAGTAATCCAAATGTGGCCTCACTAAAGCCTTATAAAGGTGAATAATAATCTCACTATCCATACTTGTGGTTTAGAACAGAAAGATTTAAACTTGTAGTCCAGGCATAATTTTTTATTCAACAAGCCCCTGAGAGATTGTCTGAATATTCTGTTTTAGTTTGGTGATATTGCAAATATTATAAACCACTCTGCAAAAAAAAAAAAGCCCACTGTCAAAACTCTACTGAACAGAGCTCATTTCATGATGGTCACCATCAAAAGGTTATCAACTTAAATTCCTTTAAACTTTTGAAAGATCCAATACATGATAGACATATTATTAAGTCTAGTTTTGCAAAGCACAGAGACACAAATCACAGAATCCTTTGGTCAAAGATGTCTTATTAACAGGAGCCATTTTAAATTCAAATGATATTTTAAAGAAAGTTCTACAGCCTTACTGCCTCACACAAACTAAGTAGAAGTGACTGTTTATCTTTACCAAAAGTTTGGAAGATTCTTATTCTCCACAACTACAAATAAGGAAGGAGTTTTTTTATGACACTCTATCATTAGTAATATCTTGTTACCATTTCTAGCTCATAGCATGAATGTGAAATTTCAAGTCCCCTAAATTTCAAGTTTCTATATTGTTATTATTATTATTATTATTATTATTATTATTATTATTATTGACTCCATGGAATCAAAAGACTCATCGTGGGAGATCCTTGCTAAGAAACACAAAGTCTATCATACCACTCCTTGAACTCATTGACCGTTCTCCCTCTCACCACTCCATCAGGCAATGCATCCCATGGTTCAACCACCCTCCATGCAAAGAAACCACTCCTCACCCACTTTCTCACAGTTTCCTTTCATAACTTCCAGGGATGGCCTCTTGTCATCACTCCTTCCCGCTGTTCAACCAAGCAAAAGAACTCCCCAGTGTCAACCCTGTAACCACCTCTCAACAATTTAAAAGTCTCAATCATATCACCTCTCTTTCTTCTATCCACCAAACCCTGCAGTTCACATTCCCTCAGCCAATCCTCATAACTATCATTGTACAGTCCTGAAACCATCTTTGTTATCTGCCTTTGCACCCTTTCCACAGTTAATTTATCCTCTTCAAATCCTGGGGACCAAATCTGAGAACAACAGTCCAACTGTGATCTGATCAGGGTCTTATACAACAGAATGATAACTGTTTTATCTCTGCAGGTCAGTGTCCTTCTTATTATTGCAGCAATCCTCTGTGTTACCTTCACCACCTTTGCAATATGTCCCCTAAATTTCAAGTTTCTATCAATCATCGACCCCACATCTCTTGTCTCCCCTACTTTCTCCAGTATAATTCCTCCCATAGAGTATGCAGTGTCCCATCGATGTTTCCCAAACCTCAAGACCTTACATTTTGCTGCATTAAACTGAGACCCCCATTCATTTGCCCATCTGTCTAGCTTATTCACATCCTCTTGCAAGGTTGCCGCATCTGCACTATTACTAATAATCCTTCCCAGCTTTGCATCATCTGCAAACAACTGAATATCCCCTTGCAATCCACTGACAATGTTATTGATATAAAGGTTAAACAATATAGGTCCCAGTACTGAGCCCTGTGGGGAACCCACTTGTAACCCTCTGCTTCCTTGAAACTGCCCCACCATACACAACTCTCTGTGATACCTATCTGACAGCCAATCCTGAATCCAGTAGACTAATCTGACATCCAGGCCCATGTGCTGCAACAATTTTGTAATTTAGTTATGTTCTGCCTTATGAACCCATCTCACTTTGCTGATGATGGCTTGTTATGTTCAGATCAAAATATCTGATGTATTTTGATAATTATTTATCATCATCAAACATTTCTTGTTTTATATGCATTCAAATTATTTCTCAAAGTCATCACACATTTCACTAATGTGTTATAAATTTGGTTTAATCCTTTTATCCAAGTGTAAGCAAACAAAGTTTGCACCTGAAGTATCTTCAGGACTGAGGCAACTCATGGTAAAGGCAGACCAATCTCTCATCACTCCTTGTTTTAGTATCTCCCATAATGCAATGGGAGATACTAAAACAAGGCAGAGCTTGGTCCATCTTTATCACAAGTTGCCTCAGTCCTGAAGATACTTCAGGTGCAAAGTTTGTTTGCTTACACTTGGATAAAGGATTAAACTAAATTTATTATAGTCCAACTAAGTGGGAAAAAAAAACTTCCAGCACTAATGTGCTATTAATCTACTTTTCTTTGATTCTTGCTATTTGTAGTATTTTAATATAGATGCTTCAAATCAAAGTCCTCATTTCAGATGACTTTTTCTAAAATAATGTAAGAAATAATAAAAAAATCGTAAACTAGATGAGTTGAAAATAGTTTTGGTGAAGGTGAGAAATTAGAAGTATATGAAGTATTACTATTATTATTATTACTATTATTACTATTATTACGGGCAACTCCAGGGAGTCATTAGACTCATCGAGGGAGGCCCCAAATCATATTCATCACAACTATCTGACATTCATACAGTATCTATCATACCTCGCCTTAAACTCATTCACTGTCACAGCATCCACTACAGACTCAGGGAGCGCATTCCACTCATTCACTACTCTAAAAGTAAAGAACCCAGCTCTAACACCTTTACTAACCACACTTTTGCCCAGTTTCCATGGATGTCCCCTAGTCCTACCACAACCAGCCCTGTTCTCAAAAATATCTTCTGAATTAATTTTATAGAAACCCTTCAGTAATTTGAATGTCTCAATCATATCTCCCCTCCTCCGCCTATCAACCAATTTTTGCAACCCACAAATCCTCAACCTGTTCTCATACGGTTCATTCCACAGACCTGCTATCATCTTGGTCACTCGCCTCTGGATCCTCTCCACATCCTCCCCATCAAGAAGAAACCTAGGTGACCAAATCTGAGCACAGTAGTCTAGATGGGGTCTTATCAAGGCTCGATAGAGAGGAACAATAACCTGCTTGTCTCTGCTTGTCAACGTATTCTTCAGCAACCAAGTGATTTGATGAGCTGTTTTGGTCACTTTTGCAATGTGTCCCCTAAATTTCAATTCCCTATCCACCAACACTCCTAAATCTCGTGCCTCATCAATTTCCTGGAGCAGGGTTCCACCAATGCAGTAAACTGCCTCCAATCTTTTCACCCCAAAATGCATAACCTTACATTTTGCCACATTAAACTGACATCCATTCTCCTTAGCCCAGACCTCCAATCTATCCAAATCATCCTGCAAAATTTTGACGTCATCTGCATTCACTATTGCCCTACCCAACTTCGCATCATCCGCAAACAAATGAACTGTTCCTCTCAGATCATTTCCTATATCATTTATGAACAACTTAAACAGCATTGGTCCAAGAACAGATCCTTGTGGCACACCACTAGTCACAGGCCGTCTTGTGGACTCTACTCCCGAGTAAACCACTCTCTGATATCTCTCCGTCAACCACCCTCCTATCCATCTCACCAACCCTATGTCCATTCCCATATGCTGCAATTTACTGATTAGAATTCCATGTGGAATCCTGTCAAAGGCCTTGGCAAGGTCCAGTAGAATCACCATAAACCCATTACCCTTATCCAGTTCAGCCGTCACTGTGTTATGATACGTGAGCAAGTTACTGAGGCATGACCTACCCTTCACAAAACCATGCTGTCCCCGATACAGTATCCCATTTTCTTCAATCCAATCTTGTATTTTCCTTTTGACTATTTTCTCTAAGACCTTTACAATGATTCCTGATATGCTAATCGGTCGGTAATTTACAACAGCAGTCTTGGAACCACCTTTATGCAGTGGAACTATTTTCCCCTCTTTCCACCCGCTCGGGACTAACCCAGACCCGAGACTCAAATTAAACAAAATGGTCAAGGGTACTGACAATTCTTTAGCTGCTTCTCGTACAACACGAGCTGGTATACCATCCAATCCCACAGATGTAATGACATTGAGGTTATGCAATAGACTACTCACCTCCACTTCATTAACCACAATTCCAGTATAATCTACTGGTTTATTCGTTTCTGCAATGTCACCACCTTGATGATATACTTTTGCAAAGTGCTCACTCAGTAACTCAACTATCTCAACTGATTCAGTTACCTCCCTACCATCGGCATTCTTTAAAATCAATCTGCCATGTACATTTTTCCTTTTACTTGCTACATATCTAAAAAACTGTTTAGGATTCTCTTTAGCCTGCATGGCCAATGTTCTTTCGTAATCCTTTTTTGCTTTTCTTACCACACTCGTCACCCTTCTGGCCTGCGCTTTATACCGTTCATGTGCCTGCCGGTCACCCTTCTCCTTAAATTCCCTCCATAGTTGTTTCTTTTTTTGCAACTCAAGCTTAATGGTGTTATTCATCCATTTAACCCCTACTTGATTTATTATTCGGACTCTAGGTATACAGTCAGCCATTGCTTCATGCAAGCACTTCTTAACTACCTCCCATGCACTATCAACTTGTAGTCCTTGCAGTTGTACATGCCATGGCACTGAACCAATCAAACTCCTAAGCTTGTCATACTTTCCCGCCCGATAATTCCACATGTACCCTGTCTTAATTGAAAATTCTACACCTTTAGCCACCTCCCAAGTTAAGACCCTATGATCACTCTCACCGATTGGTGGAAATGTGGTCATATTTGTTACAGCCAAATCCTCAGATGTAATTACTAGGTCAAGCACTCTCTGACCCCTAGTATTTTCCATTACATGCTGTCGCAGATAGTTATCCCTTAATAACCGCATAAAATCCAGTTCCTTCCTCCCATGTGTCCTCTCCTCACTCCAATCAATGCGACCATAGTTGAAATCTCCCATAATAATCACCCTTCTTCCACCCATTTCTTCTATTTGCTTGTGCATGCTGTCACCACCATCTTTTCCATCACCTGGTCTATAGCAGCACCCAATTGTATATTTAGTTCTGCTAGCCACAATCTCACACCAAATGGCCTCAAATGTGCTCTTTTCTCTATCCTGCAATTCAACTTCTATTCTTCTTGGCTGGAGCTCATCAGCTATCATCAACAATACTCCTCCCCCCATTTTATTCTCTCTGTCATTCCTGAACACACTATACCCATCACATTCAATCCCACTAGTTATATCATCTACAGTCAGCCATGTTTCACTAATACCTATAACCTGTGGTCTGGAAGTGCCAACCATGGCCAAAAACTCTTCCTTCTTGTTCCTAATACTCCTAGTATTAGTGTACATGAATTTAAGACCCCCATTAGCCCCAACCCTACCTTGATGCCTTATATTAACTATCCCACTCTGATTTGTTGTCCTTATTTGCTCTGGCATATTATATTCATTCTTACATTCAACTGCCTCCATAAGGACTGTATCTCTACCCACCCCCCCTAACAAATCTAGTTTCCCTGAATTTGCACATCCACTACATTCAGCAACACTTTCTCAAGTCTTCTTACACCGTAACCATTCAAATGCAAGCCATCCATCTTATATAGATCCTTTCGCCCATCAAACTCACTCCACACATCCACAAATTCCACACCACTCGTCATACATAACCCACGCATAAAGTCATTTGCAATTATAGCCCTCCTTTTAAACATTTCACTGTCATACCGTGGCAAAAGACTAATCATTCTAACTCTCTCACTCTTTTCTTTTGCTACCTCAAACAATTCATTCAGGTCTTCTATCATTTCCATTTTATCTCCTTTCAATGCAAAGAATGCAAAGATAAAGAAGAATCTTTATCATTATTATTATTATTCAGGACCTCCATGGAATCATGCGACTCATCTTAGGAAGCTCATCTTAAACAACACAAAAGCTATCATACCATTTCTTAAACTCATTCACCATTTCTGCTCTCATTACCATATTATGCAATGCATTCCACGGTCCAATCACCCTCCATGCAAAACACCACTCCTCTTACCACTTTCAGGGATAGCCCTTGTCCTTGTTATGTCCCCTTCTCCTCAATATATTAGTTATTTACCTCAAAGGAATCTCTTACATGTGACATCTCTGGCTCACAAAGGAATAGCCCGAAGGTCGAGCCAAAACCTAAGTGGATGATTCTTCCTAACCAACATCTCGTTAAGCCCTAAGAATATTTAATTTTTAACTGTGCCACCTAGGACCCTTCTATTAATTGAAATGTTAATCAAGAGGTTGGTAGAGAGCTTTGCCAAAGTATCACAAAAAGTGCAATTGTGACCGAAAATTTACACTGAATGAGTTCCCCGCTTAGATCCGTATTATTACACAGGTAGTGCATTAAATTCCATACAGACACAGGATTTAGTTAAAGAATAGCAAAATTTATTTAACATAAGATATACAATACAATTTACACAAAGAAAGTTTTTCATTCAATAAGGGTTAAGAGTTAAGTCAAGTTTAACAATACTAAGTCACTCAAATGAAAATTCACACTGTTTCAATTAACCTTATATATCTCTTATTACAACTATTTAACATTATAAACTTTAATTAAACAATCTCTAATTATATATCCTCATTCTAGACACAATCTTATTAATCCTCTTATAAACAAGTATTAATCTAATACACATTTCATCAGATTACTCATAATATTCCACACTCTTGGCTCTCTTTGTCCTAATGTCCTCATAATAATTGTCTCTGGGTTCTTTGTTACAATAATTCTATGTGAGATTAAGCTCTTAATTCATACATGTGCTATGGGATAATCGTACATTCTTGGTCATAAAGGATCATACAGGCACCATTCATTTAACCTTAATTATTCCATACAATATATCCTTTATGCACTACTAGTTTTTGAATTAACAATTTTAAAAGCATTCACTCCTAGGATCAAATTTCATTCTAATATTCCTGGACAAGTTTATCATTTTCAACCATACAGTGCCTATTCATTTAATACTTTCTTTAGATCAAATTAATCACTTTCCTACAGTCCTTATTTTTAACTATTCTTAGAGTTCTTCGCTGATTGATTCTTTTACAATTCTTAGATTCTGCTTTCACACACAAATCAGAGAACATAATTTTACTTATCTATATGCTTTGTTTTCTTTCCCTCCAATTGACGATATGCCAACACAATCTTCTTTATGGAACTCTAATTTCTTAGCACTCCAGGTACGAACTTTCTCGGGCACTTCATGTTGTATAGCCTGCTACTATGTGGTGGAAGTTTGGAATCAGAATCTTCGCCGACAACCGTTGCTTCCACATGCTAGCGATGGAATCGGCACCTAGATCCGCAGCCAACCACGAGGTAAAAACCCAGGACATCCACAAGGATCTCAGGAACACAAGGACTAAGACCAAAAGACCTCAAGGGGGGATTCCAACCCTTTTATACCCCTCTCCTATCAGCCGCTACCGTAAACTTGGCCATTCACCCGAGGTGCGAACATCATTCGTTACATACTTGTGACGTCACAGCGTCCGATTCTCTCGCTACTCGCACTCTGCAAGCACGGGACTGTATGGGGGTAACGGTTTGCTTTCCCCCCTTTCTTCTCTTAGAGCATACGTAAACATAGAATTTTCTTGATTATTTTTCTTTATGTTGCTTTATAAATAAAAAACAATTTGACCAAGATTTAAGCATTACTATCACTTATAACACGTGTGTAGAGGCTTAAGTGCTGTGAGGACATCATGTTGGAGGCTTAATGGATTTTTTACAACACTCAAAAAGAATTAAAATAGAATTTAATACTTCCTATATTTCGTCCTAGTCACTAGGACATCTACGGGGATTACAAAAACGATTAATGTAACATATACACAAATAACAAACAATACTGAGCCCAACCACGTTGGTGACACTAAAGTCCTATCTAGGTAGAGCGCCCTCTAAGGGCAGTAGTAGGTGGCCTGGAATGTAAGGTGGGAACTCTGGTGATGAGTGTTTCCCAAATCTTCCGAAGCTTGGTTGGTTTTTGAGAGCTGCTGCTGCTTCTAAGAAAAGTCTCTCTTTCTTGAATTTGCTGTGGTGGAGCATGGTGGTTTTCTTCCATGATACCCTGTGGGTGGTGTCCAAAACATGGTCAGTCAAGCCTGAATGGCCATAGTTGTGTTTGAAGATATAAGACTTGTGTTCCTCTAGACGGATGGATGCTGATCTGCCTGTCTGTCCAAAGTACGCCAGCTTACAGGAACAGGGTACTTTGTAAACTCCAGGCAGAGAGAGAGGAGGGAGCTGATCTTTCGTAGAATGGATAAGGGTAGAAAGTTTGCGGTGGGGCTTATATGCTGTGTGTAGGTTGTACTTTTTTAGTATCTTGGCTATTTTTTCGGATGTGCCACGGATGTAGGGTATGGTGATGGCATTTTTAAAATCTTGTTGACGAGAAGGACTGGGAATGGAGGAGGATTTGATTATTTTTTTGATACTGTGATCGCTGTAGCCATTGGAGAGGAAAGTGCTGTGTATGTGGTTAAGCTCAGTAGTGAGGGCGGTTCCACTGGAACAAAGATTGTGGGCTCTCTTGGTAAGAGTTTTAATAATGCCATATTGTTGAGAGGGGTGGTGGTGGGAGAGTTTCTGAATGTATCTGCCTGTGTGTGTGGGTTTTCTGTATACGGTGAAGGTAAGTGTATCATTGGGCAGGCGTGTGACTAAGGTGTCTAGGAAGGGTAAACAATTGTTCTTTTCCTTTTCCATAGTGAACTGGATTCTTGGATGTAGACTATTGAGATGAATGAGGAAGGAGTCTAACGTGTCTGGGCCATGAGGCCAAATAGAGAACACATCATCTACATATCTTAGCCAGATAGAAGGTTTGAGTGGGGCTGAGTCTATGGCTCGTTTTTCGAAATCTTCCATATAGAAATTGGCAAGAGGGGGCGAGAGGGGGGAACCCATGGCGGTTCCCTCTATCTGCTTGTAGATTTTGTTGTTCCAAGAGAAATACCCAGAGTTAATGGCAAAGGAAAAGAGATCTAAGATGTCAGAGGGAAAAACGTTTTCTAAAAGAGATAAGGTGTCAATTAAGGGAATATTGATAAACAAAGAGGAGATATCAAAGCTTACCAATATGTCTGTCTTATTCAAAGTTAAATTTTCTGTGAAGGCTTTAAAGTGGGTCAAGTTTTTTATATAGGAAGGGGACCTTCCGGTGAGGGTGATCAGAGAGTTGGCCAGCTGTTTAGATAGTCTATAGCAAGGTGCATTGGTGGCATCTACTATAGGCCTGAGTGGGGAATTGGGTTTGTGGATTTTTGGTAAACATTCCTCTCCAATGGCTACAGCGATCACAGTATCAAAAAAATAATCAAATCCTCCCCCATTCCCCGTCCTTCTCGTCAACAAGATTTTAAAAATGCCATCACCATACCCTACATCCGTGGCACATCCGAAAAAATAGCCAAGATACTAAAAAAGTACAACCTACACACAGCATATAAGCCCCACTGCAAACTTGCTACCCTTATCCGTTCTACGAAAGATCAGCTCCCTCCTCTCTCTCTGCCTGGAGTTTAGAAAGTACCCTGTTCCTGTAAGCTGGCGTATTTTGGACAGACAGGCAGATCAGCATCCATCCGTCTAGAGGAACACAAGTCTTATATCTTCAAACACAACTATGGCCATTCAGGCTTGACTGACCATGTTTTGGACACCACCCACAGGGTATCATGGAAGAAAACCACCATGCTCCACCACAGCAAATTCAAGAAAGAGAGACTTTTCTTAGAAGCAGCAGCAGCTCTCAAAAACCAACCAAATCTCAATAAATACGGTTGCATTAAGCTTCGGAAGATTTGGGAAACACTCATCACCAGAGTTCCCACCTTACATTCCAGGCCACCTACTACTGCCCTTAGAGGGCGCTCTACCTAGATAGGACTTTAGTGTCACCCACGTGGTTGGGCTCAGTATTGTTTGTTATTTGTGTATATGTTACATTAATCGTTTTTGTAATCCCCGTAGATGTCCTAGTGACTAGGACGAAATATAGGAAGTATTAAATTCTATTTTAATTCTTTTTGAGTGTTGTAAAAAATCCATTAAGCCTCCAACATGATATCACTTATAACGTTACCATACTTTCTTAAATATTCTTTCCCTTTCTTAAAGTAAACAAGTTATTTCCTTTGACACTAGTACATAACACTTCCTTTATATATTATACAATTTCTTCCTTTCTTTTTCTTGTTAATACACTTGATATTAAAGTACACATTACTATTACCTAGATTATATAGTTTATACTCTGTTATACAATAATAAGTAGAATCATGACATTCTAAACTTATCAGGGTATAACACCCTCCCCTTCCTCTTGATTTACCATATGAAAGAACTCTCCAGTGTCAACCCTGTTACTGCCTCTCAACAGTTTAAATGTATCAATCATATCACCTCTCCTTCTTCTATCAGCCAAACTCTGCAGTCTTCCTGCCCTCGTAGCTAACATTGTACAGCTCTGATATAATTTTTGTTCTCCACGTTTGCCCTATATCCAAGATTAATTTATCCCTTCAAATCCCAGTGACCAAATCTGAGCACAATATTCCATATATAGTCTGATCAGGGTTTTATGCAATGAACCACAACTCTTCTACATGTATCTCTGCTGGTCAGCATCCTTTTCGGTATTTCAACAAGTCTCTGATTCAAGAGTGGTAATACAAGGATATTTTTAGAAGCATGGCAAGAGGGTGTAGTTTTAACTCTGTAAGAATACAGAGAAAATTGTAAGAAAGCAAAGCACTGTGTAAAACTAGCTAAACAAAAGTCATGGGAAGACTTTAAAGTAAGACCACAGAAAATAAATATCAAGAAGGTGGCAAAATATGCTGGAGGCTACTGAAAAAGCTTAGAAATTGAAGAATGGAGATTAAGATAGTCCAGATGTCTAGAGTAGCATGGTGGTAGAAAACATTCATGAGGAAGGAATCGGGAGTACATATCAGTATACTTGAGATAGAAAAAACATCAAAAACCTAAAATGTCTAAAGGCTGCTGGAGTTTTACAGTGATTACATAGCATAATTCAGAAGGCTTGGTTCTGTTTCAGAACCAAGCCTTCTTGGTTCAGAAGGGTTGAATTCCAGATGACTGGAGCAGAACTTTCATAGTACCCATGTATAAAAATGAGAAATAAAACAATGTGAGAATTACAGATAAATTTACTTACTACATGTTCCTGGTAAAGAATATACATGCATCCTTGAGAATAGTCTAAGAAAAATTGTGGAAAGGAAGCTTGAAGAAGAAAAGTTTCAGGCCCAATAGAGCTCATTAGGAATAGAATTTTACTTTAAGAGAAAAAATTTTGAAATCATGAGATAGAAAATGGGAAGATTTGTAGATCTGGAAAAGGCACACAACAAGGTACCAAGAGAAGAGCTGTTCAAAACATTGAAATCAGATTGTATAAATAGGACATTATATTGAGCAATACACAGTCTATATTTGAGCTGTAACTCAGATGAGGGTGAACATTATCTCCGCTGTTAATCATCACAATAAAGTGGCATTAAACTGTATGCAGATTTGGTATCTGGATTTTGAAGGAAAAATAACCAGAGAAAAGTGACTAAGGTAATCACATTTCTGGAATGTTACATGTGAGTTCAGATTGCCATCTGTGGAGCTTGGTGGTGATAAGTGATATGATTGGGATATATAAGTCAGTAAGGATTTGATACCATAGAGTGCAGGAAGTCTAACCAGAACTCAAAGTCATAAGAATTATACAAGGATGGCATGAGGAGAGAAGTTTTCTTTGCTCAAAGAGTGATGGGTGAGTGAATGCTTTCCTTGAGTGTTATTAGTGCAGAAACGGTAAACCAGTTAAAGGTGTGGTTTGACGAACATAGTGTTTGATAGTAAGCTCATCACATAATGAGTATTTTAACTCAATAGTATTCTTATGATAACAAGTTACTAACTTTACTTCGAGCTAGGCACAGGTAGTATATTTTCTAATTAATGAGATATCATCCCTATATAGAAGGTTCATTAAAAGGAACTTTAGAATGGCAGAGTATAGAGGACTATGATAAAATTGTTTTACTGTTTTACATTGCATTTTTCTGCCTTAGAAGGAGGCTTCTAAAAGAAGCTAATTTTAACAGATTGGTTCTGATCTCTGTTCTTATATTGAGAGAATAGGACAAATAAGATTTCATTTCTTTATTTCTCTGCACAAGTCTTTGGAAATTTCCATCCTTTTAATGGTTTTTTTTATTTTTGTTATGCAAAAGTATTCAGTAGTTTTTTCTTCATAAGCTGTTATGTTCATATTTTAGATATTACTTTTTTTTTTTTTTGGTTTAAGTGATTTCTTCCAATTCAGAATGAGGATAAGAATAGATAAATGATAACTAAAGTGATCTATTAATAATTACTGCCTCTTCAAGGTCAGTAATTTTTGAACCAATGATGACCTCAATAAAGATCAAAACTGGTGTTGGAAGTGATTAACTATATTGTAAGATAATATATGATTCTTAGGCAGCAGTAGTCTTTATATTGTAGCCTTTGTGCATTCAACTTCTCTCAGCTCAGCATATAAAAATCAAGTTCTGGAGATATTTGATGCACACCCTTTTTTTTTTTTTGCTGATGCTATGGTAAATATGAATTTTTTTTAACTACTTACATACATATTCAATTTTTATTCTAAATTGGAAAACTAAATTTTGAATATTTTGTTATGTATATTTATTGTTTAATATGCATGAATGTATAAAGCATAGCAAATTTTATTAAACAAATTAAATAAATGCTGTTGTACCAGCTGGTTAGTTTATTAAATATTTCTTATTGTTTTCTTACTTTCTAAATTCCATGTTATTTTCTGTATAAACTTTAAATGCTTTTAAATAAACCGATTGACAGGCAGAGTTGTGTCTGTATTAAAGCTGTGTGTTTTGTTTAAAAACACTGAACCAAAATTAATATAAATTAAAATTATAATATTCAGTTTCTTTAGTTGAAATAATTTGTTATTTTTAAAACATACTGCCTTTGCAAAAGTGAATAAATTGTCTTTGTTCTGTTAAATCATATAATATTTTCAATATAAAAATATCTTTTTGTAACCTGCATCCAAATAACAAAAACTTTGTTATTACTTTCCTAAGTTTCAGTACATAAGAAACTGAAAGATTTAATTCATTAAACATACACATGTGTAGAAATATATAACTCATGAAGTAAAGTAAGTGACATATAAATAATAGTTTTCAGGAAGACTCAACATTTAAAAAGCCAAGATTGCTTATTGTTGTCTTCATTTCATCTGTTATGATGCTGTGCTGGTACATGAAAGGTAGGGCCTGTTGAAGTTTACAAGGAAACACTATTCCTCCTCCCCTTTTTTTTTTTTTAATCAAAGAGCACTAAAGTAGATGATAAAATAATAAGCATGTGGCCATTTCTGATTAAGAATCTCACCAGTACTGCTTCTCTGAAAAGACATTGATAAGATATGAATTCCAATTTTTGATCCACTCCTACTTTTTGGTTTTCAGCAACATCTAATATATGCTCTTCCTTCCCTCACTGCTTAACTTTTTTTTTAATTTCAGGGAATATTTGATTTGCATATGAGCACCTCTGTTTGTTTCACCATAAAAAAAAAAATTTTAAGTGTTCATCATTCTGGACATCTAGATGGTGATTGTTCAGAACGTCTACAATTGCAGAACTTCTCGAATGTGTTCCTGTTTTACTGAAATGTCTTCAGCATATTTGTATCCAAATCATAGGCTTCTATGGCAAATAATTTATTACTTGGTATTTGAATCCTTTCATAAAGAAACTTGTCATGGAAGAGACAAAGGTCATCCCCTCTGTTGAGCCAAAATAACTTGAGAATACACCATCATATCTTTCTGTTGAAAAGTCATGATTCTGTACATTGGAAGAAAAGGTACAGAATGTCTGGAGGGAATATTGTTAAAAGTGTTCAGCATTATCTCAGTAAGGATATTGCTGAAGTAAGACAATGTTCAGGTTAACATGATCAGGATTGGATTATACAATATCATTATAAGTGTGAATGAGATAATTTGTGAGTACTACAATCCATAATTTGGTCATCAGGCTAGGCATTTAAGGGCTTTTTTTAAATGATAAACCCATACACAAAGTTTATAAATTGAGTATTTAGTGTCCCATGGGTGGGATTTAGATCAGCTGACCAAATATGCTGTTTTCAAGAGAAGTAAAGCTTCCAATAATCCAGATGATGGTTATAAAATATACAGTTAAATTCATCTATGAACCTAAAGATGAGAAAGAAAGAGCATGTAGGAAGTGTTGCACATTATAGGAAAGACCAAGTAGATAGAACTATCATTGAATGCCACTGAAAAGTCATCACTAAAGTCTAATTTGGTAATCAAGCTTTACCACTGCAAAAGAAAACGTTTCTCTCAAGAAGACACCATAGAATGCTTATTCGTAATAAGCATTCTAGTGTCTTTCAGACCTGCTTTCAGTGCCGAATTACCAAATAGGCAGAGTAGGCCTATTTGGTGATCATAGCCTATGGGCCTCATGCTGTTTAGGGGCCCCACGACAATGGATCAAAATAATATTGATTTGATCTTGAAAGAAAATTACAATCAAGCTTTCTTAAATTGTTTCCAAAAGATAGAAAAAAATGAAATCAACTCAAAGAAATGAAAGCTTTACATTTATGTTATCTAGAGCGTGCACACGAGAAACCTCCAGAAATGAAGTTTCGTTTGTTTATTAAAATTAAAAATTCCTTACTTTTTGTTTGATAATATTGTGTAATGTAATATTGTTTAATAATATTTAATAATTATTGTTTAATTAAATAATGTTTATTTATTTAATAACATTAAAATTGTTTATTTGGTAAAATTAAAAACATACTAGGAGATAATTTGCAGGGGGGGGGAATGAGATTTCGACTGCCTAGGGCAGTGGTCGCCAAAGTGGTCGATATCGACCCCTGGGGGTCGATATAACATTGTTAGGGGATCAATTCTGACTCAGGGGTCAATTGGGGGTCGATAGAAAAATATAAGACATCATTGTATGGGTAATATTTAATTCAGTTAACTTGGATTACCTCCATCCTGAATGGCAACGCAATTAAGAGTGAATCGTGGGAATAGTGACATGAATAGGACCATAAGATGGAGCAAGGTCATGAAAATAGTTCAGGAGGCCAATCAAGTAGGCCAAAATGACGTATTTACCAATAAACAGATGTCTGTGGTTCCCGCCTGGCCAGCGCGGCAGGAGCGAGATTGCAACACGTGCACGGTTGCTTATTTACTTACACGCATTCAATCCCAGTCTCATTTTTGCACATCGACATACAAGTGAGCATTAATGTTCTAAAATTCATCAACATACGTATTATAATTCAATTGTTATTCATTCACGAACTAAACTTCTCTATGTTGAAGAGTTGAGCGGGGCTGGTAGTAATACCAGTATATTAATTTCACTAGTAATACCAGTGATATTACTATCACTAGTAATAGTAATATATACTATATTATACATACAATAAACACTGTAACTATAAAACAAACAATCTAAAAACTCACATAAGTTTCTTTTTTTTGCTTGTCCTATTATAATTAGTAATATAATTACGTAATAGTAAAATAGAGGGGGTCGATAAAAAGTCAAGTAACTCTTGAAGGGGTCGATGGTCAAAGAAGTTTGGTGACCGCTGGCCTAGAGGCCTCCATGGGGTTTAATCTGGTACTGTCTGCTTTTCATATTACAGCAAAACTTCATTAGATACAATAGACAGTAATGAATTAGATGTCATTGCTTTTAAACAGCAAATCTTCCAAAAATTGCTATATATATATATTGATCATTCAATGAAGAAAGAAGTCAAAAATAACAACAAAGCATAGGAAAATAATAAAATTTAGCTAGTTATATGAATCCTTTTACTTTTATAATGATAAAAATCATTATAAAAGTAAAACCTGATTAAACATTTTTGACAATTTTCCCACTAGCTGACATTTCCACTAGCAAACATTCCCACTAGCTGACATGGCATCCTTCAAAATTGTGGTACCGAATGCCATATATCCTAATCCATAGACCTGTCAAGAACATCAAGCGTTAAAACCAGCTTATTCAGTAACTATGGTTTTTCTTTCAATAATATGTATTATATTACCTACTCTTCTATTTAAATGGCTTCACAACAGTCATACAGTCACAAACTCTGCCAGTGTAATTTATTTCACTTAGAAAATAATGAATATTATTAAAATACTGTATAGGTATTATTTCTGGAAAAATTCCCATGTTAATAATAGATATACAAGAAAACGAAACAATAGCCATAAAATGTAACAAAAACTCAATGAACATCCACCGGCTCTACATAATCTCTGAGAGTTGAAAGCTCCATAACATAAAAATTAGGTCATGACTCTGACCAATAGGAAACAACACAGATACACCAAAGACAGAAACACCAAGCCAGCATGACATAGCCTCCACTTCCCCTACGAGCTCTGAAGATGACGTACTATCGAACCGGCTCACACCTCGTTACTCCCACACCTGATCTTATCCCGTCATATCCTTCCTCTTCCCCAAAAAATTTACATTTTCATCCACCTCCCAAAGTATCCACTGCCCACCTTTAATAATATATAAAAAAAAAGGTTTTTCTAAAAGTTCACATACCCATCGTCTCACCAATAATTCTCCCACATCTCTCTATCCCCACATTTTCCAACCCCCCCCCCCTTCTTTCAGTCATACATCCTTCCTGCAGATGAATGTATATCATTACACGCTGGAATGCTGCTGAATAAAAAGACAGCCAGCAACATCCTACAAAGGTATGTCCGAATTATTCCTTCTATATATTCTTTATATATTTGTCTATATAAAACATCAGTAATGCCCTAAAATTTGAGTAAAAAGCCAATGACATTATAAAGGGGCGCTCCCAAATGAAAATAGGCTAAATAGCTATAAAGATAATAATTATTAAAATATAATCTTAAGTTACTGAGCAAACAGTAACCTACATTATTAGCTGCACTCCCTCACGCTTGGCAGAATAATAGCAGCAAGATTATTCACTAGCTGACCTAGAAGTCTCCTAAAGCATTACAGTTAGGTTTAGTTCAATATAATATCTAGTGGTCAGTCTGCTGAACATCATTTTAAAGCTGTATCATCAAAAAAAAAAGAAAGAAAGAAATGTTGGATCTCTCTCCATGATATCTGATATAATGCTGAAAACATCACTCATATTGCATGTTGAAAGAAATGGGGGAGTAACTGGAACTTTCCCCTGGAATCCAAACATGGTGTTTTGCTACTTCAATTCCATTGAGCAATGTAACTCATCTGCCACCAGTGATGCCTGAGGATCTCATGCCCGTTGGCTTGGGAATATACTCAGGGTTTGCCAACACGAAGGCATAGGTCTGATTGCAGGATATGATCATACAAGGGTGGTCTGAAAAGTTCTCGCCCTAACAATGAAAAAACGAATTTATAATTTCAAAATTATTTTTATTTTTCGACATAATCTCCCTTAAGACTCCCTTATTGTGTTCATTCCAACGATGCTCCAGTGCCATTGTCCCGTCCCTGTGGTGGTTCTCAGTAAGATCTGCAAAATACCCCTCTACAGCTGCCTGCAATCACCTCTTGCTTCAAAGAAAAACACTGACCAGCGAGGAAGAGTTTTAGTTTTGGGAAGAGATAGAAGTCAGAGGGAGCCAAATCTGGGGAATAGGGTGGATGTTCCAACAATTCATAGTGCAGATCCCTTAATTTTCTCATTACCAATACAAAGGTGTTTTACCTTTGTGAGAAGATGCATTGTCCTGATGAAAGATGATTTTTTTTTTTCTGCTAATTGGGTCTTTTCTCACAAATTTTGTCTAGTCTGGTTAAAGATTGGAATAATATTCTCCAGTTATTGTTTTACCCTTTTCAAGATAATAATAATAATAATAGTGAATCCAGGTCTCATCCATAGTAATAAATCGACACACAAAATCAGTTTTATTCTTGTTAAAAAGCTCCAAGCACTGCTCAGAGATTTTCATGTGAGTGCATTTCTGATCTTCTGTGAGCAAGCGCAGCACCCAACTTGCGCAAAGCTTTTTCATTTGCATCAGGAATGTGTAGGATATATTTTGCAATTCTTCATGCAAAATATATCCTACACATTCTTTTGAAATGCCTATAGTCTCAGCAATTTCACACACTTTGACTCACCTGTCATCCAATACCATATCGTGCACTTGAATCATTTCAGGTGTTATTACACTTTTTTGACATCTTTCACATGGATAATTTCCAAGGCTCATACAGCCATGTTTAAACTCTGTAACCCATTTCTTAATTGTCGAAAACGAAGGAGAAGAGTGCCCATAAACTTTTATGAACTTTAAATAAATTTCTTTTGGTGTTAAACCTTCTTTTACAAAGAATTTTATAACCGCACAATACTCAATTTTATTCATTTCAAGGGATACAGAGAACACTTTGGCTTTAGACAGCTGTATAAAACAAACTGCTTGATATAATGACTTGCAATTTCACATGGATGCTTATGACAGATGTACCAACTTAGAAAAAAAAATCATGCCGATAGTGTTGTCATCTATGGTCGAGGCTGAGAACTTTTCAGACCACCCTCGTACAATCTATTTGGCTATTCCAAAAGAATGTATTCATCCTCCCCTTTTAAGCTCATGCTTATTTTGCTCAGTAGGACAGAATTTTTATGTTATCCAGCTAACAGACTTATGTTCAAATCCCACTGTCGCATGGATGTATATGAAAATGTAGAGGTAGTATTGCTACCACAAGTGAGACCACCATCTCAATTCCCAAAGACCTCAGATGACTATAAAAAGATCCATGTTTGGCTTATAGAGCAGATTTCTTTCTCAGAATATCTAACCTTTATCCTCCTCACTATACTTAATGTTCTATATGTTGTGGAAGGGACAGAAAAAAAAAAAGCAGCAACTGAAATTGTAATTGAAAAAAAAAAATATATATATATATATATACTGTTTCCCATACTAGAGTTCTTGATATAAAGGTAGCCTATTACTTTTAGACTAAAAGTGATTTTATTATTATTTTATTGGGCATCTCTGTGGAATCAGACTCATCATGGGAGTCAGTCTCCTACTCATTATATTGAGTTATTGAGCAAGGGAAGGTGTGGTGTGGAAATCGCAACCAACCAGTGGCTTGGGTAGAACTGGTTACAGACCAAAAAATGAACTGCTAAGTTTGTTGACAAATGCCAGAAGTATTAGAAATAAGGGGGATGAAATTTTTTCAGTGATTGAGTTTATTCACCCCAAAATCATTGGAATAAGTGAAACATGGTTGAACGAAGATGATATCATAATGGGAATAGAAATGGAAGGATACAGTATTTTTTGTAAGAATCGAAAGGGCAAGAAGGGGGGAGAGTGCTGCTGATGAAAAAGTGGAATTAAGTAGACATAATGTAGACGAATGAGGGAAATAGTGGCATTGGTTATGAGGCAGTGTGGTGTAACTTGAACATTGACAGGAAGGCATGTTTAGTTGGATGTTGCTAAGGGCCAGGGAATGTAGAGGGTGGTGATGAAGAAATGTATAAACAATTTGGATTAGTGAACAAAGGAAGGGTAATTATTATGGATGATTTTAATTATGGCAATATAGATTGAATGAAGAAATAGCATTTGAGAATAAGGAAAATGAATTTCTTGACTTCTTGAGAGATAATTATCTCAGGCAGCATGCAAAGATGGGCTCGTGAAGATCGAAAGTTTTAGATCTGATCATATCATCAGAGAATGTAATTGTGATTGGGATTTCACACTTTCCTCCAGCTGGTGAGAGTGATCATGAAGTGATCACCTGGGTTGTGGCTAGCCATATGCAGACTTCTGTGAGGAATGGATATATGTGGAATTATAAGGCTGGTGATTATAATAAGTTTAGGACACAGCTTGGAGCTATAGTATGGAATGAGGAGTTGAGTGGTAAGGAAATAAATGCTGATTGGAAACTGACGAAGAAATACATAACAGCATCAATGTGTGAATGTATTCCGAAAGCCAAAAGGCTGAATACGGTAGGTGTAAAATGAATGAATGAGGGGCTTAAGCATGAAATCTGGAGACAGTATAAGATGAATAATGATAATAATCAGCTACATGAAGAGTATAAAGAATAACCCAGAAAGAGTGAATCAGTTAGTAAGGAAAACAAAAGTGCATACTGCACTTTTGTTTGAGCAGAAATTGGCAAAACAAGTGAAATAAAACCCTAGAGAGATTTTTAGATATGTGGCAAGTAGAAGGAAGAATGATCATAGTAAGATGATATTAATGGATGAAAATGGTAGAATGGCTGCAGAAGACATTGTTGAGGTATTCAGTGATCAATTTATAAGGGTGTTTCATCCTGATCAGGGTGGAATCATGAGGATGCATGAATGGGCAGGACATAGGAGGGGATGGCTTAATTGTGAGTGAGCAAGAGGTATTCGAAGAAATAAGATTGATGTCAATAAGGCGATAGGATTTGATGACGCATTCCCACACATCTTAAGAGAATGTTCCAGGAAATTGGCAGTAGCGCTGGCATTCTTCTTTAATAAGTCTTAAAGCAGCACAGGTTCCAAGGGAGTGGTAAGAAGGTAAAATTGTTACACTGAATAAAAGTTGTGATAAAGCTGTGGCTTAAAATTATAGACCAATCTGTATATCTGGAGTTGTGGTAAAGGTACTAGAGAGATTGGTGAGAAGTAGGATACAGAATTTATTGAAAACAGCAATATTCTTTGTGGTTTTCAGTATGGGTTTGTTAAGTGGAGATCATGTTTTACTAACTTATTGTATTATAACAAGATGACGATTATCTTGGACAGGGGAAATACATATCTAGTAGTGTACTTGGATTTTTCAAAAGCTTTTGATAGGCTCCCACACAAAAAACTACTAAATAAATTGAAACAGATGGAACTGAATAACAGATTTCTGAGTTGGATCGGTGACTGACTGTCAGATAGGTATCAGAAAGTTGTATGAGGGTGAGGTATCCCATAAGAGTAAGATCACTAGTGGTGTACCGCAGGGGTACACCACTAGTGATGTTTTCAGTTTTGGGACCATTGTTCAGTTTGTATATTAAGGTTATTGGGAATGGTTTAACTAGTGATATGCAGCTGTTTGCAGATGATGCAAAACTGGGGAGAGTGGTGCAGAGACAAGCAGATGTTATGGCCTTGCAGGAGAACTTAATAGATTGCATGAATGGGCAGATAAGTGGTGTTCAGTGTTGCAGTCTAAGGTTTTGAAATTTGGTAAACAACCATGGGAGGCATAGTATACAGTTGGTGGGGAAACTTTAAAGGAGGTAGTGGAAATGCAAGATCTGGGAGTGGTAGTGGACAAGGACTTGAAATTCATGGGCCACTTTGCACAAGTTCTGAAGACATGACATTGGATAATGGCAATGATGCAGAGGATCCTACATGCAGAAATAAAGAGGTTATGATGCCATTGTATAAGGCCTCATATGGATTATTGTGCACAGATCTGGTCACCAGGTTTTCATGGTGAGGAGAATATGTTAGAAAGGGTCCAGAGAAGATTCACCAAAGTTGTCAGTGGTATTTGGAATTTGCAGTACAAGGACAGATTAAGAGAATGTAAATTGCTAAACCTCATGAATAGAAAGAAGAGGGGGGAGATTTGATTGAGACACATAAGCTAGTCAGTGATTGTTATCAGGTTGACATGGAAGAGATTTTTCATAGAATGAGAGAGGGGAGTACAACAAGAGGCCATCGCTGAAAACTACAGAGGATGTGAGCAGAGGAGTGAGGAGGTTCTTTGCATGGAGTTGGTGAGTGCAATGCATTGCCTGAGTGTGTTGTGGATGACACAATAAATCATTTTAAGGCATGGTTGGTACTATTGGGAAGTACCTTCCATGATGAGTCTCTGACTTCATGGAGGTCAGATGTTAATAATAATAATCATTTACACAATACTTATCATGGCTTCTCCTTGAATTCATTCACCAAAAAAGCACTCACAACTGCCTATGGCAACCCATTTCACCACCTTCCAAACAAAAACCCAAGTTGCATCCCTGCTAACCACACTCCTCATTCTCTCATTTCCTGCCATGTATTGAAAAAGATCTTCTGTGTCATACTCCTATGAAATCCCTTTAATAACTTTTATGTTTCTGTTATAACCTTTCTAGCCCACAAACCCTTCCTGAGGGTTTTATAAAGGCCTCTCCAGAACAGAGACTACACCAGAGCTATCACTATTCCACATATCCAGGGCACAACTGAAAAATGAACAAAAATCTTAAAAAAAAAACAACCTTTCAACCACCTACAGACCATATAAAAAAATTAGCATCCCTTATCTGCTCCAAAGACCAGCCACAGTCCCTAAACCTACCAGGTCCCTTGTAGTTGTAAACTATCTTCCTATAGCCAAACAGGTAGGACAGCAAACATCAGAATTGCTGAACATAAGGACTATATTTGTTTCCATCACTACAGTCACTCAGCATTTGCTGACCATGCTTCAGACACCCACCATAGAATACGCTGGAAAAAAGTCACTCTGGTCCATTGCAGGATATATAAATATGAAAGACTTTTCCATATTTTTACTTTTGCCTTAAAAAACTACCCCAACCTTAACAAATCTGGTTGCATGAAACTGCCTCAAATTTGGGATGCTCTCATCCTCTGCACTTCAGCCAAGGATTCCCAACTTAGTCCACTACAGGGCACTATTTAGGACTTTAGGCCTACTCTTAGCTGACATGCTTCATCTTCATTACTAGTGTAGTGCCTGTGTGTACATATCTTATATTTTTTTGTTCCCTGATGATGCCAGTTTGACTTTTCCAAAATATTGGAAGTATTAATTAAATTTATTTTAGTTAATATATTAGTCTACATTGTAATTTCCTTAAAAATACAGCTATTTGTATTCAATCATATTTGCTCCAATTTATATAATGGATTCCATGTGGTATCCTGCTTAATGTCTTTGTGGTAGTATCACTGTGTAGCCTTTTTTTATTTTATCCAGCTCAGTTATCACTTTATTGCAAAAAGTGAGCAAATTACTAAGGCAAGATCTGCCTTTTATAAAGCCATGGTGTCCCCAATAAAGTATCATATTCTTGTCCACCCATTCCTGAATTCTGTCTTTTACCAACTTCTACAATATGTTAACCACCACTCCTGAGATACTGATTGGTCTGTAATTTGCTACTTTCATCTTGGCACCTCCTTTATGCAACATAACTATCTTCTTTCCATTCCCTTGAACTGAGACCTTAAAACTAAACACTTTGTGAGAGAAGCTGTCAATTTTCTTGTACGTTCTCATAATACACAAGCTGATATTCAGTCTAATGCTGTGGCCATATCTGCATTAAAGTTTTGCAATATCTTAGCACCTCCAAATTATTTGTCTGTGTTGTCATATTAGTCAGTATCATGAAATATTAGTCAATATCTCCACCTACATCGTTACACCCTTGCAAAATGATCAATCAACAGCTGAACTATTTTGTCTACTTCTGTTACCTCCTTCCTACCATCAGCAGTCATTAATGTTATTCTTCCATAGTTGCCTGCCTTTTACTCACCACATACCAAAATAACTCTGGGATTTTCTTTGGCCTGCTCAGTTATCTTCCTCTCATAATCTGCCTTTTGCCTTCCTTATACTACAAATCATCCTTCTTGACTGAGCCCTGTACTTTTTTTTTTATTTGACTTCCATCACCCATGAAAGGTTTTTGCAAACCTATAGTACATTGATATAATAGGTGGATGAGCTAAGAATCCTTTTTTTTTTATTAATTTTATATATTTTTTTCATCATCATCACAAACCATGAGCTCACTGCCCATTGGTGTCAAATGCCTCCTTCACTACCTTCTTCCACCTTTCTTTTTCCGGTGCACACTGTCGCAGTTTCTGTACATCCATTCCGCATCAGTCCTTTATGTCGTCTGTCCATTCTCTCTGTATGGTCTGCCTCTTCTGTTTACACCAACCATAATACCAAACACGAATGTCTTTATCTTCTGGTCATCACTCATTCTGCAGATGTGTTCAAATAATTGCAGCTTCCGTTTTTTTATAATCTTCTGCATTAGATTCTCCTTTGGTTGTATCTTCTGATAGAGCTCTTCATTGGTGATTTTCTGTACCCATCCTATTCCTAGAATCTTCCTGTAACAAGTTCTTTCAAATGGCAAAATTCTTTTTCTTGATTCCTTATTTATTACCCACGTTTCAGATCCATACAGTACACTGCTAAAGATGCATGTTTCTAGCATTCTTAGTTTCGTTTGCAGACTAATCACTTTACTTTTCCAGATGTTATCCATGGCCTTCAGATTTGTTCTTCTCTTTGCAATCCTGATCTTTATTTTTTTTTTAAAGTCCAAATCATATGTCATTTTACTTCCCAAATATGTGAATTGTTCTACATTTTCTATATCAATGCCATCCACTTGTATCTTTTGTTTCGTGTTGTTTACCAAATACCATTGTCTTTGTTTTTTCCAAGTTCATCACAAGTCCAAATCTCTTTCCTTCCTCATTTAACAGTTTCAATGTTTTTTGTAGTTCTCTTTTGTCTTCCATAATAACAATGTCATCTGCAAATCTTAGATTGTTAATTCTCATCCCATGTACTGATATTCTTTTTGCACCTTCCTTCATTTTATCCATTGCTCTTTCTAAATGTGCAATGAAAATGCTTGGTGATATTGAGCCCCCCCCCTCCTGTCTAGTACCTCTGCTTGTTCTAAACCATTTCCCTAAATCATCACCTATTCTAACTACTGCAACTGCATTCTTGTAAACATCTCTTAATATAGCTATTAGTTTTCTATCAATTCCATAGGATTCTAGCACTGCTAATGTCATATTCTGGTCAATACTGTCAAATGCCTTCTGAAAATCAACAAAGCAGGTATGTATGTTTTTGTTTTTTCTCCTAGCTTTCTCTGCTATTAACCACATTGTCAAAATCTGTTGAATTGTGTTTCTATCTTTCTTAAATCCTGCTTGCTCGTCTGCAAAGTATGCTTCCAATTCTGTTCTCAATCTTTCTGTCAATATCATCATCATCATCACCTTACCAAGGTGACTTGTCAAAACAATTGTTCTATCATTTTTACATTCTAGCTTATTTCTTTTCTTGTATAATGTCATTAATATCGATTTCACCCACTCCTCTTGCATTTTTTTTTTTCCATACCATATTACGTAGTTGGTGCATTTCTGTAACCACTTTCCCCACCATATTTAATCATTTCTCCAGTGATGTTATCATTACCAGGACTCTTGTTGTATTTTAGCCTTCCTATTGCTTTTTCTACCTCTCCTCTTAAAATGTCTATATCACACTCATTATCTGGTGGCGATATCTGCTTCAATTCTTCAATCAATTTCCCAATGCTATCTAAATCTAGTTTTTCTTCATATAACTCACTACAGTATCTTGTCCACCGCTGTACAATTTTATTTTTATTCATCAATACTTTGCCTTTTTCATCTTTAATTGTGGTCTGTTTTGGTTGCCACCTGTTTTTAATGGTTCTAATCATTTTGTACACCTTCCTAGTTTTATGCTCTCCATAGTGCTGTTCTATATTACTGCAATGGGCTTCTAACCATTTCATCTTATCCATTCTGACTGCTTTTTTCACCTCATTACACTTTCTTCTATACCGCTCCTCTATTTCTTCTGATGTATTCCTTCTTATCTTCAACATTCTCTTCTCCTGTACTAACTTCAGTGTTTCTTGTCTAATCCCCTTCTTCTTGATCTTCTCTTCTTCTGGTACAGTTTCTTCAACTGTGTTTTCTATCGCCTTCATTACTCCTTTCATTCTTAGATACAAATTTTGTTCTTTGTCCACACTTTTAAGTTTCTCTTCTAACACTGTTCTGTACCTTCTTCCTATTTCTGCTTTACTTATTCTAGCTGTGTCTCTTCATTTCTGATGATAGGTTTATATTTTCTTTTTAATTGCAACTTGACGTTGGCAGTCACTAAACTATGATCCGAGTTTATATCTGCCCCTTGAAAAGTTCTACACTGCTGTACTGATGTTATCCATCTTCTTTTAATCGTAATCATATTGATCGTGTTCTTGGTTTTCCCATCATTTGATCACCACGTCCATTTTCTACTACACTCCTTTTGCTGGATCATCATCTCGTGGTCCACAGCAAATTCTAACATTTTTTCACCTCATTCATTTGTTTCTCCAAAACCATATTTTCCCATGACACTTTCCCAACCATCATTATCTATTCCGACTTTGGCATTCCAATCTCCTTCAATAATTAGTACATCTTGCTTTGGTATTTTCTATTGTCTCTGTCAGATCTTTGTAGAATAAGTCAATACCTTCATCTGTGCTGTCAGATGTGGGTGCATATATCTGGACTACTGATGCATTAAATGGATTTGCTTGAAATCTTGCTACTATGATTCATTTATTGACTGGTTTGTAGCCTAACAGTGCCTTGCTAGCTTTTTTGTTAAGAAGGAAACCAACTCCTGCTTCATGCTTGGTGTCATGCCCTGATCATATGACTTCACATCCATTTATCTCTCCTGATGATGTCCATTGCATCTCCGCCAGTTCTAGTATATCACATCAATATCTCATTTCCTCGGGAAGTAATTCTAGTTTTCCTGACATCCAAGGTGTCCATACATTCCATGTTCCTATTGATAACAGTTCTGTTAGTTTCTGTTTCCTTTCGGTATCCCACTTTTCGATCCAACCCTGATTGCTAGATTGTATCACGGAAATTGTTCATCTGGGCAGTGTCCGGGCCAGCATGTTTTACCTGTTGATTGTATAGGCATCAGATAACAATTGTGTTTTTTCTTTACGGTCAGAGCATTGACACTCATCTGACCAACCCTCCTTCTTTATCCAGGCTTGGGACTGTCATGAGACCCCTAAGGATCCCATGGCTGAGATTTTTTTGCATTTTATAATTATTTTTACATAGCCTGGAAACTGTGCTACACAGACCAAATATGGAAATTTTTCGAGCCATGTCAGGCCTCCAATAAGCAGGGTAACTATCTCACATCAGACAATGAAATTCATCTCCCACATAAGTATACTTGCAAACATACATGCCCACAGCAGGATTCAAATCTACAACTGTTGGTTGAACAGTGGATATGCCAATTATTCAGCCAGCAAAGGTAATGCAGAAGTCATATTTTCATATATTTCTGCATTACTTCAACCTTAGTATCACCTCTGGGTCTGGCTCCCACTGAAGAGACTTCAATAAAAGTCGAAACCGGTCTGGGTAGTGACCCTTCCCATAGTGCATAGTATTATACGTCCTCAAGGAGATGTGCTTTGCATTATGGGATACTAAGGCAAGTGATGGAAAGTCTTAGCTTCCTTATATGAGTTATCCTGGTCCTAAAAACTTTGGGTGCAAACTTTGTTTGCTTACACTTGGATAAAGGATTAAACCAAGTATATAATTTCTTGGTATCTTTAATTTATATACTGGCCTCTTGTGGGAAAGGGTACTCGGGAGAAGGAGGACAACATCAGGTAGTGATGAGCCCAGTGGAGTCTAGAGGGGATAATGCTGGGTATAGAAATAGTGGTATTTTTATACTTTTTATTGGTGGCACTGATAGCATCAGCCTGGTCAAAGGTTATTGGGATCACTGAGACATGGTTGACAGAAGAGGATATAATAACAGGAATAGAAGTAGCAGGGTACAGCATTTTTCGGCAGGATAGAAAGAGAAAGCGTGGTGGTGGAGTACTGCTTATGATAAGTGATGACTATATCCTCTAAGAGTGGAGGCTTTGGAAGGCAGTGACACTAATGATTTTGAAAGCATATGGTGTGAGGTAGAGATAGGCAAGACGGGATATTTAGTGGGGTGCTGCTATAAACCAAGGAGCACAGAGGGTGGGGACCAGGAGATGTTTAGACAGTTGAGCTTAGCAAGTGCAAGAAGAATGATTGTTATGGGAGATTTTAACTACAGCAGTATAAAATGGGGAGAGGAAGATGCATGTAGCAATAAGGAATGGAATTTCTAGAATTCTTAAGGGACAAATATCTTAGGCAGCGTGTAATAGAGGGAACAAGAGGTTCAAGAGCTTTGGATTTGGTCATAGCATCAGAAGAGCTGATAATAAGTGAGATGACATCTCTTCCACCAGTTGGATAGAGTGGCCATGTGGTTTTGACTTGGAAGATGAATGGACATGCAGGAGTATCAAAGAGACAGGAATATATGTGGAATTATAAGGCAGGTGATTACATTAGTCTTAGACATCAACTTGGGGAAGTTTCATGGAGGGAGGAATTGGAAGGCCGGGATATCATTAGTGCTTGGGAAATTGTGAAGGAATATTTGTTAGCAGCAATAGTAAGCTGTATTCCACAAGTGAAGAAGAGGACACAATTTGGTGTAAAGTGAATGACAAGCAATATTAAACAGGAACTGCATGTGAAAAAGAGGCTATGGAAAAGATATAAGGAGCCAGGTGAAGAGCAGATGCATGAAGAATATAAGACACAGGCCAGAGAGTGACTAGTATGGAGGAAGGCAAAACTGGAATATGAGAAGAGATTGGCCCTAAGATCCAAAGAAAATCCTAGGGAATTTTTTAGCTATGTGGCTTGTAGGAGGAGAAATGATTGTGGAAGAATGACATTATGGGATAAAAATGGGAATAGAGTTGACCAATGCAGAGGACATAGAGGAATTGTTCAATGAACACTTTATTGGTGTATTTTATTCTCGAGGAGTAAATTTTAATACTAGAGGGATAGGGCAGGTTCGAGGTTTAGAGGTGCAAAAGGCAAGTGTGTACCAAATACTGAGTACTCTGGATGTTAGTAAAGCTGTTCGACTGGATGGTATTTCACCAAGAGTTTTGAGAGAATGTGCTAAAAAACTGACAGCTCCTTTGACCTGGCTTTTCAATGAAAGTCTGGCTACAGGAAAGGTGCCCAGGGAATGGAAGGTAAGGTAGTGCCATTGCATAAGGGCAGTAGCAGACTGGATGTGTCTAATTATAGGGCAGGTTGTGTGTCATTAGTAGTTGTTAAGATCTTGGAGAAATTAGTTAGCGACTGTATACAATATTGGGCAGATGAGGGTAATGTTATTTGTGAGAGTCAACATGGATTTGTTAAGGGGTGCTCTTGTTTTAGTAATATGCTAGCCTTTTATAATAAAGTTACAAGAGCAGTAGATGAGGGAAAGGCATATACTGCCATTTTCTTGGATTTAGCGAAGGCGTTTGACAGGGTGCCACATGATAAGCTGATATTTAAGTTGCAGCACATGGGTTTGGATGTCAGGTTGGTCAACTGAATTCAGGATTGGCTGTCCAATAGGTATCAGAGAGTTGTGTATTGTGGGGCAGTTTCGAGGAGGGAGAGGGTTACAAGTGGGTTACCACAGGTCTCAGTATTAGGACCTATATTGTTTAACCTTTATATCAATGACATTGTCAGTGGATTGCAGGGGGATGTTCAGTTGTTTGCAGATGATGTGAAACTGGGAAGGGTTATTAGTAATAGTGCGGATGTGGTAATCATGCAAGAGGATTTGAATAAGCTAGACAGATGGGAAAATGAATGGGGATGATGTCGGTTTAATGCAGCAAAATGTAAGGTCTTAAGGTTTGGGATGCTGCATACTCTATTGGAGAAGATATAGGAGGAAGTAGAGACAAGAGATCTGGGGTTGATGATTGATAGAAACATGAAATTCAAGGGACATATTGCAAAGATGGTGAAGGTAACACAAAGGATTGCTGCAATAATGAGAAGGATGCTGACCTGCAGAGATAAAAGAGTTATCATTCCATTGTATAAGACCCTGATCAGACCACACTGACTATTGTTTTCAGATTTGGTCACCAGGATTTGAAGGGGGTAAATTAACTGTGGAAAGGTTCAGAGGCAGATAACAAAGACAGTTTCAGGACTGTACAATGTTAGTTATGAGGATCGGTTGAGGGAATGTGGACTGCAGAGTTTGGTGGATAGAAGAAAGAGAGGTGATATGATTGAGACTTTTAAACTGTTGAGAGGTGGTTACAGGGTTGACACTCGGAGTTCTTTTGCTTGGTTGAACAGCGGGAGGGAGTGATGACAAGGGGCCATCCCTGGAAATTATGAAAGGAAACTGTGAGCAAGACGGTGAGGAGTGATTTCTTTGCATGGAGGGTGGTTGAACCATGGAATGCATTGCGTGATAGAGTGGTGAGAGCAAGAACGGTCAATGAGTTTACGGAGTGGCATGATAGACTTTGTGTTTCCTGGGAGGGACCTCCCACGTTGAGTCTTGATAGACTTGTGTTTCCGAGGAAGGACCTCCCGTGATGTGTCTTTTGACTCCTTGGAGGCCTAAATAATAATAATACTTCAGGTGCAAACTTTGTTTGCTTACACTTGAATAAAGGATTACACCAAGTATATATAATTTATTGGCATCTTTAATCTATAGCCTCAACAGCTATAGGATACCTGAATCATCTGGCCTCAAAAACTGCAATTTCTGACAGTTAATGATTAACACCCTAACTGGCCATGACGTTCAGCTAAATCTGGATATGATTCCGTAACACCTGTTGAATAACATGGATAAGAAGTGCAGTTTAGTCTCACTATTTCATCCACGTTGGCTGGTAGGCAGGTTAAAACAACTTGTAGCAAGTGTTTCTCTGACAAGTGCTTTTATGCTCTAAGGATGCTGGTTTAAACCCAGCAAAATATCAGCTTAACATTAAAAGTTCAATGAATAATAACCAGCATCTAAGCTTTGCTACACAGTTTCATAAATTAACAGCACAATAATGCAAGGAAAGAGAAATTGATACTATCAATCACAAAAGTCAACATACAACCTTAAAACAGCATTAGAAAAACCATAAAATTTGAGAAAAGATTAAGTATATACTTTTAATTAAATATACTTTTAATGAACAGTTATTTTAATGAACATATGTATGTCACAAAAGTCTACATATAAAGGAAAGACAATTAGAAATGTGCATGATTCATACCTCTGGAAAATAAATTAATATTGTGTAGGCCATCCTTTGGAATCAATCAATGCTTGTAATTTCCTGGACACTGACAGGAGATTTTGTGGTATTCAGTGTAATATCAAACCATGCCTGCATTAATGATTCCTTCAAGGATTCCCGATTAGAGATACTGTGTTTCCAAACTCTCCTCTCGAATTCATCCCATAGGTGTTCAAATGAATTTAAGTCCAGTGACTGGGAAGGTGAATGAAGCTGTTCAAGTACCTTTTTAAAGAAGCCACTCCTTGACAGTCTTGGCTGTGTGCTTAGGATCCTGCTGAAAGATCCACTAGCTTCCAAGTCTTAAGCTATCGACAGATGTCTGTAAATTAGCCTGTAATATCTTCAAGTATTGTAGATGGCCCATTGTACTCTCAATGAAAACTAATTTCCCAACTCTAGCTGCTGCCATAGATCCTCAAACCATTACATTGCCTCCACCATGCTTGACTGTGGGAACCAACTTTTTGGGTTTCATTTCTTCATTTTTCCATCGACAAATCTTTCCACTTGCAGGTGTAGACTTTAGTGGCTAATTGGTTCAAAAGACCTAGTCTAGATTTAGTCTTTTAAATCTTTCCACGACAATCAGATCTAATAATATTATATTTGTTTAATAGGATATTTGTAAAATAGGACAGTTTTCCAAATCAAAGTTTTTGTTGATATACTCTTTGGCAAAGTTAAGTCCTTTCGTCTGATTTGTTGAGGTTATTAGAAGCTTTCTTCTGGGAACTGTACCATTAAATCCATTAGATTGAAGAATTCTTCATATAGTCTCAGCATACACAGTCTTACCAGTCGTCATTGCAACATATTCCATTAATTCTGAAGCAGGTATTTTCGGATCTGACTTGACTCCTTTTAGAACAGCTCAAGCATCTCGATTGCTTAATACTCTGGGGCAACTACTTCAAGCTTTGTTGAACACATTTCCAGCCAACTCATAATTCCTAATAACAGTTTGGACACTTGAACGGCTTTTTCCAACAATGTTTGAAATCTCACCATAACATTTTTTTTTTCCATTTCATAATTGTATTATCACATTTTTCATGTTCAAAGAAATTTCCTTTCATCTAGTCATTTTAACTGTAACACTAAAAAGAACTTAACACACACAAGATTAACTTTTCAGCAGTGTAATACAATACTGTTCCTGATTGCTTAAATAAGAATGAGTTTGTATGAAAAAACAGAAATACATGTGCTGTGTGCATATTTTTGTGATGTGATTTTCAAAGTTATTTGAATATTCTTGTGAATTTATTTTGTTTCAAACATTTATTATTTTACAATACTGCTTTACTTGTAAAATATAAGGTTACTAAACATGTGAGATTTCCCAAACGGTCATAATTTCTTAAATGGTAACATTTTGAAGGGTGACTTTTTGTGACTGCTGTATATTTATTTAATAGCCATATATTTCAATCTGAAAATTACAGGTCATCATCAGTAGCATCAGATAGTTTGAATACAAAGTAGAATACAAACAATGGATAATTTGAAATAGTAAGAGCAAATGGAAATCTTATGCAAATAATCCGCTGATCATGTTCTACTTTGTATGCAACTGCCTGATACCGCTGATGATAACCTGTAATTTTGAGGTTGAAATATATGGCAATTAAGTAAATATATTATTCACTCTCTTTGTTGTGTTATTCTATGAAACGTTATTAGTATTATCCTTTCTTTTAGTGTTGCACGGTGATCAGCATTCATTTTAGAAATTATGGACTTTACAACCACGCGATAAATAACCATTTTTAATTTCTCGAAGTACGTTTCAACCTTCATGTTAAGATCATCATCTGGAGTATATATAAGGACAAGCTGAGTTAAATTCCACACAGTATGCTAAAGAGACAATGATTTGACCAACGGTTATTCTACTGGCATGACCTTTAGAATACAATACAATATAAACAAAAAACAGATAAAATTAATTAATTATTTAGAAACTACATCAAAGCTAAATTCTATTTAAGATAACATAAGAGAAACATAGAAACATTTTTTCATATAAATAGTTTTCTTAGAGTAACAATGATTTTTTAATTTAACATGACAATTGTTATATTAGATTTAAGATTCTGGATTATCTACAGTCCTGTTTATAGTTAACTCTTAAGGAGAAAGGTTCTGTGGGTAGAATGTGCGCCTTCCATATGCTTGGGATTTTTAGACCATCATTATTGTTCGGATTAGGGTGGTTGATGAGAATCTCACAGGCTTCCTTAAATTTACGTTCGTACCATGTTTTGGTACGATGTAAACAACTGGTACTTTTCCATTCAATTCTATGTAAAGTGTTCAGAGCATGATCAGAAAGGCCAGCTTCACCATAGTTATTATATTTAATGTGTCGTTTATGTTCTTTTTGTCTGATAGGAATTGTGCATAGATTACCTATATGGTAAGTTACAGGTGCAATAAATACAGTATACTCCAGGGTGGGCCATTGAGGTCTTGTAGAGAATTCTCTACAAGACCTCAATGAAAAACAAAGATAAACCAGATTACTACAATAAAACTATAACCATCCCTTATATTAAAGGAACATCAGATAAAATAAACAGAATACTACAAAAATACAACCTCAAAGCCACCTTTAAACTTCGTGTAAAATTAAAAAGCTTACTCAACTCATCCAAAGACCCCACTCCCTCTGCTGGCCCACCCTGGAGTATACCGTATTTATTGCACCTGTAATCTACCATATATAGGGGAAACTGGACGCACAATTCCTATCAGACAAAACGAACATAAACAACACATTAAATATAATAACTATGGTGAAGCTGGCCTTTCTGATCATGCTCTGAACACTTTACATAGAATTGAATGGAAAAGCACTAGTTGTTTACATCACACCAAAACATGGTATGAACGTAAATTTAAGGAAGCCTGTGAGATTCTTATCAACCACCCTAATCTGAACAATAATGATGGTCTAAAAATTCCAAGCATATTTGAAGGCACATATTCTACCCACAGAACCTTTCTCCCTAAGAGTCAACTATAAAGGCTGTAGATAATCCAGAATCTTAAATCTAATATAATAATTGTCATGTTAAATTAGGACATTGTTATTACTGTAAGAAAACTATCTATATGAAAGAATGTTTCTCTTATATTATCTTAAACAGAATTTAGCTTTGATGTAGTTTCTAAATAATTAATTTTATCTGTTTTTTTTTTGTTTGTTTGTTTGTTTGTTTTTTATATTATATTTTCACTAGAGGTCATGCCAGTAGAAGAACTGTTGATCAGATCATTGTCTCTTTAGCATAATGTGTGAAATGTAACTCAGCTTGTCCTTGTATATTTGTATATACTCCAGATGATGACCTTAATATGAAGGTCGAAACATCGGGAAATTAAAAATAGTTATTTATAACACGGTTGTAAAGTCCATAATTTCTAAAATGAATTATTATTATCAGCAGACCTCAATAGAATCAAGGGATTCATCATGGGAAATCGCACTGTCACACGCACAGTTCATCTTACCCCTACTTAAATGCATTCTAATCACCTGCCACTCTTCATGCAAAAAATCTACTCCTCACCCCTTTGTTCACACCCACCTTATACAGCTTTCAGGGATAGCCTTTCAGGGATACAGCTTTCTTGTTCTCCCCATCTCCAGATATCCTATGAAAAATCTCATCCACATTAATCTGGTAATTACCCCTTACCAACTTAGACATGTCGATCATGTCTCCCCTCTTCCTTCTATCCACTAGGCTCTGTAATTTGCATTCTCTCAATCTGTCTTCATATTCCACATTCCAGAGACCGGAAACCAACTTAGTCAATCATCTCTGGACCTTCTCAACATCTCATCATCCTTTTGAAAACCTGGTAACCATATCTGTGCACATTATGCAACCTGATCAAAGTCTTGTACAATGAAATTAAAACATCCTTATTTCTACATATCAGTGTTCTCTGCATCATTTCCCTATCTGCTGTATCATCCTCACAGTTTTAGCAAAATGTCTGCAAAATTTCAAGTCTCTATCCACCACAACACCCAAATTCTTCATCTCTTCCAAAATATCTCCACCAATTCTATACTCTGTATCCCATCTTTGCTTCCCAAATTTTAAAATCTTACACTTTGCAACATTAAACTGATATCCCCCACACACTCACCCATTCAAACAATCTACTTAGGTCCTCTTGCAAAGCTTTTAAGTCCTTTCCAATGTCCTTTACATACAAATTAAACAGTGACCCTAAAACAGACTCCTAGGATGCACCACTAGTGACTACTCTTCTGGGATATCACTCCCCCATGTATGACTAGATGATACTTACCAGAGCCAAGCTCCTATCCAATCCCTTCTGTTCCAATTTAACTACTAGTTTGTCGTGTAGTAATCTATTTGAAAACCTTTGCAAAATCTAAATATACTACAGTATATGCAATCCCCCTTGTCCAACGTATTCATCACCTTGTTATTATGACTCAAGTATTGCTGAAAAACAATATCCTACACAGTATTATAGTCAGAATTTTATGGATATTCTAGTTTGTAACTTATTTTTTGTACTCTGAGGTGAGGCTTCCTGTGATACTTATTTCATTGGTTCATGACACCTGCAAGGAATAACTATTTATATTTAACAATATTCATATAACTCCTCCTCCTCTTCTAATGCCTTTCATTCCCTGAAGGGAATAGGCAGAACTCCTTTAGCCTAACTTTCTGAAGATAGGTGGGAAACCAGTATTCATGCTTCAACTTTACTGATAGTGAACTCAAACTATCAATAAACCAAGACCTTCAGTAGAAAGAGACTATGACATGCAACTTGCACCATCTTGTAGTCCTAAATTATAACATTTGTATTACTATCAGTATTAATGAATTTTGTATTACTGTATTATTACCATCAGTAATAATGAATAATATAATAGCCAGAATGTGTTGAAAGAGAGGCTTCTTACATGGATGTGTGGAGGGCATTTTTATTATTATTACGGGCGACTCCAGGGAGTCCTTAGACTCATCGAGAGAGGTCCCTAAACATCATGTACTCACAACTATATGAATTCTCACAGTATCTATCATACCTTGCCTTGAACTCACTCACCGTCCTAGCACCCACAACAAACACTGGCAACTTATTCCACTCATTTACCACTCTAAAAGTAAAGAACCCAGCTCTAACACCCCTGCTAACCACACTCTTGCCCAGCTTCCATAGGTGTCCCCTAGTTCTCCCACCACCAGTCCTGATCTCAAAAATATCCTCTGAGTTAATCTTATAGAAACCCTTTAGCAATTTGAATGTCTCAATCATATCCCCCTTTTCCGCCTATCAACTAATTTCTGCAACCCACAAATCTTCAACCTGTTCTCATATGGTTCATTCCACAGACCTGCTATCATCTTGGTCACTCGCCTCTGGATCCTCTCCACTTCCTCCCCATCAAGAAGGAACCTAGGTGACCAAATCTAGGCACAGTAGTCAAGATGAGGTTTTATTAAGACTCAGTACAGAGGTACAATAACTTGCTTGTCTCTGCTTGTCAAGGTATTTTTCATCCACCAACACTCCCAAGTCCCTGACCTCATCAATCTCCTGGAGTACAGTTCCACCAATGTGGTATACTGCTGCTAATCTTTTCACCCCAAAATGCATAACCTTACATTTTGTCACATTAAATTGACATCCATTCTCCTTAGCCCAGAACTCCAATCTATCCAAGTCGTCCTGCAAGATTTTGACATCTTCTGCATTCACTATTGCCCTACCCAACTTTGCATCATCAGCGAACAAATGAACTGTTCCTCTTAGATCCTTCCCTATATCGTTAATGAACAAATTAAACAGCAGTGGTCCAAGAACAGAACCCTGCGGCACACCACTAGTCACAGGCCGTCTTTTGGACTCAACTCCTGAATAAACTACTCTTTGATATCTCTCTCAACCACCCACCTATCCATCTCACCAATCCTATATCCATTCCCATATGTTGTAGTTTACGGATTAGAATTCCATGTGGTATCCTGTCAAATGCCTTTGCCAGGTCCAGCAGTATCACTGTAAACCCATTACCCTTATCCAGTTCAGCCATCACCGTGTATAAAACTTGAGCAAGTTACTGAGGCATGATCTACCCTTCACAAAGCCATGCTGTCCCCTGTACAGTATCATCAATCCATTCCTGTATTTTTCTCTTGACTATTTTCTCCAAGACCTTGACAACGACTCCTGATATGCTGATCGGTCGGTAATTTGCAACCGTAGTCTTGGATCCTCCTTTATGCAGTGGAACTATTTTCCCCTCTTTCCACACCTTCAGGACTAAACCAGACCCGAGACTCAGATTAAACAACACGATCAAGGGCACTGATAATTCTTTAGCCGCTTCTGAAAACAGAAGGAACTGTGTGCAAGGATGGCTTGCATTTGAATGAGGAAGGACAAAGGCAT